>NC_079494.1:55878575-56246027 GCF_030052815.1 Hevea brasiliensis
TTCCAGTCTTTGCACGATTAAAGATCCCTCCTTGTGGGGCCACATCACGATTAAATTTGTCTTTGCTTCAAAAGGCCTCGGCTAAATCTTTCCGGGGCGTGATGCTCCTATCTAGCTGAACGCACCACCTCGTGGCTGCTCGGAGGCTCGTTGAAGAAGTGGATTAACAATCTGTCATTATCTGTCATAGAGGACATCTTGGCAATATAGGTGGCCAAATGAATTCGAGGGTCCGAATTCCCGAGATACTTGTCAAAATCGGGGAACTTGAATTAATTAGGAAGCACCACATCGGGAACCAATATAAGAGATGACACATCCACAGAGACATACATATATAGCCCATCCATTGCTCTCAATCTTTCCTCTAGAGCAGACAGTTTCTCGCTTTCTTTTCAGATCTTTTCACCTCCCACTGCCTCTGTAAATCCCCCAGTTGGGACATGAGGGGTTAAGTGAATTGGAGGATTGAATTTGAAGGGTAAGTCGGTGTTTGGAATGGTTGGGTAATGAGAGTAAGGTAGGTCATTATTTGTGGTAACGAATTGTGATGATTGTCGGGTCCGGATGGGAGGCGAAAGGTAAAAGAAGTTGAAGCTTGATGAGGATCATTTGTCGTAGGAGGCGGAGGAGGTAATGATGGGCTAGGCTCAAGTAGGTTTATTCGAGACATTTCCGTCATTAGTCTCATAATTTCAGAAAGCTGATCTTTCAACTCGGAGACTTGCCCCTGTAGGTTCTGTACTTGTTCCTAATTTTCCATTATCTTCCTTGTTCGAGATCTTGTTAAGTACACTCGCTTAGGTTGAACCGTGTGCTTGGTCTGACTTGCCTTGTTTGAAGCAATATTGATTTCCTGTGAGGGGTAAAAAAAGAAAATTTTAAATGAACTTTGAATTTTTCAAAGAAACTAAAAGTCTGATGCGGGCCGAAGGATCTGATGGCATTTGAGAGCAGGTTGAAATCTGTAAAGGACAATCGCATCAACTTTATCATGGCATCGTCCGATAGTCATTTGTGAATGACGGGATTGAATGCGCATTTATGATACTGTCCATATAGTGCATTCAATTTTTCACATAACCCTAGCGAGGGAGTTCCTACGGGAGTCATATTATTCATTCACAAATTTACTAAACAATGGTCTAAAAATCATTTTATTAACTGAATAATTTGTACACCATATTCTTTACATCGGCCTAGGCTCTGGGAGGTTCTTTATAATGAGATGACATTTTCTGAGATACTCATATAACCTTTTTTCTTGCTTGGCAGGATCGAATGCTTTCAGGGCGTACTCGGATTCAGGTAATAGTTCTTGTTTTCCTTGTGCTATCGTTTTTTCCAGCTGGTCAATGTTCTCTTTCAGTCCTTGATAGAGAAGCGACATTTTCTTTCTCTTTCCTTTCTTTAGCACACTCTTTCAAGATATCGTTGATGAGTAGTGCTTGTTCTTTTAATTCAAGCTTCTTCTTTTTGTTTTCTTGCTTATACTCTTCAATGAGTATTTCTTGGTATTTCATCTTTTCCTGAAGCTTACTATTCTGCACTTTTATTTCTTTGGCCTCAGCTTGAAGAGAGTCTTTTTCCTTTTCCCACTGCACCTCTTGCTTTTCGAACTCCATCCTTTCGGCTCTTGCCTCTTCCTTGAGTCTTCTCACCCTTCTCTTAAGTTTCTGCTGTTGGTCCTCCAATTGTTTCATTCGTTCTTGCAGCTGTGAGTTCTCGGTATTTGCCTTTTGTAGCGAGTCAACCAGGCGATTATCAGCTTCCTCTAATAGGGCATTTTGGCGAGGGTTGCTGTCCTTGAATTCTACAGCAGAGTGTTCTCGGTCCCTGTCAGTTCTCCATTTAAGATAATCTCCCAAGGCACTTGGGCCTTTGGGTGATTTCTCCATCAGAGTGATGTTTTCCCAAGACTTGCGAGCCATTTTCAACCCTTCTTCTTCCTTGAGCTCATGGTAGAAGTGACCTTGGTGGTATTCTTTGATGTTGATCACGGACTGTGTTGAGCCAAACTGCCTCATTACCAATGCCGGAGTGTAACTTGTATGCGGTTATTCCAATTAGGGACACGCTTTGATTACCCCTGTCCGTCGAGCAGGTTGGCTGACGTCCACAGCTTCCTCCAACAGTAATTATGGCCATTGAAACTCAAAATCCGTTCCCACCACTGCTGTTCATTCTTCAGACTGATTACTAACCGGGTCATTCTCTCAATGGGAGGCTGGTCAAGGTACCAAGTCAATCCCTTTGTCTCCACGGGACACACGTGACTGATAATCCAGAGGTATAACAATTGAGAACAACACTTAATGGACCCTTTGCCCTGTCTTCTGCAGTGTGTAAGGGTCAACAGGGTCTCTGCAAGAATTGCTGGCATCGGATTGATTCCACGCTTTCTCTTGTCCAAAATACCTCCACCGCTGCAAGTGATGATTCCCAATGGCCCGGAGAAGTAGACCATAGATTCCCAAGGCGAGTGCCACTGAAGCTTGATCCCACTGTTTCTCTTGGAGGTAATGATCTAACCGCTTCTCGAGGTACGTCCAATACCATCCATGTGTGTTCCCTTTGACTGTTTCTTTTGACTTCGCCTCCTCCGAAGGGATGCCCAACAAATATGTTAATCGTTTCCAGGTCTGCCTATGCTCAAGGTGTAGGTAGATCAGGTTCTGCAATGAGTACGGAATCCCTAGTAATGCCTGATATTCTTCCATAGTGGGAACCGTATCAATGTCATTGAAAGAGAATACCCCGTACTTAGGATTCCAAACCGACAACATGGCTTTTAATGCCGAGATTTGGACCTTGACTCGCATTAAGGTTGCAATCCTTCCGTACTTCTCTTCAAATCGTACCTTGACCTTATCGGGAAGCGACCTCCATCTATTAGACAGACCCTCGAGGTTGTTCATTCTGACCTCTATTTTATCCAGATCTAGTGAAGGTATTGAGCTAGCGTGTGCCTCGGAAACATCATTTTGCGAGGGTACCGACCTATGAGCTGATTTGGACCAAAGTTCGAGATCTTTGAGCCTCTTCTGCCGACTGACTCGAGGATGCCATGATAAAAATGATGCCTATCCTTTTACAGACTCTTGGTTTGGTAACGCCTGTGGGAAAATTCGTTAGTAAGACAAATTAGGGTAATTTTGAATCATACTGTTGACAGGGTGACACGTACACATTTATCAAAGTAGGAAAATGTGTAGGTGTTCTAGTAGGATTCAAGATTACCCTAAAAAAAAATGAACAAAAGGAAATTAAAGCAGAATAGGGTAAGAGTAAGTATGCCCCTTTTGTCCTATAGTAGGGAGACTCCTAATACCGGGTGAGCGCTACCTATCTGGATAGTTCTATCTTATAAGGTAGTTTACTACGGCTTTCAACTATTGTGATAGTTTAGCTCAGGATCTAATTTTCTAAAAGCCATAGGTTCCCAAATTGCCCCTACTGTAAACAGTAGAGCCCCATTCTACCCCCATGATATTGTCGGGAAAATTCCACGGGTATCACGGTAAATATAACGAGTTTCAATTTGAGCAGAAGCCTTCACGTATACTAACGGGGTAAAACCCACGGGTACCGCTACATGACCCCCTCCTACTTTCCTAAAAGGGTAAGAAAGCCCGGGTTAGGACCATAGTGTGTGAGGACATCGTGTGAGTGTTCAGTGTGTGAAGGGACACCTTTACCTCTTCCCAATTCAGGGGGATTTTATTTTTCCATTTTTCCCTTTTTCCCCCTTTTTGAAATGAAGAGCACTGTAGGAAATAGAACAGGCAAAACAAAATAGTTAGCAGCAATAATAATTAATGTATAAACATCGTCGAATGAGCCCATCTAACTATAATTTGATCTAACAAAATTAAATTTACTTTTGGACCACTAGACCGGGGTTAAAATTAATTCCCCAGTGGAGTCGTCAAGCTGTCGCAAAGGGATTTTGCGGTCGCCTGGACTATCACTCACCGAAGTGGGAAAAGTGAGGAGTCGCCACCTTAGTTTTGAGGGAAACTAAAGAAAACCATTTGGGAAGATAAATTAAAAATGAAACCACTTCAAAACAGAGATTCTAAGTTCGGGGTCCGTAAACGGGTGGGGAAGGTGTTAGGCACCCCACCTCGTCCCTTAATAAGGGTAAGTAGATTTAATTTTGCGTTCTTTATAAATTAGTTAGGAGGGCTTGAATGGGAATGTTAATCCTTTTGGCTAAAGGAACATTTGATTTCTCACTGAATTTGGATCACCCAGATACACAAGTAAATGAGACCACCTTAGTGAATTGACGTTACGAATTTTTTTTAGTTTTGAGATTATTTTGCGTACGGGTTAAGATTTGGTGTGAGAATTGGATAAAAACCCTCCTCCGATCTCTATTTAATGGTTATTTATTAAAACCTTGAGTAGAGACCGGATAAGAACCCTCCTCCGATCTCTATTTAATAGTTATTAAAATTTTGAGTTGAGACTGGATAAGAACTCTCCTCCGATCTCTATTTAATGGTTATTTATTAAAACTTTGAGTGGAGACCGGATAAGAACCTTCCTCCGATCTCTATTTAATAGTTATTAAAATTTTGAGTTGAGACCGGATAAGAACTCTCCTCCGATCTCTTTCAGATTGACAGAGCACAGAAAGGACTTTTTCGATCTCCCGAATTTTAATTTCAGCTACATATTATAAGAGCTTAAAACTAAGGATTCTGGCATTCAAAGGTGCTGGAGATAAGGCTTCTTGATACCTTGTGACTAAATGGGGAATACTTAGACTCGATTTACCGACCTTCCATGTGGTCATTTTACCAATATCTATTAATGACCGATATATTCTGTTTTGTTTATTTTGGTTTTATTCCACTTTATGACCTCTTTGTCTAATTCTTTGTTTCGTCGGCTAATAGTTTGGCTATCTTCCTGACGCGTTATTCAGGTTCTCTCTTTTAAAAGAGAGCCCTAAAGATGCAGTTACCTACATCTTGCCTGACCATTTACACGCTACTAGGAACCAGAAAAACTTGCCTTCAGAAATGACGAAGATTAATAAAATGACGGACTAATCACTAAAGAGATAACTTGAGAGTAACATTCTTTTGGGTCCTTTTGCACAAAATGAACTTGGAGAAAATCACATACGTAAGAAGAACAAAGAAAGTGCGAAAAATAAATGTAAACACTTAGTAAAACAGCAATATGAGCTCTTACCTGTGAGGAGCCAAATCTACTGAAATAGCTACGGGGTGGCAAATAGAGATAAGGCAGTGGGTGATTAGCTTTGAGAGGCGATGTTCGTCGGGAAGTGAAGGGAGCTTAGCTAAAATATAATCAGATTAAGATAAAAGCCGAGTGGAATGAAGTTTAGCTTAGACAGTGGGAATGAAAACAGAGATTATAAAGGGCTGAAAGTTAGGGTGTGACCAGATAATGAACAAACTGGAAATGTAGAGTTCCAGTATTCAGAATCCTTTTCAAGAAACACTTCAGAAAACTAGTTTCAAAAGTTTTTCCAATCAACACTTCAAAGTAGCGGAATAACAAACTGAATGAAGTTTTCAGAGTTCTTCCGCTATAATAACAGCCTCTCTTTTTTGTCCGTCCGTCGAACAGTTTTTAATGCAGGTATTTATAGGAATCGGGAGCTCCCCGTGGAGGGTCAGGATTTATTTTGAGGGAGATGGAGGGTCAAGATTTCGAAGGACATGATCGGATGTCCAGGAATTAAAGAGAATCAAAATGAATGGTGAGATCCCTCTTGAGCGTTTGTCCTTTTCTTCTTTCAATCAGCGGTCCCGGATCTTCTTGTCCGAGCGATCTAAGGGCTAAGAGCGAAAGATCTTTGGTATTGTCGTCTTCTCTCTTGATCCAAGGGTTCGGGTTTGTCCTTACAAGTGGGATCAACGGTGGAGATTGGGATGTCTGGATGTCATGACATACCGCACTGTCGGCATTGCGGGCGATTCTTAGGCGTGCGTTGGAGATCTAAATGCGCAACGCTTTAACTACCTCGGCTCTGATTCTGACGACGGTTATTTGGGATTTGTCTTATTCTTTTTGCCTTCCGATCCCTCCTCTTTCTGATCTCTTTCACATGTTCTGTCCGATCTTTCATGCTGGTCTCCCATCTTCCGATCTATTATTCCGATCTTTCCCTTCCTTAGGTCGATGCTGGTCAAAGCATTAATTGCCCCTCGATTCCCAAAGCGTTAAGCCGTTTTACCTTTCGACAATAAATGCTCATTTTCCCTATATATACCTGATTGTGAGACATTTCCTTCATCGATTTTCCTCTCTTCCTTTCTTATTTTCCACTGTTCTATTGCTCGGTGGAAGTTCCGCCATGATTGTGGTTTTGATCCCTTTCCGATGAGCTTCTTTAACCATCGGCTGAAAATTTACGATCCGGTGATCGCATAACCCTAGCGGCGATGGTGAGAGAAGCTGGATTTGACCGATCTGTATTGCGGACCTCGGTTGTACCGATCTCGAGTCGCTCAATCGAGTTCATTCGGCTTCTCATCACATTGAGTGTTCAAAGCGGTTTCCTCCCACATTGGGTGTTCCGGCAATGATGAAGCATCCGTCGGCAATATCATGGGATAAGCGATCCTTAGATCACCTTTTGATATAATCGGATCTCCAATGTATTAGATCCTTAGAGATCGCCCAGATGATGTAATCTGTTAATGTAATCAGATCTCTAGAGATCGCCCAAATGATGTATTTAGACCTTTATTGTAATCCGATCCCTATAGATCGCACTAATGATGTAATACGATATTTCTGGAAATAAAAGTCTTGTTTCTCCAATTATTATCTTATTGATTATTTTACGACCTCGATATATTTGTCCGTCTGGGTCCTAAAAAAACGACTCTTAACTAATCCTTTGTTCAAAATATTCAACTTATTATGTCGATCTCCAGTTAACCGATCTCGGAATGTTCGAGAGGCGTGTCGAGCAGTGGCGAATCCAGCTAACGATGCCTTTGCATGGAACCTCGTGAGCATTAAATGCTCGAACTAGTATAAATAGGGATGGGGGTTAGCCATTTGCTCTCTCATTCCATTTTGATCTCTTGCTCACAACTTGAAGTTCTCTCATTTTCCCAAGTTCTTCCGCCGTCGGACTCGTAAGGGCTTTGATCTTCTTTTAGTTTAAGTTCTTTATTTCCTTTGAAAATGAGCGGTGTCGAAGGTCGAGAGCGCGAGCCCTCCTTCCATTTAGTTCTCATGGTCGTCCAGATGAAGAAGAGGTAGTCGGGCCAAGCACGCAACTGAACCCCTAGGGTCTCCGTTCGGCTCGGGGCGGATCATACCATCAAGGCGTGCACCTTTTTCGGGAGGAGACTCTCCCTATAGGCGAGCTACGTCGGTTCTTGAGAATCCGATCTGCAATCGTTTAGCCAAGAATACAACATTCGGCTGATTAAATGCGAGCTAATCAAGTGCCACGGCGATCTTCGTGTCGATCACTCCTTTGAAGAGAATGACATGGTTATGGTGTACGAGAACGATTAAAGGCCGGTCTTGGTTCCCTCTAGATGACTTCTATAAGGAGGTCCTAAAACTTCACCGCGTGCATTGCTCAAATTCACCCTAACTCATGGCGGATCTTGGTAGCCTTCCGAGGTCTATGCCGAGCTAAGGGAATCGGACCTACGGCTAAGGTGTTCGCCGAAATTTGCCTGCACTAACTTCGCCGAAAGGATGACAAACACCTTTGGTTCTTTGGTGAAGCCTCATTTGCGAGCTCTTTTCCGATCTGCCCTCATCCCTTAAGAATTGGAAGAACCGTTTCTTCATTCCGAGGAGCAAAGATCCGAAAGCTTTGAGGACTTCCCCGTGGTAGTGGTACCGGGGCCTTTGCTTCAAGCATATTACCACTGAACGGGAGGAAAGCTTAATAGTGATGGATTTGAAGAGTCGGGCCGCCACTCAAAAGTATTCTTGTTTGGATGCGATGACTCTAGAAGTGCACCATTGGACTATTCAAGCGCTCCTGGCCAAGACCGCGAACTTCCGCTCTCGACCTCGGCATTGGTATTTTCTATATCTCGGCTCTCGGGACCTTAGCGATCTCACCGACCTTTTCTTTGTGCGGTATGGCGGGTGGTGAGGGTTCTAGGAAGCGGAAGAAGGACAAAGAGATCTTAGGAAAATAAAGGAGATGAAACGTTCGGAAATGCTTGAACACTGGTCATGAATGCTGGGAAGTACAGGGGACCCACCTCAACCTTCGGATCGCCAACCAAGAAGTCCGATCTCCTCTTAGATTGGAAGAGCGACCTCGGCTCTTCCGGTTGTTCCAAGCACGGAAAGGGTCCTTCTCAATCTTAGGAGGACCTCTTCTCGTGGCGCTCAAAAGCTAATCGAGTCCTGAAGAATAACCGGTGTTTGGGAGAACCCGGTTTCTTTGAAGTCTTGGGGTCTTCCATCTTCCTTCGGGAGGATCGGGACAGGCTATCCTCGAACAGCCTTGATGATATCTTGACTCAATCCATATGCCTGAACGTGGAGTGCCTGGTGAATCAGACCATGGTTTGGGAAAAGGTTCAGCGTCTGGGTAAGGAGATCGGGAAGAAAAATCAGGAAGTGGCTTCCCTCCAATCCCAACTCTCATCCGCTCGGGATTATATATCTCAAGCTGAGGGACGGGCGAAGTACTATGAAGACAAGCTGGCCGAACAGTCTCATGTTCTGGCTGAAAGGCATCGGGCTCTCGGAGAAGTCCAGGCGCTTCAGGCCAACGAAGCTGCTCAGGTCGCTCAACTCATCGAGGAACTCAAAGAGAAAGACGAGGAGCTTAAGGAGAAAGATGAAGAGATGGTGACGGGAATAGCCGGAGCCTATGTGAATGCTCACAAGGATCTCTTGGCCGAACTCCAGAAGCGTTACCCAGAAGAAGACTTCTCTTGGATGGCCGACCTGGCTCCTGAGGGTGACAATGAGGACAGTGAGGAGGAAGCCGAGGGTGAGAGAGAGAGTGAGAAAAATGTAAATCAGGCTGGGGGTGACCCTCCAGCTGAATAGCTTGTACAAAAAATGAAATGAAATGGAATGTCTCTTTTATTCAATGAATGGATGTGATTGGAAAATCTCTGAATTGCCTAAGTATTTGATTGTATGAGCATAGCGAAACAAGAACTAAATGCAATTATTAATCTAAGTATAAGAGATCGGAAAGCACAATAAGCATGAGATCGGTGGGGAAGAAATGCTGAATGGGACTTGATTAAAATTGAAAATTTAACTTGAACACTTAAGATCGGAATCCTCATTAAACCGAACCAAAACCTTAGCTCTTAATCTTTCGAAAAGGAGATCGGCAATAAAACTGGTAAGAAAAGATCTAGTGCCAGTTCATTTCGTTTATTAGGAATATACTTGACGGGTCCTGAGTTTCGACAATGGGTTTGAGAGATCGGTGAGCGATAGACTGGTAAAGCTTTGACTGATGCGAGAACTTAACAATTTGATTTAATTCTTTGCGGGGAGAGTTGGAAGAACTCCAAGGTTAAGCATGCTCGCTTGAGAGAAATCCTAGGATGGGTGACCTTTTGGGAAGTTCTCCATTCCACCTATGGGACAAAATCGTGAGGCTTATGGCCAAAGCGGACAATTCGTCTAGTGGTTGGAGCCCGATCGTTACAATAAGAATATAATCCGAATGGGCAATGAAAAAGAGTACACAAGAGAAAGAGAAAACTGAAAAGGTTACTGGTCAAACTACTGAGAGTGGCTCTTGGAAAAGAAAACATTTTGGAGGATCTAACTCGCGGGAATCGGGTAGAGGTATATCTTCTAGAGAGAAACCATTCCAATCCGATCAGCAAACTCAACAGAGACGTAGAAATACGCTATCGGATCGACTTTGTGAGACTTGTGGTAAACCACATAGTGGAGTATGTTATAGAGCTATAGGAGCATGTTTCAATAGTGGAGGGACTAGTCATTTTACTAAGGATTGTGTAAGTTCATGCCGTTATGGATCATTCACCATGTCAGAAGGATCAGCCCAAGTTTCTGTAACACCCCAAAGTTCGGTAGTGCGTTCTGCTGCTCCGGTGACCAGTGTTGTCCGGACAGCTAGGATGCCTAGAATCGTACCTCAATATGAGTGAGGAGACATAAAATAATGAAATACAAGAAAAGAAAAACAAAGGAAAAATCATAGCAAAGAAATGTAACCGAGTAAGTGAGCCGGGAAACCTAGCGATGGGTGACCGCACCGGGAAGTCACGGTGTGGACCGTTGACTAACCCTGGACTGCGGGGAACCCTGGAAAACATTTTTAGGACATAAATAGACCCTTATTGAAGTATAAATCTCATTAGAAAGATTAAAGAAAAATTAAATAATTGGTACAAAGAAAAGTGAGAAATCGAAAAACAGACAAAATACGATTACTGAAAAATCGGAATGCAACCGAGCAGGGCATTATGGTCATTTGACATTCCGAAGTGTCTTGTGACCTAAATGTCCATTAAAAATAAATAGTATTACACTTAGAAAATAAAATGAAAAATTAGTTTAGTGGTACCTAAATTAAATAGCAAAAATCATGGGTTAAATGTGGAATAAGTGAAAGTTAACTTATAATATGATTTAATTTTTGTTAGTGGACCACTATAGGATTAATTAAACATGAAATATGGCTGATTTAGGTCCACTAACCATCTGAAATCCCATCTTCCTCAAGTGTTCTCAAAATGGCCGAATTGAAGAACCCTTGAAACCACCATTGACGTTTTGCATGCAAGCTTGATCCATCCTCCATTTTCAACTCCAACCTCTTAGTGTTCTTCATTAAACTTTGTCTACACATCACAAGGAAGATATTGACACCCAATTTGAGAAGTTTGGTGAAGGTTTAGCAAGTTACAATCAAAGGTAAGTTTGCATTTTTGAGAATTTCTTTGTTAAAGTTTATGTTCATGTTATGGGTGTTAGTTTGGTGAAGGAAAATTTTGAGTTTGAAGGGTTATTGTTGTTGTCAATTTGGACAGCCATGAGTCACGTTTTTGATGAGGTATTTGTGCATGTAATTGACGAGAAATAATGTTAATCATGGTGATTGAGTAACTTAGTGAATTATTGCATGTTTATATGGTGAATTATGCACTTTGATGGGAATTGGTATATGGGACGGCAATGTGATGTTGAAGAATGGTTTGTGGCAGCTTGTGGACACTTGAGGAATGGTATATATTGAAGGAAGTGTGGGCAGAATATTGACCTAGAAGGATTGATGATATGTATGTAAATTTACATTGTAAAGTGTATGTAAAGTTTGTAATGTTTAGGTGTGTTTGTAATGGTACTTAGAAATTGTAATTGTGAATGATATTTGGTGTGTTGAGGGTGATTGGAATCTGCCCAAAATAATGCTAATGTAATGTAGAAAATGCTTTTGGTAATGTGCCAAAACAGTTTGGTAGGTAAGTAAACAAATGGCAAAGGTAAGTGTGTGTTTGAAGTTGGGGTGTGAAATGCGTATTGAGGGCAGTGTATATTTTAGCCTATAACCTTGAATGTGTAACCTCAATTGGTATGAGACCAATTTGGGGTGAAACTAGGCACAAAATGTGCCAACTTTCATTGAGAAACCATGCCAAAATTCTGCTTGCAAGGTGACCTAAAAATTTGACCAATTCGGATTAGGTGCAATTAGGACCTGAAAAATGACCAATTGGGCAGCAGTGAGTATTTAGGCCATAACTCACTCAAACCAGGTCCAATTGACCTGAAATTTTAACCATGAATAGTTAAGACCCATACCTACAAGTCTTATGAAGACACCAAAACCCAGAAATGACCATAAGCAAGTCAAACAACTTGCACAAGTTCGGGTCCAAAAACTGGCCGAACCAGAATTGACCAATTTGACCTAAAATTGACCTAAAATGGTACCACTTGACCAGCAATAGTGTAATGACCATAACTTGGTCTACTTAACTCAGATTGACCTGAAATTTTGCACCGCGTGCAATAAGACCTAGATCTACAAGTTTGTAGTTTTGACCGAGACCCGAAAACCGAGGGAACTAGATCGTCCGGTTAGGTCAAACAGTGTTCCGGAATCCAGTAATTTGCATTAAAATGCACTAAGCAAGGAAATGACTTTGGTAAAATATACCAAACCTAAAACCCTATCGAATGTGACATATTAACGACACTAAAACCTAATTTACCTAAAACGCAACGAGGGTCGGTATATTAGGTGATTAAGCGAATAATTGAGTTCAGTGCATTATTTACCAAACACCATCGGTAGAGACAGTTTAATTTTGTACTGAAACACTTTAAATTGTGTTTCTCAGCTAACAAGGACTCAGGGAAAGGGAAGGAAATACTGAGTCCAGACCAGGGAGACAGTCATTAGAGGTTTGTGCACAACAACTATTTCTTTTGAATTGTTTTCAATTGAAATAAATATTGACTATTTATATATTGTTGTTTCAAATTGTGGAAACGTGTTTGATAGACACTTATTGATTGAAAAATATTGTGAATGGTTTGAAACTGTGAAAAATTGTTTGAATGACATTGATGGATACTCATTGATTAAAAAGCATTGGAAATGGTTTGAAACCACAGCTATCATGTATATTGATTGTATTCCTCATTAGCTTGTCTAGTGGGACGAATTGAATTCCCTCTCTGGCTGAAGTGTTGAGGTGTGTGCCTGTTGAGGACGAATTGGATGAGTACTCATATTTTTGCTAGCTTGCCATGTTATTCCTCATTAGTCATCGACTTTTGGGATGAATTGAATACCTCATTAGCCATCGGCTTTTGGGATGAATTGAATTATGGATCATGATTAAGCTGTGTGTGATTTACTGATGTGTATTGTGAGATTGTGAAATGGATTTTAAACTCTCATTGACATATACTGTCTTTTGAATTCAAACCTGATCTGACTTATGGAAAATTATTGTGATATTGAGAAATGGAGTTTAAATTCTTATTGACCTTTATTGTCTTAAATTTGACTATGGTTTTAAGTCCACTATTTACATGATTTATGAATTGTGATTTAAATTGTATTTGGTTAATGTTGTGCACCACTGAGACATTGTCTCAGCGATAGCTTTATTCTTTGTCGCAGTAGAGACAGAGCAGGCGTGAGACTAGGCTACACATACCTCCAGCGAGAGATTTTTCGGGTATAACGAGTATACCGCTTTTTGCATTTTGTACTGTAATGTATGACACTGTATGTATATTTTCTTTTTGGTTTTGAGCAGTTGTAAATTAAATTGTACCTTGAAGTTGTAAATTAATTATGAGTGTTTTGGATTGTAAAAGTTGTATTATATTTCCTTATCTCGGACTTTGAAAAATTCCTATGGAATTGTGTTGATAAATTGTTGTGTTGAGAAATGTATTGGAGTTGAGATTTGGAAAATTATTGAAGTGTTTTTTTTACAGGTTTTCTGAAGAACTGTTTTATCCAAAATACAGATGGCACCTTGCCAAAATTTTTACAGAAATTCCAAATAAACCAAATGAGTTAGTGGTTTCACTTCAGTTCACCAAAGTTTTTAATACCTGTAAATAGTGCTCACCACTGTAAAAGAAGTAAGAAAAGTTTTTAAAATCCCTTGTAGTGTATTTAATGGGTTATCAGTAGACAGAGTTGGTAATTCATTAGGTATACAACGGGATCATGTTATGCATTACAGAGGGGTAGGGTGTGACAGTTTCTACCCCGAAGAGTTTACCAACAGTTGGTAGAGGCAGAGGCAGAGGCAGAGGTAGGGGTAGTACACCTGGAAGTCAGAGTACTATGAATCAACCAGGACAAGGTGATGCTCCAGTGAGAGTATATACTATGCAACAGAAGGACGAGGATGAGACTTCTGGTATGGTTGCCAGTATTTTCTTAATTCTTAACTGAGATATGTATATGTGTAAAAAGAAAAAAAAAATCAATTTTGATATGTTAGTGATTAGTCTTTTCAAAATTAATTTTGGAAGAGTTTGTCAGTGAAAAGTATTTGCTGGCACACAAGAATTTGTAAAGTTAATTAGTAAGCCTAATTATGTAAGGAAAGAGAACCTAAAAGTAAGTTATAGTAATATAGCTACCTTAGATGCGGGTAAGGGTATTACTGCTGATAGATGTCAATGGGTACCATAATGAAAATAAGTTTAAGATATTAGTGGATTTGAAAGAAATAAGATATAGGGAAGTTTGTTCTATTGGGATGTATCATAGTAACTATGCAATATTCTTGATGTTTGTACTGTAAGCTGCGGATTATAGTACTGACTTGGGATTTATTGTGTAGAGTTACGTACTACCCAATAATACACAAGAATAAGAATAGTTGCAAACGGCATCTGTTTTGGTATAGTTATGATAAGATAAAGTTTTCTTATTGGAAAGGAGTTTGAAAATCCTAACCTGGGATTTAAAACTCTAAAGTTAGAATATTGAAAGGTTATAGTTCAGTACAAAAGAAAATAATGACTACACATCAGTACAAATAAAGCTATAGAATATCGATAGATAAAAATAAATAGAACAGTAAGAAATGAGAAAAATACTAGATGAGGAATTGCCACCAAGGCAAGCAATTTACTTAAGATGCGTAACGATATCCCAAACTATTTTATCAAAAAGGAAATAAGTTAAACAAAAGCAAACAAGATAGTGCAAAATGGCACATAAGCCTTGGTTATAAATGGAGATGGTAAGATAATGGTTATGAACCTATGGCCAAGAAAGAGCTAAACAGTTCATATATGACCAATAAGGTCATTTAAAAAAAAAAAAGACTACAAAGGAAAATAATTACTAAAACAACAGCAAGAAAAGACTAAAATATTCTAAACTAAACTGAAGGTTGCATCAAATGATCAAAAGATTTGATAAGAAAAGAGTAAAACTAAGTTCTCACCCATAGGATCATACGAGGTCCTAGAAAGAGTGGATCCACTAGCACACAGATTTGCTTACCTCTAAAATTAAAATGAATTTGAATTTAACTTATGACAGAACCTCATAAGAAACTTGGCACACGAGGTGAGCAATTGATGAGTAAATAGTATTGGTTAAAGTGCTAAGGAACCATCATTCAGGCCAGGAAGCTACTTGGGAGCATGAATAGGACATGAAGAGACAACACCCATAACTATTCAGAGACTGATACCAGGTAAAATTTTGAGGACAAAATTATTTTAAGGGAGGGAGAATTGTAACATCCCTATTTGCATAGCCTGGTATATTTCACTATTCCGTTGATCGGTGTCGGTCCGGACAGTTAAGGGAATTAGAACCACACCTAAGACAACTAGAGAAGCCATAAACACAAATAATTAGTAATTGTCAATTAGTTAAGTATAAATAAGAAAAACAGAACA
This sequence comes from Hevea brasiliensis, assembly GCF_030052815.1. Taxonomy (NCBI): domain Eukaryota; kingdom Viridiplantae; phylum Streptophyta; class Magnoliopsida; order Malpighiales; family Euphorbiaceae; genus Hevea; species Hevea brasiliensis. The sequence goes on from NC_079494.1 coordinate 55,893,951, forward strand.
CAAGAAGTTAAACGAGTCGAGAGTCACAGCGATGGATGACCTTCTCGGGAACGACTGCAAAGTCGATGTAAACTCAAATTTCAAATCGTAAAATGTAACGACGCGGTCCTTAGGACTATTACGAACACAGTGAAAAAAAGAAAATCACGAAAAAGAACTGTTAAGCTAGTCAAATAATTAGGTTAGAGAGCCGGAAGAAATATTGAATTATTTGCAAACTGGGTTGAACCGGAGAGGGGCAATTTGGTCAATTGACCTCGAGAGCTGAATCCTAACCTAACTGTCAAATAAAATCGGAGAAAAGAAAATTTTGGAATCGAGAATTAAATTAAAGAATTAATAGAAAAATAAAAAAAAGAAGAGAAAATAAAAAAGGTGTAGGGAGATGACATCATGCATGACATCATGCATGATGTCATAAAAAACATAATTAATATATTTAATTATTTAGATATTTTGATATTCCATAAGACAAAATACATAAAAAGAAAAGAAAAGAAAAAAAAATTATGGGTCTTCATCCTTTCTCCCATGCCGCCCTCACTCTCCCTCTCATCTCCATGAATTTTCCTCCATTAAAGCTTGCACTCAAGCTTTGAAATCCTTACTAAACTTCAACTTCTCCTATAATTGCTTCATAAAAACTTGTTCTAGTCACTTGAAAAGGAGATTGATCATCAAAGAAAGAAGAAAAGAAGAGAGAAATTAGAGAATTCAAATTCAAGTGAGGTAAGCACACCAATTTGAAACTTTGAGATTTAGTAGTTGTGTTTATAGCTTGAGTTACTTAGAAAAAAAAAACTTGAAATGAAATAAAAACATGTGTGGAGGACCAAACTGAATTTCGGCCAGCAGGTGTATGGGAGTATATTTGTATGGTTTGATGGATTTGAATGAGTTTATGGACCTCCATTAGTTGAATGATTATAGTTAAAAGCTTTGAAATTAGCTAAATGCAATAATTTAGTGTGGTTCGGGTTTGGACTTAGGTTTTATAGACAAAAATTGTAAGGAAGTGGTAAATGATATTTTTGACCTAATGTTAAGTGAGAAATGGTCATGTGTGACCAAATGAAGTGTGTTGGAATGGTTGGAGTTAAGGCCAAATTCGGATTGAGTGTGGTCATCTTCTTTGGCGAGATGACAAAGTTACCTTTGAGGGACCAAAAATGAAATTTTACAAGTCCAATTGGTATGAGACCAATTGGGAATGAAAATAGACACTAAATGACACAATTTTCATTTCGGAAGCATGCTCAAAAAGTGACCAAAACCTAGTGAACAAATTGACCAAACTTGAAAAATCACAGTCTGCCCTGTACAAACTGACCAAATGAACAGTGTTTGTTCATCTGGTCATAACTTGAGCTAGGAAGGTCTAAATGACCTGAAATTTTACTAGTGGTTAGATGAGATATAGACCTAAAACTTTCATAAAGAACACACAAATTATTCCATTAACCAAGTCATTTGGCCACCCAAAGCTGGTGACCTAAAACTGCCAGAACCAAAATTTGCCCAGAAATCTGGGTTGAGTCCAATCCGGTTGCCATGGTTCAAATGGCTATAACTTGAGCTACAAAACTCCAATTGGAGTGATTCAAAAAGGAGGATAAACTTAATACAATAGGGAATATTTTCTATGAAGAAAGTTTTGCCAAATTCTAATAATAAAATGACCAATGGAACAGTGCAAGCTTAGACACCAAAATTAAAAATTATCAAATTTGCCTAAAAGACTTAGAATTTGAATAAACAACCAAAACCAACAAATTTAGTGACCAAAATATGGTATGTGGGTGAAGTTAAAGTTCCCATACCTATTAAACCTTAAAAAGTCAACAAATTGACTTGAATAGTACCATGAATAGTAACTCCAAAATAAAAATTTCCAAGAATGTTAATTTAAGCATATTTGGGCTAGAATTAAGTATTTATGAATTAATTTTTGGATTTACTGTGAAATAAGATACTGAAATACTATAAATGTTGTGTTTCAGCTGAAAAAGACTCGGAAGGTATAAGGGACTGAGTCAAGGCGTAGAGGCGACTCACGTCAGGTTTGTGCACAAAAATTTTAAATTATAGTTTTCATAATGGAAATTGATTTGTTATACATTGTGAATGTGTTTATTCATTATGAATTTTGAGAATGTTGTGTTGCCTATTCTACAATGAAAATTTGGAAGGAAAATTAATTATTGATTTATATGAAATATTTGAACAATATGGTTTTGAATTTAGTTATGGCTTTGAAAATCTTATTTAAAAAATAATGTGTTGCCTACTTTGTAAATAAAAAGTTTAGAGTGAAATATGATTTGTGAATTGTATAAAATATTTGAATAACTTGATTTAAATTGTTTTTAATTCACACTTAGCATGACAATACTAATATGTTCCTCCTCCACTTGTGGGGTGAGTTGGATATTTGATCACTTTCCTCCCTCTCTGGCATTCCAGTATGAGGGGCGAGTTTGGATGAGTACTCATTAGCTAGCTAGCCACCTCCCTCATTAATTTTGATTAGTGGGGTGTGTATGCCTTGTCGTGATGTACACACGACATGTTCATAAATTTTGTGTCATGGCCTAAGTTGTATTATTGTTTGGCAACACTATGTTTATTAAATTGTTTGATCAAGTTGTGCTGTATTAAGCTTTGAAAATTATGATTTGTTATAAATGTGATTTGAAAAAAAAAAATTGTGAAATGCGATTATGAGATTTTGGAATGACAATTTGTTCATAAATATTTTATATTATGCATTTTATGCTTTATTGTGCACCACTGAGTATTTATATACTCAGCTATAGCTTTAACTTGCTGTTGCAGATAGAGAAAAGGACATAGCAGCAGAGTAAGCTGCTACAGTTAGAGAGGAGTACAATTGAAGAATTTTTGTACAGGTATTTGTCTATACCCTGGCAGTTTAGTTTGATGTAAATATGATAGTATGCATATGTATCTTTGTAATTTGAGCAGTTGTACAGATAAAATTGCAATAATATTATTTTTGAGATTTTGCATCTGTAAATTAACTTATGATTGTAAATTAATGATTTAAAATGTAATGTTCATGAGTTATGAAATGTTTTGAGATATTAATTCTTGATTTGAAATTTGGATTTTGAATTGAAGTGTTGCTATTGTTGTTGATTTGAAGTTTGGTGGTTGCAAATGGAGTTGTGATTGAGAAATATATTGGGAGTGTTTCTATTTTCAGGTTTTGAAGAACTGTTTTCTCATAATACAGACGGCACTCTGCCGAAATTTTTATAAAAATTGCGGAGATTTTAAATATCCAAAAATTTGATTTATGTTTGGACTCTAAATGAAGATTTTTAAAATTTCAAAAAAATTTTACCCACCAATTCCAAAATGAACGAAAATGGTTTTAAAATCCCTTGTAGTATATTTAATGGGTTACCGGTAGGTGAAGTACGGTAATTCATTAGGTGTACTATGGGAACATATTACATCTTACGAGGAGTAGGGTGTGACACAAACATCCTCATGGAACCATTTTTCATCATTTAAAAGCATCAAACCTCAAGGATTCCATGGCTGCCAAAATTTGGGCATTTCATTTTCTTATCATTTATTTTCATTTTCATGTGATACTCACTCATCTCGTCATTCTTACAAGATTTAAAGAAGAGAGAAAGTGGTATCTTGCACTTACCTTTCTGACCCAACTTGCAAACTTCAATGTCCCTTCTTTTAATTGCTACCAATAGCTTCCTTATGGGGTGGAGATGATTTTTAATGAAGGAGACTATGGGTTTTGGTGAGTGAGTGAGGAGAAAATCAAGTTTTAAACTTGAATGAAAATGGTGGAAGAGAGGAACCAATGGAGACGGCAAGGAGAGAGAGAAGAGGAAGAAGAAGATGAGTTGGTGGGGTTTTGTCTTCTTATGGTTATTTATATATTCTATATATGGTACTTCAATTTTTTTAAATTGTCATAAACCTTTTCATTTTATTTTCTTTTCTTTTTCTTTTCTCTTCTTCTTCTTTCTAATTCAACTCATAAATTTTTAACTTATGTTAATTATTTCATTCTCTCAAATTAAATTTTTGACATTTAGATCAAAATTCACCGCTGGGGGTGAAATGACTAAAATGCCCTTCATGGTGCTCATCGGGTTATTTTTATTATTTTTGTACCAATTAATAAATTCCCTTAAATTTTATTTTATTTTCTCTAAATTTTTCCTATATTTTCTTAACATTTATTCCATCAATTTATACCTTCTCACTATAGTTTAAGACTTAAATTTTATTTTATTTTCTCTAAATTTTTCCTATATTTTCTTAACATTTATTCCATCAATTTATACCTTCTCACTATACCACCTTCCAAGACTGCCCACCAAGCATCCGGACCAGGCTAAAAATTCAATCTCGAGTGCCGATGAGCTATCACTGATCTGATCACACCTAAATGAAGCTCATAAATTATTAATAATGATCATATAATTATTTTTAATTTACAGGAATCGAAAAGGCTTGAAAATCTCACTGATCATTCTAGATCGCTTGATGACTTTCTTTTTCAAATGGTATATAACACCCCTCACCCGACTACAGTGTAGCCGAGCGAAGTATGCTACATTTGGTGTAGGAGCACCATATCTTGTCTTACTTTATTATTTTAATAATTTGATCTTGTTATATTTTAATATCGATTATTTTTCCAGAGAGAAACCAGCGGAGTTTCCCCTATTTTATTATCAGTTGACGTATTTCACTATTCACTGGCTTGAAATTTTCAACAATATTTTACAATAAAAATATCATTCATGCTCATCATATTCATCTTACATTCATTTCTTGTAATTCACATACTCATGTGTACAAATGTATTCATACCTAATTCATGTGTAAACATTCTCAAATTACATAAGCAAATTTTTTAAATTTTCTTAATTTACATAATTTACAAAATAATTACATAATTTCATAATTTACATGATTTACAAATTAATTACAGTTCCATAATCTATATTTCAACGTACAATTCATAGTTTACATTATAAATAATAACTAATTATAATATACAAAATACATAATATGATTTATATGGACCCTATCTACATACATTGCTGAGGAGGTAACAACCTTGTACACTTCTGACACTTTCGCAGATCTGGACTCTAAAATCTCCAATCTAATGTCCACTGGGTTTTTATCTTCAGTACCTGTGCGAGGAAATAAATCCATCGCACTAAGCATTGCTGCTTAGTGGTGCAATAATATGACAAGAAATAATGTATACAAATTAAAATAATTGGAGCATATTTTCTATATTCAAGAATTTTACTAGGTTCATATGAAATTTGCCATACAGTACATTTTTTGTCATTTATGTTGCTCTCTAGAATCTCTTTTGTCATAAGTTTACAATAATCATTTATATAATGTACAAATAAATCTAAATATTTAGTTTATGTTTATTTTATTATGGAGGATGCATTTCTAATAATTACTTACGTTATGCTTATTTTGCTAATCTTTCATTTACTATCTTAATATTTTCTACGTGTTGTGGATCATTTCATAATAATTCAATTCTTAATACTAGTTAAATACCTTTCAGAATTTTCTCACTGATTTATTTAGTTTCTAATATTTTAACTTATTTCAATAAATTTATTTTTTTTCTCTGCCAGGTAACCTATGACAGACTGACTAAACTGGATAACGGGTCATTGGCACTGGACATTGTAGTGCCTCGGGCCGTCATACCATGGGATGCAGAATGTCAACCACATATGCAGTCAGTATGGCTAAAAAGCCATGATAACACATAATTGGGCATAAAAGCCATGAATGTTGGCATAAAGCCATGAATGCGGGCATAAAGCCATGAATGTAACACCCCTAAGTTTGGTAGTGCGTTCTGTTGTTCTGGTGACCAGTGCTGTCCGGACAGTTAGGATGCCTAGAACTACACTTCGATATGAGTGAGGAGACATAAAATAATGAAATACAAGAAAATAAAATACAAGAAAAACAAAGGAAAAATAATAGCAAAGAAATGTAATCAAGTTAAGCGAGCCGAAAACCCTAGCGATAGGTGACCGCACCGGGAAGTCACGGTGTGGACCGTTGACTAACCCTGGACTGCGGGGAACTCTGAAAAATATTTTTAGGACTTAAATAGACCCCTATTGAAGTATAAATATCATTAGAAATATCAAAGAAAAATTAAATAATTAGTACGAAGAAAAGTGAGAAATCGAAAAACAGACAAAACCCGGTGTTACCGAAAAATCGGGAATGCAACCCGAACAGGGGCATTATGGTCATTTGACATCCCGAATTGTCTTTTGACCTAAATGTCCATAAAAAAATAAATAATATTACACTTAGAAAATAAAATAAAAAATTAGTTTAGTGGTATCTAATGCAAATAACCAAAAGTGGAGTGAAAGTGTGTAATTAGCACATTAAACATATTAAATGAATTAACTAATGTGAGTGGACCACTAAGGGATTTTAAAATGTATTAAGTGGGCAGATTGCTCCACTAAACTATCATCTTCAACATTAGAAACCTCCATTGCCATGAATGAAAAGCTCCCAAAACCTCCATGGCCGTTTTTCTTCAAGCTTGATCCACTCCTCCATTTCACCTCTAATCACTTAGATAGCTTCATTAAAAATTGTCTACACATCATAAGGAAGAGCTTGATACCAAAATCAAGAAGTTTAATCAAGGTTTGGCAAGTTCCAACCATAAGGTAAGTTTGTATTTTGGAAGATTGCTTTGTTAAACTTTGTGTTCATGTTATGGGTGTTGGTTTTGTGAAGAAAATTTTCAAGTTTGAAGAGTTATTGAGATGTCTATTTTGGACAGCCATGGAGTTATGTATTTGATGAAATATTTGCGCATATATCTGATGAGAAATTATGTTGGTTATGGTGATTTAATGTCCTAGTAAATTATTCCATATGTTTATGGTGAATTTTGCACTTGGGATGGAAATTGATGAATTGTATGATACTTTGGTATTGAGGGACATTTTCGGCAGCCTTGGAGCTCTTGGATAAATGTATTGTTCATGAAGGTATTGCCAGAATATTGACATTGAGGATTGATGGATATGTATATAGAGTGATTGTGTAAAGTGTATGTAAGAATTTGTAATGTTAGGTGTTTATGTGATTGTACTTAGACTTTGTAAATGTGAGTGTTAATTGGTGTACTAAGGATGTTTGTAATCTGTCCAAAGTGATTTTAATGTAAAGTGGAATATGGTTTTGATAATGAACCAAAACAGAATTGGTAAGGAAAGTGGACATATAGTAATGTAAGTGTGTAATTGAGGTATGTTTAAGCAAGGTAATTAAGGGCAGTATGCATTTTAGCCTATAACTTTAAATGTGTAACCTCAATTGGTATGAGACCAATTGGAGGTAAAACTAGGCACAAAATGTGCCAACTTTCATTTAGAAAGCATACCAAAATTCTGCTTGCAAGGTGATATGAAAAATGACCAATTCGGATTAGGTGCAATTGAGACCTGAAAATTGACCAATTGGGCAACAGTTAGTGTTTAGGCCATAACTCACTCAAAACAGGTCCAATTGACCTGAAATTTTAACCATGAATAGTTAAGATCCATACCTACAAGTCTTATGAAGACACCAAAGCCCAGAAATGACCATAAGCAAGTCAAACAGCTTGCAAAATTTCGGGTCCAAAAACTGGCCGAACCAAAGTTGACCAAAATTGACCTAATTTGATGCCATTTGACCAGTAATAGTATAATGACCATCACTTGGTCTACTTAACTCAGAATGACCTAAAATTTTGCCCCGCGTTCCATAAGACATAGATCTACAAGTTTGTAGTTTTAACCGAAACCTGAAAACCGAGGGAACTAGGTCGTCCGGCTAGGTCAAACTAGTATCCCGGAATCCAGCAAGTTGCATTAAAATGCACTAAACAAGGAAATGAGTTTGGTAAAACGTACCAACCCTAAAACACTATCGAATGTGACATATTAGTGACACTAAAACCTAGTTTACCTAGAACACATCGAGGGTCGATATATTAGGTGATTAAGCAAATAATAGATTTCAGTGAACTACTTATCAAGCATTATCGTTAGAGATAGTTTAATTTAGTACTGAAACACTTCAAATTGTGTTTCTCAGTTAGTAAAGACTCAGGGAAAGGGAAGGAAACACTGAGTCCAGACCAGGAGACAGTCATCAGAGGTTTGTACACAACTAGTTTTTAACTGATTTTGTTTTGAATATTTCATATGATTAAATGACATATTTTCTTATGTATTATGTTTAACAAGCATTAGATTTAATTCAATGATTATTGAAAATTGTTATAGTATGTATGAATTTAGCTTTGTGAAATGGTATTTCCACAAGTATTAAGCATTATTATGGATTAAATAAATTATGTTTTGGAAAATTGTGATAGAACATGTTTTGAATTGTGATGGTAATTTTCATGGAAAAATGAAAATTTATGATTTGAATTGTGATGAGCATAAAAAAATTATTGGATATTGGAATTGAATTTGAATTGAATTATATTGTGATTTATGCTCACTAAAAGGATTGTGATATTGTTTTATATCTCACTATAAATGCTTGACTAGGTTATTACCCGTCTCTCTCATTTGTTGAGAAGACAATGGAGTTAGTTGTGTTTTGATTACCATGGTACGTGCACAGGCTTAGATTTTCCTCTGATTTGAGGTTAGATCTAAGTTTATTTTATCGTTATGGCCCTTGCGGAAGATTCATTATTGTGATGATACTGTGCACGATGATTCGACCTCCCCGACCATAGGGAGTTAGAATCACATCGAAGATGGCCCTATTGGATTAGTCTTGCGTAGTTAGTGAGATAAAGAATGATTTGTGAGATACAACATGGTTTTGAGACACAGTATTATTTTTGAGATACATTATGATTTTTAAGATACATAATGATTTTTGAGATACATAATGGCTTTTGAATGGTAAAGAATTGTGATTTCAATTATGACTTATGTATAATTGATTTTGTTGGGATTACCTAAATGGTTAGTTATGATTTGATAAATTGAATTTCATGATCGAAGTCATTTTATACAAATGATTCACATTATTGGCAATGAATATTTTAAGTTTTGGAATTTGATGAGTATTCAGATTTCCAAATTATTTACTATAAATTTTGTCAATGTATATTGTACTATGTTTTAAATTATAGTTGTGCACCACTGAGTTCACCACTCAGCGATAGCTTTGTATGCTGTCGCAGGTAAGAAGAGCATAGAGCAGTAAATAAGTTTCTTTGAAGACATATTCAGATCAGCTTCAGGTATATCATAGGTATACCCATGTATATAGGCTTTGATGTATGCATGTAATAATATGTATGTAAATTATTTGAGCAGTTGTATAAAAACTCTTGTAAAATATTTTGGTATGTAATTAAATATAAATTATTGTGAATTAAAATTGTACATTGAAGTTGTAAAATAATTATGAGTTATTTTGACTTGTAAAATTTGTATTATATTTCTTTTATCTCATCCTTTGAAAATACTGAAAAATTGTTGTGGATTGAGTTGAGAAAAATATTGTGTTGAATTTTGTTGGAGTTGAGATTTGGAAAAATATTGAAGTGCCTTTTACAGGTTTTCTGAAGAACTGTTTTATCCAAAATACAGATGGCACTCTGCCAAAATTTTTACAGAAATTCCAAATAAGTCAAATGTATTAGTTCTATCACTTCAGTTCACAAAAGTTTAACACCTGTAAATAGTGCTCACCACTGTGAAAGAAGTAAGAAAAGTTTTTAAAATCCCTTGTAGTGTATTTAATGGGTTATCAGTAGGCGGAGTTGATAATTCATTAGGTATACTACGGGATCATGTCATGCCTTACAGAGGGGTAGGGTGTGACATGTTTAAGTGGTATCAGAGCAATGGTTTTAAAGTGAATTTCGAACTGTGAATTTGAAATCTTTTTGTCATAACTACAACTGCTCAAATGTTTGATACATATAGTACATTTACATCATAAATGTGAACTAATGGAGAGGAATCTCCTTGTGTTAGTTGTACAGGAATAGAAAATTCTGTGAAAAAAAAAAATGGAAGAGAATAATGAGACAATAGAACAGTTTGTGATGGCAGAAGAACAAGTTGAGGCCCTAGCTCCACAAAATGTCGAAGGCCTGACTGTACCAGTTTTACCGGTACAAATTATTGCACAAATGGCCCAGCAAATGGCCACTTTCTTTCAACAAATGGCTGATAATCTGTCAGGCCAAGCCCAAGTACAGACCCAACCCCCACAAGGGCAGTGTGAAATGGAAAAGAGGGAGAAACCTATGGGTCAGAGTTCGAACAGTAATTTGGGGAAGAGAAAAGAATTTGAGGAACCCCGAGCTTAGAAATATGATAGAGGCGGATCATCAGGGCAGAGACCACTAAGATCTAGTCGTCGAACAACCAGAAGTTCCTATCCTGCCCGTTTCTGCCATGTTTGTGGTAAGCTACATGGAGGTATTTGTCGTAAGGCCTCTAGAGCCTGTTACAATTGTGGAAAACTTGGACACCTTGCTAAAGATTGTACTAAACCACCTCGATCTGCTCTCTGGAGTTCACAGACCGTCAGTCAGAGTCAAGATAGAAATAGAGTTGGTACTCCTCACCACTATAACACAGTGAATCAACCCGAATATAGTAGCACACCAGTCGGAGAGTCCACTATACGCCAAGTAAAAGGAGCGAAACTTGGATGTAGGCTTTGGTAAGTTCTTAATTTTTGAAAGAAACAATTAGTTATTATTTGATCCCAGCACTACTTAGTTGTGTGTTAGTGTCAGAACTATATGTTCTGTTGTTATTCCTTTACATGGAAATGAATTTTGATGTATTAGTGACTAGTCCTTTAGGATAATAACTATAATAACAAGTATGATTGACATTACTTTTGGAAGAATTGTTAGCTAAAAGTATTTTCTAACATACCATAAATTATAAAGCTAAATGGCGAGCCTACTTAATGTAAGGCAAGAGGACCTAAAAGTAAGTTACAGTAATAGAATTGCTCTAGATGAGGGCAAAGATGTTACTGTTAGTAATTGTTAAAGGAAATTGTAATCAGAATCGGTTTGGGATATTAGTGGATTCGAGAAAGATAAGATGTTAGAAAACCTAGTCCATGAGGTTATAACATAGTGACTATGTAATGTTCTCGATGTTTGTATTGTAAGCTGCAGATTACAGTACCGACACGGGATTATTGTGTAGAGCTACGTACTTCCTCGTGATACAGTAAATTAAGAATATTTGTAAGTAATCTATAAATTGATACAGTTGCACCCGAATAGAGTACTATTACTGGAAATAAATGTGAAAATTTTAGTCAGAAATTTAAAACTTCAAAACTAGCCTGTCAAAAGACTACACTTGTAAGGTAGCTGGAGTTAGTAACTCGGTTACAATAATGTGAACTACCTGTACCACAGTAATTGCTATAAGCTTAGAGATATCAGTACAACGTATCATCCTCAGACAGATGGACAATTGAAACAAGCAATTAAGGTAAATTCGGAAACTCATTGAGTTCCTGTAAATAATGAAATGAAATGATAATAATAACCTGTACTATGTGATAAGCCCTCAAGAATATATTGAGAACTTCTGTCCTTGAATCTGAGAGATATGAGACAGATACATCCCATTAACAGAATTTGTATACAATAATATGTGTCATGCTAGTATACAAATGGCACCCTATGAAACATTGTAAGGGAACAAATAACTATGGATTTTGTGATGAAACTTCTGAGGACATAGAATAGTCAAGATGCAGTATAGGTCATAATTGACAGACTAACCAAGTCTGCTCACTTTTTGCCAGTTCAAATGGACTATAGCCTGGAAAGATTGGCCAGATTGTATATATATGAAATTGTAAAATTGCATGGAGTGCCAGTATTGATTGTGTCTGACAGAGATCCTAGGTTCACTTCTAGATTCTAGGGTAGTCTTCAGAGAGCCCTAGGAACTAGATTGAACTTCAGCACAGCATTCCACCCACAGACAGATGGCCAGTCTGAAAGGGTAATTCAGATATTGGAGGATATGCTACGGGCTTGTGTGATTGAATTTGAAGGTGGTTGGGATACACACTTGCCTTGGATTGAGTTTGCTTATAACAATGGCTACCAATCAAGCATTGGGATGCCTCCATATGAAGCTTTGTATGGCAGAAAGTGCAAAACTCCCTTATATTGGGATGAAGCAGGTGAAAGAAAGATGATTGGGCCAGAAATTGTTAAGCAGACAGAGGAAAAGATCAGATTGATCAGAGCTAGACTCAGGGCTGCATCAGATCATCAGAAGTCTTATGTTGATATGAAAAGAAGAGATATTGAGTATGCAGTGGGTGATAAGGTATTCCTCAAAGTTTCTCCGTGGAAGAGGATTGTGAGATTTGGCAGAAAGGGGAAACTAAGTCCTCGTTTCATCGGACCATATGAGGTTCTGGAAAGAGCGGGTCCTTTGGCATATCGGTTAGCATTACCTCTAGAGCTAGCAAGGATACACAGCGTCTTCCATGTGTCCATGTTAAGGAGGTACAGATCCGACCCATCTCATGTACTATCAGTTGAAGAGATTGAAGTAAATCCAGACCTCTCATATGAGGAAGAACCCATAAAAATTCTAGCTTATGAGGTGAAGCAGCTGAGGAACAAACAGATACACCTGATTAAAGTGCTGTGGAACCATCATTCAGGCCAGGAAGCTACTTGGGAACGTGAAGAGGATATGAGGAGACAGCACCCACAGCTATTCAGAGACTAATGCCAGGTAAAATTTTGAGATGAAATTTATTTAAGGAGGGGAGAATTGTAACACCCCTAAGTTCGGTAGTGCGTTCTGCTGTTCCGGTGACCAGTGCTGTCTAGACAGTTAGGATGCCTAGAACTACACTTCGTTATGAGTGAGGAGACATAAAATAATGAAATACAAGAAAAGAAAATACAAGAAAAACAAAGGAAAAATAATAGCAAAGAAATGTAATCAAGTTAAGCGAGCCGAAAACCCTAGCGATAGGTGACCGCACCGGGAAGTCACGGCGTGGACCGTTGACTAACCCTGGATTGCGGGGAACCCTGGAAAATATTTTTAGGACTTAAATAGACCCCTATTGAAGTATAAATATCATTAGAAATATCAAAGAAAAATTAAATAATTAGTACGAAGAAAAGTGAGAAATCGAAAAACAGACAAAACCCTGTGTTACCGAAAAATCAGGAATGTAACCCGAACAGGGGCATTATGGTCATTTGACATCCCAAATTGTCTTTTGACCTAAATGTCCATAAGAAAATAAATAATATTACACTTAGAAAATAAAATGAAAAATTAGTTTAGTGGTATCTAATGCAAATAACCAAAAGTGGAGTGAAAGTGTGTAATTAGCACATTAAACATATTAAATGAATTAACTAATGTGAGTGGACCACTAAGGGATTTTAAAATGTATTAAGTGGGCAGATTGCTCCACTAAAATATAATCTTCAACATTAGAAACCTCCATTGCCGTGAATGAAAAGCTCCCAAAACCTCCATGGCCGTTTTTCTTCAAGCTTGATCCACTCCTCCATTTCACCTCTAATAACTTAGATAGCTTCATTAAAAATTGTCTACACATCATAAGGAAGAGCTTGATACCAAAATCAAGAAGTTTAATCAAGGTTTGGAAAGTTCCAACCATAAGGTAAGTTTGTATTTTGGAAGATTGCTTTGTTAAACTTTGTGTTCATGTTATGGGTGTTGGTTTTATGAAGAAAATTTTCAAGTTTTAAGAGTTATTGAGATGTCCATTTTGGACAGCCATGGAGTTATGTATTTGATGAAATATTTGTGCATATATTTGATGAGAAATTATGTTGGTTATGGTGATTTAATGTCCTAGTAAATTATTCCATATGTATATGGTGAATTTTGCACTTGGGATGGAAATTGATGAATTGTATGATACTTTGGTATTGAGGAACATTTTCAGCAGCCTTGGAGCTCTTGGATAAATGTATGTGTTCATGAAGGTATTGGCAGAATATTTACATTGAGGATTGATGGATATGTATATAGAGTGATTGTGTAAAGTGTATGTAAGAATTTGTAATGTTAGGTGTATATGTGATTGTACTTAGACTTTGTAAATGTGAGTGTTAATTGGTGTATTAAGGATGTTTGTAATCTGCCCAAAGTGATGTTATGTAAAGTGGAATATGGTTTTGGTAATGAACCAAAACAGAATTGGTAAGGGAAGTGGACATATAGTAATGTAAGTGTGTAATTGAGGTATGTTTAAGCAAGGTAATTAAGGGCAGTATGCATTTTAGCCTATAACTTTAAATGTGTAACTGCAATTGGTATGACACCAATTGGAGGTAAAACTAGGCACAAAATGTGCCAACTTTCATTGAGAAAGTATACCAAAATTCTGCTTGCAAGGTGATATGAAAAATGACCAATTCGGATTAGGTGCAATTGAGACCTGAAAATTGACCAATTGGGCAGCAGTTAGTTTTTAGGCCATAACTCACTCAAAACAGGTCCAATTGACCTAAAATTTTAACCATGAATAGTTAAGATCCATACCTACAAGTCTTATGAAGACACCAAAGCCCAGAAATGACCATAAGCAAGTCAAACAGCTTGCACAAATTCAGGTCCAAAAACTGGCCGAACCAAAGTTGACCAAATTGACCTAATTTGATGCCATTTGACCAGCAATAGTATAATGACCATAACTCGGTCTACTTAATTCAGAATGACCTAAAATTTTGCCCCGCGTTCCATAAGACATAGATCTACAAGTTTGTAGTTTTAATCGAAACCCGAAAACTGAGGGAACTAGGTCGTCCGGCTAGGTCAAACTAGTATCCCGGAATCCAGCAAGTTGCATTAAAATGCACTAAACAAGGAAATGAGTTTGGTAAAACGTACCAACCCTAAAACACTATCGAATGTGACATATTAGTGACACTAAAACCTAATTTACCTAGAACACATGAAGGTCGATATATTAGGTGATTAAGCAAATAATAGATTTCAGTGAACTACTTATCAAGCATTATCGTTAGAGACAGTTTAATTTAGTACTGAAACACTTCAAATTGTGTTTCTCAGTTAGTAAAGACTTAGGGAAAGGGAAGGAAACACTGAGTCCAGACCAGGAGACAGTCATCAGAGGTTTGTGCACAACTAGTTTTTAACTGATTTTGTTTTGAATATTTCATATGATTAAATGACATATTTTCTTATGTATTATGTTTAACAAGCATTAGATTTAATTCAATGATTATTGAAAATTGTTATAGTATGTATGAATTTAGCTTTGTGAAATGGTATTTCCACAAGTATTAAGCATTGTTATGGATTAAATAAATTATGTTTTGGAAAATTGTGATAGAGCATGTTTTGAATTGTGATGGTAATTTTCATGGAAAAATGCAAATTTATGATTTGAATTGTGATGAGCATAAAAAAATTATTGGATATTGGAATTGAATTTGAATTGAATTATATTGTGATTTATGCTCACTAAAAGGATTGTGATATTGTTTTATATCTCACTATAGATGCTTGACTAGGTTATTACCCGTCTCTCTCATTTGTTGAGAAGACAATGGAGTTAGTTGTGTTTTGATTACCATGGTACGTGCACAGGCTTAGATTTTCCTCTGATTTGAGATTAGATCTAAGTTTATTTTATCGTTATGGCCCTTGCGGAAGATTCATTATTGTGATGGTACTGTGCACGATGATTCGACCTCCCCGACCATAGGGAGTTAGAATATGATTCGACCTCCCCGACCATAGGGAGTTAGAATCACATCGAAGATTGCCTTATCGGATTAGTCTTGCATAGTTAGTGAGATAAAGAATGATTTTTGAGATACAACATGGTTTTGAGACACAGTATGATTTTTGAGATACAGTATGATTTTTAAGATACATAATGATTTTTGAGATACATAATGGCTTTTGAATGGTAAAGAATTGTGATTTCAATTATGACTTATGTATAATTGATTTTGTTGGGATTACCTAAATGGTTAGTTATGATTTGATAAATTGAATTTCATGATCGAAGTCATTTTATACAAATGATTCACATTATTGGCAATGAATATTTTGAGTTTTGGAATTTGATGAGTATTCAGATTTCCAAATTATTTACTATAAATTTTGTCAATGTATATTGTACTATGTTTTAAATTATAGTTGTGCACCACTGAGTTCACCACTCAGCGATAGCTTTGTATGCTGTCGCAGGTAAGAAGAGCATAGAGCAGTAAATAAGTTTCTTTGAAGACATATTCAGATAAGCTTCAGGTATATCATAGGTATACCCATGTACATAGGTTTTGATGTATGCATGTAATAATATGTATGTAAATTATTTGAGCAGTTGTATAAAAACTCTTGTAAAATATTTTGGTATGTAATTAAATGTAAATTATTGTGAATTAAAATTGTACATTGAAGTTGTAAAATAATTATGAGTTATTTTGACTTGTAAAATTTGTATTATATTTCTTTTATCTCATCCTTTGAAAATACTGAAAAATTGTTGTGGATTGAGTTGAGAAAAATACTGTGTTGAATTTTGTTGGAGTTGAGATTTGGAAAAACATTGAAGTGCTTTTTACAGGTTTTCTGAAGAACTATTTTATCCAAAATACAAATGGCACTCTGCCAAAATTTTTATAGAAATTCCAAATAAGTCAAATGTGTTAGTTCTATCACTTCAGTTCACAAAAGTTTAACACTTGTAAATAGTGTTCACCACTGTGAAAGAAGTAAGAAAAGTTTTTAAAATCCCTTGTAGTGTATTTAATGGGTTATCAGTAGACGGAGTTGATAATTCATTAGGTATACTACGGGATCATGTCATGCCTTACAAAGGGGTAGGGTGTGATAATAAATACAGGCATAAGGCCTTTTGCAGTACTGCTAAAACAATACCCTATTGGCATGCCAATCTATCCAATCTGACACACGTGTCTAAGCAATACATGGATACATAGTACCATTAGGAGTCTATATGTTTCATCATTTCATTATATTTTTCATTTATATTTTTATAGCATTCTAATTTTATTTATAATGGAAGCATAATTTCCAAATTCACATTTCTAGGTAATTTATGCATTCATCGTAATATTCATACTAATTTCAATTCACGATCATTTGATTTGACGTACCATTTACATTCAAACATCTTTCCTTTCTCTCTTGATGGGAACCTAAATCCCAAATGACACTTTTATCTCATTTATACATTCAATAATCTATTCATGTAAAGTACATTTCATATTCAAGTGATATCACTTATGTTTTATTAGACTTAATAGTAATGGGAATACAAATCTTAACTATATACTCACATAACTTAAATGTTCATTAAGTCATTTAGGTAAATTACTATTTCTATTCCAAGTAATCCATGAACATTTCATGGATTCCAAATTTCATACCTTAATTTCCTCTACCAATTTAGTTCTTACACTTTGTGTCTTTGTATTACTATTCACATTACTATTCACTCAAATTATTGACTTTTTAATACATAATAAATTTATTGAATCTAAGTTCACCAAGATACCACATTTGCATTCTAAAGTTGTTGGTATTGGTTACCAATACCATTTCAAAGCTTAGTGTTGGTTACTTTACAATTTTCAAATTTCAAGCACTAAGTTTACTGTTCCATTGGTCATTTGTACAGTAGGAATTTGATAAAATTGTCTTCATCAAAGTTGTTCCTTATTGTGTCTAGTTACATTTCTTTTTTTGAATCACTCCATTTGGACTTTTGTAGCTCAAGTTATGGTCATTTTACCATAACTGGCCGGATTGACTTGTAAACAGAATTTCTAAGCAATTTGGTTCTGCCAGATTTAGTGACCTAAGTTTGGTTGGCAATTTGACTAGGTTATGATCAGAATTTGGATTTGTGTTCCTCATGAAAGTTGTAGATTTATGTCTTAGATTTCTTCTGGTAAAATTTCAGATCAATTGAACTTTTCTACACTATGTTATGACCATTTGAACAAACACTGTTCATTTGGTCATTTTCCAGGGATAGCATGTTGGTCACCCAGATTAGGGTAATTTTTAGGTCAACTTAGTTTGGTTTTATGGGCAGGATTTCTTCACCAAAGTTGTACCATTATGTGTCTAGTTTCATGTCCAATTGGCCTTGCACCAATTGAACCTATACAACTCTAGTTATAGCTGCCCAAACCTACTGGACTCACACCTAGTCCTGTAGGTCACTAACGGCAGCATGCCTAAGCTCAACTCCATTATCCTTACCCACTTCAATTCCTCCTCACACACATTCAAATGGTCACTAATTGACCATTACAATGTTAATATACCATTACGTAAGCAAAACTCTAATTTTTCACAAACCCTAATTTCCAAAGTGTCCATTTTATGTTATCCATGCCATCTAACACATCCAACACACATAATTCAACATCTAACTCAAGTTTTCTCATCAAAAACCACTTATAAACAATTCAATTCATATAAATCAACAAATCTCATCCTTCTCCCATGGCTACCAATTCTCATACATACTTCAATATAATTGTTTTGTTTAATTCTACAACAAATTCTCATTTAATTTGTCTTCCTAACAAAGATTAAAAATATAGGGAAGTAAGTATAGGCACTAACCCTTTTTTAGCAGAATTTTCCCAAGCAATTCCTTCTCTCTCTTGGCTTTTCTTGGCAGCTAAACACTTTCCCAAGAGGTAAAATCAAGTTTTTGTAAAGGAGGGTAGGGTTTTTATGGTGAAAAGGTGAGGTTTGGCAAAAGAGAGAGGAAAGCTCTTCAATGGTGAAGAGAAAAGTGGCTGCCGAGAACAAGAAGAAGAAAAACAGAATTTGTGTTTAATTTTTATCTTATTTTATGTATATTTATCTCCTTTTAAAGTGCTTGTTGAAATTTGATTGGTGGAGGGCATTTTAATGATATCATGGTGATGTCATAAGTCCCATTTAATTCATTTTCATTTTCTTTTCTTTTCTACTCATTTTTAATTTAATTTTTAGTAATATTTATTCACATTTTATGTCATAATAATTATTTACTTAACTAGACAAGTTGGCCAAAAATCATCTCTGAAGATGAAATGACCAAAATGCCCTCCGTTTGGCTTAACAGACTAAAATTGTCTGTGCCGATCGAAAAAATTTTCTATACCTTTTCTTGGCATTCTAATGCCGTAGAAACCTCAATGAATCTTCTCTGGAGTCTCAAAAATTATTTTATGAATTTTCTCTCGGGTTTAGGGCTCCTAGCTGTGAAGATCGCAACTTCTCACTAGGTTACGCATCGCTAGGGCATCGACTCATTTAACTTGGTTGTATTTTATTTCTAAAATTTTTTCCTAAATTTTTCTTATTAATATTTAAGTTAATTATAGTTCCTCACTTTAGTTTAAATATTTTTCTAGGCGTTCTAGCTGTCCAGACCGACACCGATCATCGAAACAGTAGAATGTGCGAAATTGCTACAGTGAGGGTGTTACACGGTATCTGATTGGAGCGAGATTAGTCCCATTTTGAAGGTTTCAATATGGTGAGTTTAACGGTGGTCTCGAATCACCGATCTAATGGTTGGATTGGCCAGAATCTCACAAACAAATGACAAAAACCCTTTTTTCTCTTTCCTTACCAATGCTAGAAATGGCCATCAAATCTGACATGGTTGGTCCTATCTGAAAGTACTCTTTACCAGGAATCCATAGCAACTAGTATCACTCCAATCGGATGTCTGGATTACCAGATATAAGCATTCAAAGTTTGGAATCCATTTTCTCTTTCTTTGCAAAACCATCAGAAACTGTCATTACCAGCTACCGTTCATGACTCTTAGATGTCATCGGAGCTTGCCTAGGGTGCTATGGATGTCACCAGTCATAGGTCACGGTGGCTCACTAGAAAACATGGTAGAAAAGGAGAGAAAGAGAAAAGGGAAAAAGAAGAAGGTGATGGGGGGGTCAGGGGGGGGGGGGTGTGGTGGTTTGTACAAACATTTCAAAATCTTTTTTTTTTTTTTTTATCTCCCTTAATCTGAATGTAGAATGCGTCTAGATTCAATTTTCCATTTTCTTTCTTTTTTATTTTAATTCTAATTTAAAATCTCACCTAAATAAAAATATTAATTTGCCTAAATATTAAAACCACACAATAATAATATATACTTAGTATATAAGTCATAAATTTTATTTCATTAATACCATAAATAAAACACTTTAATTAAAACAATATTTTAAATTTATAATAAACACTTTAAAATGCTAATAATAAATTTAATTAACATTCAATTTAGTAGTAAACTAAACCATAGTAAAATATTGGTAGTAATAATAACATGCTTAAAATAATAACACAAAAATTTAATTTGATATAATAATAATATGTTTAAACAAATTACTAAATTACCATGAGGTCAACATAATAATATTAAAATAATATTAAAGTTTATAAATTTTTAAAATTATAAAAATTTAGGTCATTATAATATTTCCTCCTAAGAAAATTTTATCCTCGAATTTTGAACAAACAGGGGATATCGAAAAGTATATGATTAGGACAAGGGTGAACACTTGTCCCTCAAAACCATACTAAAACACCCACTTTCATGCTTACTTTCTCTTACTGTGTATTGATGTGTGTCCTCGTGACTCTTGCCCTCATTCTTGTCTCATGACTTTTTGCTCCTTATAGACATGACTTACACTTCCATGTCACCTTAACTTGTTCTAAACATCCCTTAGCGTGTCACTGGCATTCTAATTGCTTCCTTTTCTCCTCCTTGTAACCAACTCATCTTGAGCCTTTCCATTGTCCTTTAAGTCTTATTGCTTTCTTTTTCATGTTCCTGTTATTGTTGATATCTTCCTCCACCTGTTGTACTATCTTTTTAACCTTTGTCTCGAGTCTTGAGCTTATAGTACTAGTAACTGTCCATCCTATCTATCCTCAACCTTGTCCTTTCTCACCCTTATACATCTCCTTTGGAAGACATCCATCTTTTCATTATCAAATTTATCCTTCTTTTCATATTTCTTAGTCTTTGCTTGATTGCTAGTTCCATCTTCTAAAATTCTAATTCTGTGATTGGCTCCTACTAGCACATCCTTCATATAGCATCACATTATAGTACTAACCTATTATTCATATTATGGGACATAGGTAAATCACCATGGATGATTCTTCATCTACAACCTTCTTGCAACATGAACATCAAAACATTGCTCGTCATAGTTAGATAGGTTTCTTTGAACCTATTAGCTCCACCTGAACTGATGGGGTTGTGGTAAACACATGTTCTACCATAATCCTCCACTTGATACTTTACAAGTTCATTCTCCTTGATATAGCCACATCTAATGCTTATAGCTTTCCAAACCTCAATCTCAAATTTACCCATATCTCTTCAAATTTCATCATCTCTTTTCAATTATTATGCTCTTCTTTAAGATATCAGCTGCACCTACTCTTTGTCATATTGTTATCCCACCTGACATATCATGTTTGTATTTTACTATCTCTGCTTATACTCTATTCGTCTTCCATACTATCATCATTTATCTTATGCCTCTTATTCACTCCTATATTTTGGAACATACCCTTCACTAATAGATTTTTCTAGAACTAACTCCAGTCTTACCAATAATCATTCATCTGATCCTTGTACTTCCTACTAACTTATGAGTAATGTCTATACCTATCCTATCTGATATGCCTATAAGGGGGTCGAGAATTTTTATCAATCTTAGAACATTGAAGTATGTTCATCACAAGCATGTAACGTGGAAAGAACATGGGAAATTGTTTCATTATGATTGCATGGGCTTAGTGAAAGCAAAGAGTTAAGCCAATTTTGGGTTAAGAAAATTAGGCCCAAATGGAGCACACTATTGGGGTATGTATTAGGTTAACTTGTGGTGGGCCTTTATTCTTCAAATTTCATGGGTCCATAATCTGCTATTAATTATTCACTATTAGAAGCCTATATTAAGGAGATTTTAGTGTTTTTTGATGCCTTTTATGTTCCTATATAGGTTGGGAGTCAAATTCGCATATTTGACCACCAAATATTCTCCAAGAACTTCAAAGATTATGGCCAGCAACAAGATGGATGAGTTTTGACTTGTCAACTCAGAATACATCTTGGGAGATTATTACTATATTGGAAAATCTTGGCTAGCACATTATTAATTAGGAATCTTTTACTTTTCTTTTTCTATTTCTATTAAGATTTATTCCAGATATGTATTTCTTCATTTCCTAATTAGTTTCTTTGTAATTTTCCTCTTTAGTTTCTTATCTTTACCTATAAATAGGCTCACATATGTAATGCTTAAACACAACTAAGAGATTTTAGACACTTTAGAGAATGAAGAGAAAAGCTTAGCATAAGTGCTACCAAATTTCAATTCTTATCAATCTAGTTTGATTGTGGTGAATTACTTGACTTATCACAAGATTCCTTGTGTGGTGCTTACCTTTGAAAATTGGGTTATTTGTGGCGTTCTTAACTTATCAAAAAATTTCCCTCTTCTACTTATCCTTTTATCTTTCTTATTTTATTCTCAGTTTCAGTTCATAAATATTAAAACTACAAAAATATTTTCTTTTATCCTTTCTTTTTACTTTGTTGCAAGTTAAAACCAGAAATACTAAAAGAGTTTCAATATGGCAGAATTCAATTATTGTGTTTTGAGAGTTCTTACTTATTTTTACTTATTTTCTATTTGTTTAATGTTAATTTTCTTATTTCTTTCTCTTAATTCGAATTTCCATTCTACTCAATTCAATTGAATTATTTCTTCCCTCACCAAGGCACATTAGTTGTCCATATTGTTGTTGGCCATAATCTTTGAAGATCTTGAAGAATATTTGGTGGTCAAATATGCCAAATTGACTCCCAACCCATACAGGAACATAAAAGGCATCAAAAGCACTAAAATCTCCTTAATATGAGCTTCTAAAAGTGAATAATTAATAGCAGATTATGGACCCACGAATTTTGAATAATAAAGGCCCACCATAAGTCAGCCCAATACATACCCCAATAGTGTGCTCCATTTGGGCCTAATTTTCTTAACCCTAAATAGGCTTAACTCTTTTGCTTTCACTAAGCCCGTGCAATCATAATGAAACAGTTTCCCATGTTCTTTCCACCTTACATGCTTGTGATGAACATGCTTTAATGTTCTAAAATTGATAAAAATTCTTGACCCCCTTGTAGGCATATCACTATCCTATCCTCTACTATTGTTTTGTTACCTAGTATTATACTATCACTTATGT
Organism: Hevea brasiliensis; assembly: GCF_030052815.1. Classification (NCBI taxonomy): domain Eukaryota; kingdom Viridiplantae; phylum Streptophyta; class Magnoliopsida; order Malpighiales; family Euphorbiaceae; genus Hevea; species Hevea brasiliensis. The sequence continues at coordinate 55,917,347 of NC_079494.1, forward strand.
GTCCTTACAAAGTTACTTTATTGGTCACACTAAAAGCACCTACTTAATACTCGATTACAAACTCTATGACTGCTGTCTCACCATTCTGTATTCTAACATCAAGCCTCCGTACGATTATCGCTCATTCTTTTCTTTCCTTATGCATGTTTGAATCCATTATATTGACCTCTAATCATCTTACTCCTCACTAATTCATTCCTCTGCCTCATAGGGAAGATTAGGACACTATTGTATACCTCTTAGCCACTGCTCACTCTTATTGCAATCCTTGTCTAACTTTCCTCATATTGTTAACACATAAAAGGAATCTTGTCCCATTGCTACCCATTTCACCTTAGGAATAGGAAGCCAATCGAGTCTGATCTAATCCTGTAACTCCAAGCTCGACATTCTAGCCACTAACGTTACCCCAATCATAACATGTTCTTGATCTTGCACTTCTGGATTCTATATATATTGACAATTGTTCTCACTATTGTGGTCATGTTCTAGATTCTATAGTCTTACTTTTTAGTTTACCTCATTTAACTTGTCCATAGTAACACTCTGACTTTTGTATCCCTCAACTCTATTCCCTTTCTTAAATTTATAGTTATAATCGAACCTTATACCTTTTACTTTCTCTGCCATTTATCTACACGTCTATGTTACTCAGAATTGGTCCTCTGACCATTCTGATTAGCACTTCCATTGGCATCTGGGTTATCTATCTTATTGTATCTAAATCCAACTATCCTATCTCTATTTTTGCACTTTTTTCTATCTACTAGAATTATGAAATTTGTCTCCAATAACTTACTGCCCTTATCCTTTTCTCTACTTAGAGTTTACTCTTACTTGGGCAGCAAGAAATTGAGAAGAAACTTAAGGAACAATAGCCATGCATTTATTGCGTGATTTCTGTCCATTTCTATTAGACTACAAATTACCCTCAACTACCTCGATGTGGGGATCTGCCTGGATCCTTTGTTCTCATTTCTTCTCAATTGGTCAAAACTTAAGGTAATGGGTAGCCAAACCCGTTGTAATGCCTTCACCATAAGTAGTTCGTATATTCTACTATTCTGATGACTAATGTCTATTTGGACAGTCAGAATGTCTGAAACTACACTTAAACTATAGTGAGGAGATATAAATTGATGGAATAAATGTTAAGAAAATATAGGAAATAATTTTGAGACTTAATTAAAGGTTTATTTAGGTAAAAATGATATTAAATATGTTAAATAAAATTTAAGAGAATTTATTAATTGGTACAAAAAAATAATAATAACCCGAAGAGCACAACAAAGGGCATTTTGGTCATTTCACTCCTAGAGTTGAATTTTGACCTAAATGTCAAATTAAAAAATTGAGAGATTGAAATAATTAACATAATTAAAATTTATGAATTGAATTAGGAAAATGAGAAGAGAAAGAAAAGGAAAAGAAAAGAAAAGAAAAGAAATAGTGTCACACCCTACCCCTCAGTAAGATGTAACATGATCCTGTAGTACATCTAATGAATTACCGTACTTCACCTACCGGTAACCCATTAAATATACGACAAGGGATTTTAAAATAATTTCCGTTCATTTTTAAGCTGGTGGGTAAATTTTTCACTAATATTAAAACCTTTAATTGGCACTAAATCACAAATCAAATTTTCTGGTAATTAAAATTTTCACAATTTTTATAAAAATTCTGATAGAGTGCCTACTATATTTTGAGAAAACAATTCTTTAAAACATGCAAAGAAACACACTTCCAATATTTTTGCTCAATCATAACTCCATTTTAAATCATTTCTCAACACAATTCAATCTCAATTCATTTTTAACCCAAACTCATCATAAAGGAAACCATACATAAATTCAAACTTAAGAAGAAATTAAATAGTACATTCATTAAAGTACTAAAATTCATATTACAAATAATTTTCATTTCAATTACACACTAAAATAACATTACAAATGTTTTTGTACAACTGCTCAAATAATTTACATACATATAATTACATGCATACATCAAAATCTATGTATAAGGGTATACCTATGATATACCCGGAGCTAGTCACAATGTGTCTTCAAGGAAGCTTACTCAACTGCTCTATGCTCTTTTCACTTGCGACAGCATGCAAAGCTGTCGCTAAGTGGTGAACTCAGTGGTGCACAATTATAATTTAAAATGTAATACAATATATATTGACAAAATTATAACAATTAATTTAGAAGTCTCGAAATTTAACAAAATTCCAAAAGTCAAAATCTTCGTTGCCAATAATATAAATCATTTGTTAAAGTGGCCTTGATCAAGAAATTCAATTTATCAAATCACAACTAAACATTTAAAGTAATTTTAGCAATTTATGGAAATAAATATTAATTTCAATAAAATCAAATATACATAAATCCTAATTGAAATCACAATTTTTTACTATTCAAAACCATTCTTTATCTCATTAACTCTGCAAGACTAATCCGAAAGGGCCATCTCTGGGGCGATTCTAACTCCCTATGGTCGGGGAGGTCGAATCGAGATTCTAACTCCCTATGTTCGGGGAGGTCGAATCATCGTGCACAGTACACACCACAATAATGAAACTTCCAAAGGGCCAATGAAAAACTTAAATCCAACCTCTAATAAGAGGAAAATCTAAGCCTGTGCACGTACCATGGTAATCAAAACAAAGCTAACTCTATTGTCTCCTCAACAAATGAGAGAGACAGGTAATAACCTAGTCAAGCATCTATAGTGAGATATAAAACCATATCATGAATCTCTTTATCTTTTTTATGAGCATAAATCACAACACAATTTAATTCAAAGTCAATTTCAATATCCAGTACTTTTTATGCTCATCAAAATTCAAAACATAAATTTGTATTTTTCCATGCAAATTGCCCATCATAGTTCAAAACATATTTCTATCACAATTTTCCAAAACATAATTTATTCAATCCACAACAATGCCCAATACTTGTTGAAATACCATTTCATAAAACAAAACTCATGCATACTATACCAATTTCAATAATCATTGGAATACATTCAATACTTGATAAACATAATACATAGGGGAAATAAAGTCATTTAATTATATGGAATATTCAAAACAAAATCAATTAAAAACTAGTTGTGCACAAACCTCTTTGTTGACTAATTTACTCCACCTTTTGTTCCTCCTTCGAAGATCCCTTTTTAACTGAAACACATAAATTTAAAGTGCTTCAGTATCCATTTCTAATAATTAAATTCCAACAATTTCTTTGCAGACTAATCCTATCCATTACGGTTCTTAAATTCGGGTCCTTTATATTTTTGTGTATAGTGGCACTATTCATGGCAAAATGTTGACTTTTTCCTACTAAATAGGTTTATTAATTCTAATTGCACCCGTATACCACATTTTCAGTGTCAATTTTGTTGGCATTCATTGCCATTTCAATTTCTAATTTCCCTAGGTGCAAATCCAAAAATTCAGTTTTGGTCCCATGTATTCTACTGCTCCATTGGTCTAGTTACTGGGGAAATTTGGCTAAGTGTCCTTTATAAAAGTTATTTTTTATTGTCTTAGCTTTAATTCCCTTTTTGAATCACTCCATTTGGAGTTTTGTAGCTCAAGTTATGTTGATTTTAAGTTGGCTGCCCAGATTAGTCATAACCCAGAATTCTGGGTAACTTTTAGGTCTGACAGTTTTGTGGTACCAAATTTAGGTGGAAAATTCACTTGGTTCTGGGTAGAATTTGGGTTTGTGTTCTTCATAAAAGTTGTAGTGCTATGTCATAACTTTCCAATGCCACAAAAATCTATTCATTTGAACCTTCCTAGACCATGTTATGGCCAAATGAACAAACACTATTTATTTGGTCATTTTGGTACAGTGACATTGCACTAATTCTGGGTTTGACCTAAATGTTCACTAACTTAGAGTCACTTTCCGAGCATGGTTTCTGCATGAAAAATGTGTCATTATGTGTCTATTTTCATCCCTAATTGGCCTCACACCAATTGGGGTGGCAAAATTTTAGTTTTGGTCCCTAAAAGGGACCTAGGTCAAATTGTCCAGAATTGACCCTTCACCAATCCGAATTTGAATTTACTTTTATCCATTCAAACACATCTCAATTGGTCCTAATTGATCATTTCTAACCTCAGTTTGGTCAATTTGGTTCAATTTCAAAAGTCTCTAATTTTTTCCCCTATTTTCCCTAATTCAAGAACCCTAATTTTCTAATTCTCTAATTTCAAAGATTCAAAGTTTATAATTCATCTTCACACCTTCATTCAAGCATGCTCACTTATTTACTTCAATCAATTGACATCAATTCTATACTCAATCTTAATTCTAGCCGAATTCATGGAGTCCCTCTACATGAAAATTTATCATGTTTTTATGCAATTAAAATCTTGTTTAACCACAATTCCATACTAAAAATTCAATTCAAATTCAAATTAAAAGAGGGAACTTACCTTAATTGAAGCTTTTTCAATCTCCCTCAAATCTTCAAATTCTTTTAATTTCTTACTCCAAATCTTCTTCTTGAGGATCAATTTAATGGTTTCTATAATTATTCTCAAGGATTGGGGGTGAAATCTAAAGTTTAAGAAGCTTAAATCTAAGCTTTAATGGTGGAACAAAATAAGAAGAGAGGGAGAGGAGAGAGCTACGGAAATTAGAAGAAGAAGAAGTAAAAAAAATCTTTTTAAATTTTTGTTTTTATGCCATATAATTGAGTTGGTCAAAGATTAAATTAAATAGAATTTATTTTTAATGTCATGCACGATGTCATTTTGGGTGATGTCATAATCCTATTTTCTTTTATTTTCTTTTCCTTTTGTTTTTCCCATACTTCTTTAATTTAATTACATATTTCAAAATTTTCATTTCTCAGATTTTATTGGACAGTTAGGTCGTGAGTTACCTCTAGGGGTGAATTGACTAATTTGCCCCTCGCGCGGTCTGATCCAGTTTGTAAATAATTCAGTATTTCTTCTAGAGCCCTGACCTAATTATTTAACCTACTTATCAGCTTTTTTCTATGATTTTCTCTTTTCCACTATAGATGATACCTTTCAAGATCTCATAAATAATTGTGAATAATATGATACAATAGAATATGATATGGAAATGTGTGAAATGAATATGAACATGTTAACAAGTGATTAGTGGAACCCGCCAGATGCTAACGAAATAGAGGAGGCTCTGTCCGAGTTTCGACAGAAATGAGTTATACCAAAAAGAAATTTCCACACATGAATTACCTGTTTTTAAATGATATTAAAAATTTACAATGGAGATGATAAGACAAGATAGGGTGCTCCGGCACCGAATGTGGCACTTCTAGCTCGGCTACACTATAGACGGGTGAGGGGCATCACTGAGTCATCCCATGGTACTGCAGGGAGAGCACAGCAAGCCTTCCTACAACAGATGACTCAGTTGCTCCGTCAGGTCACCGGAGCTATACCTCAGCCACAGCCACAGCCACCACCACCACTGCCTGTACAGCCACCACCAGCCCCACAACCGTAACCTGTACATAGATCCCCACTAGAGAGACTGCGAAAGTATGGGGCAATTAACTTCAGGGGTAAGAAGGAGAATGATCCAGCTATAGTAGAGTATTGGCTGGAGAGGACAGAGAGGGTATGATAATAGTTGCACTGCACCACAGAGCAGTAGTTGGAGTGTGCTCTGTCACTGCCACAGAAGGATGCATATAGATGGTGGGTGATAGTATCGAGAGTGGTATAGCCTGCACAGATCACCTGGGAGTTCTTTCTGGCTAAATTCAGAAAGAAATACATAAGCCATGTCTACTTAGAGGCTAGAAGGAAAGAATTCCTGGCATTGAGACAGAGGCAGCTTACAGTCTCCGAATATGAGTGGGAATTCACAAGACTTAGCAGATATGCATTGGAGTTGATGCCCATAGAAACTGATAAATGCAGAAGATTTGAGAACGGATTGAATGACAGTATTAGATTGATAGTGACATCTCACCACTTCACCGATTTTTCTCTGTTAGTAGCATCAGCTTTGGATGTGGAGAGAGTCAGAAATGAGGAGCAGTCTAGAAGAGACAGGCAACGTAATAGGGGTTCTGAATATAGTCAGTCTAGTTTCATAGCCATGGGTAGTAAGAGGCCCAAGGAGTCTCAAGGTCAGACTCAAGGTCGAGGTAAGAAGAAAAGATCCCAATTTGACCTAAGGAGAGGAGGAAGACAGTCCGGTGCATTAGTGGGTAGTTCTCTGGGTATAGCTACACGGGGATCAGCCCCACCACTAGCTTATACACATTGTGGGAGGCCCCACAGAGGAGAGTGTAGATTGTTGACTGGTGGGTGTATCAGATGTGGGTCTACGGATCACTTCCTAAAGGATTATCCACAGAGGAATGCTAGTGGTCCCACTGTTCCACCCCAGACAGAGAGACCTACCCCGGCAGCACAGAGAGGTAGAAGACCTGTGAGGCCTGATACAGCTGGTACATCATAGAGGCCTACTGCAGAGAGAGTTTAGAGGCAGTAGATTAGAGTAGCACCCCGTGTTTATGCTATAAGAGCTCGGGAGGAGCCTGAGCTAGCTGATGTCATAAGGGGTACTTTCTCACTTTATGATCTATCTATATGTGCATTAATTGATCCTAGCTCCACACATTCTTATGTGTGCATTGCACCACCTGTTAGTAAAGGGTTACAGGTAGAGGAGTTAGAGGAGGACATACAAGTTACAAACCCTTTAGGCCATAGTGTCATGGTGAAAAAGGTCTACAAGGGTTGTCCTCTAAGGATACAAGATTATGAGTTTCCAGCTGACTTGATTGAGCTACCATTCCTTGAGTTTGATGTGATATTGAGAATGAATTGGTTATCACGTCATCAGGCGATGGTAGATTATCAGCTAAAGAGGATTTCATTATAGATAGCAGATGGGGATGAGATTATAGTTGTGGGGGAAGGAACAAGTTGTCTTTCTACTATCATATCAGCCATGACAGCTAGGAGATTGATGAGGAAGGGCTGTGAGGCTTTTTTAGCACATGTGATTGACACTAGGAAGATTAGCCTAAGCTTATCAGACATCCCCATTGTATGTGATTTTTTGGATGTATTTCTAGAAGAGTTGCCGGGTTTGCCACCTGAGAAAGAGGTGGAGTTTGCTATAGAAGTTATGCCGGGTACTGCACCGATTTCTATTGCTCCATATAGGATGGCACCCACTGAATTAAGAGAGTTGAAAGTTCAGTTACAGGAGCTACTAGATAAGGTTTTCACACGCCCTAGTGTGTCACCCTGGGGAGCACTAGTGCTATTTGTGAAGAAGAATGACAGTACACTTCGGCTATGTATAGACTACCGATAGCTAAATAAGGTGACAATGAAAAACAAATACCCTTTACCTCGAGTAGACGATCTGTTTGATCAACTGAAGGGAGCTGGAGTATTCTCCAAGATAGATCTCGGATCAGGCTATCACCGGCTGAAAGTAAAGGAGACAGATGTTCCTAAAACTGCTTTCAGGACTCGGTATGGACACTATGAGTTTCTAGTGATGTCATTTGGGCTGACGAATGCACCAACAGCTTTTATAGAACTAATGAACCATATCTTTCATCCTTACTTGGATCGGTTCATTGTGGTCTTTATAGATGATGTCTTAGTGTATTCTAAGAACCAAGAAGAGCATGATGAACACCTGAGAGTAATACTACAGACACTGTGTGGAAAGCAGTTGTATGCCAAGTTGTCCAAGTGTGACTTCTGGTTGGATGAGATATCCTTCCTTGGACACATTGTATCAATAGATGGAATTAGGGTAGATCATAAGAAGATTGAAGCAATAGTTGAATGGAAGCCTCCCAAAAATGTAATAGAGGTTAGAAGCTTTTTGGGGTTAGCTGGATACTATAGGAGATTTGTGAAGGGATTCTCCCTTATAGCAGCCCCACTGACTAAGTTACTACATAAGAATGCAAAATTTGACTGGAATGATAAATGTCAAACCAGTTTCGAGAAGATAAAGGCTATGCTTATAGAAGGTTCAGTATTGACATAGCAAGAGTCAGGGAAAGACTATGTGATCTACAGTGATGCCTCTCACAATGGGCTTGGGTGCGTTCTGATGCAGGAAGAGACAGTATTTGCCTATGCTTCTAGATAGCTAAGGCCACATGAAAAGAACTACCCAACTCATGATTTGGAATTAACAGCAATAATATTTGCATTGAAGATATGGAGGCATTACCTATATGATGAGAAATGCAACATATATATGGATCACAAGAGTCTGAAGTATTTTCCCACCCAAAAGAAACTCAATCTGAGACAGAGAAGATGGATTGAATTCCTTAAAGATTATGACAGTGTGATCAACTGTCACCCGGGAAAGGCAAATGTAGTGGTTGATGCACTGAGCAGGAAGTCCATGATGGCTTTAAGAGCACTGAATGCTCGGTTTTCTTTAGCACAGGATGGGGTACTTTTGGCTGAGTTGTGTATAAAGCTAAGCTTGCTACAGCAAATACAAGAAGCACAGCTAAGGGATGAAAAGTTTTAACTATTATGGGCAAAACTCAAGAGGGGAAGGAGACTGATTATGAGTTGAAAGGAGATGGGTGCCTGTATTATAAAGGCAGAATATGTGTACCAGGAGATGAGGAATTAAAGAAGAATATCTTGAAAGAGGCACACAGTAGCTTCCATGCTATGCACCCAGGAAGTACCAAGACCTACAAACACATTATTAGTGGCCTGGAATGAAGAAAGAGATTGGTGATTTTGTGACCAGATGTTTGACATGTCAACAAGTTGAGGCTGAGCATCAGGTTCTATCAAGGTTGTTACAACCTATATCCATACCAGAGTGAAAATGGGACCGCATCACCATGGATTTTGTCATGGGGCTACCATTGACACAGAAGAAGCATGATACTATATGGGTGATTATGGATAAATTGACCAAGTCAGCTCACTTCTTACTAGTTAGAGCCGACTACTCACTGGAGAGGTTTGCAGAGATTTACATAGATGAGATAGTTTGGCTACATGGAATGTCAACATCAATCATATCTGACCGAGACCCGAGATTTACTTTGAGATTTTAGAAGAGGCTACAAGAGTTTTTAGGCACTCAACTACACTTCAGTACGGCTTTTCATCCACAGACGGATTGACAGTCAGAAAGGGTGATTTAGTTAACTCTTAGAACTAAATGAATTGCTGTAATTGTTAAAGGAATGATAACAATGACCTGACACTAATGACATGAATGATATGATATGATACGTATTGGAGGATATGTTAAGAAGTTGCATCATTGATTTTGAAGGAAGTTGGGAGAAGTATCTTCCTTTGGTAGAGTTTGCTTATAATAATAGCTACCATGCCAACATAATGATGGCTCCATACGAAGCATTGTATGGGAGGAGATGCAGGACTCCCTTATGTTGGACAGAAATGGGGAACGAGAAAGTAGTGGGCCCAGACTTGGTGAGACAAACTGAGGAAAAAGTGAAATTCATTAGAGACAATTTGAAAGCCGCATCAGACAGAAAGAAGTCATATGCTGACCTGAGGAGAAAGGATACAGAGTATGAGGTTGGCGATAAGGTGTTTCTCTAGGTACCACCTTGGAAGAAAGTGCTAAGATTTGTTAAGAAGGGCAAGTTAAGCCTTAAGTTTATTGGTCCATATGATATCATTGAACGCGTGGCTCCAGTAGCCTATAGGCTAGCTTTACCCCCTGAGCTAGAAAAGATTCATAATGCATTCCATGTGTCGATGCTCAGGAGATACAGATCAGATCCTTCATATGTCATTTCAGAAGAGGAAATAATTGTGCAACCTGATCTGACATATGAAGAAGAGCCAATCAGAATCTTTGCATGAGAAGTGAAAGAACTCAGAAACAAGAGGATCCCACTAGTGAAAGTCTTATGGAGACACCATAACACAGAATAAGTGACATGGGATAACGAGGAGACGATGAGGCAATAGTTTCCTCAGTTCTTTACGTCAGGAAAATTTCGAGGATGAAATTTCTATTTAGAGGGAAGAATTGTAATGCCCACACCATAGGTAGTCCGTACATTTTACTGTTTGATTACTAATGTCTGTTTGGGCAGTCAGAATGTCTGAAACTACACTTAAACTATAAAGGAGATATAAATTGATGGAATAAATGTTAAGAAAATATAAAAAATAATTTTGGGACTTAATTAAAGGTTTATTTACGTAAAAATGACATTAAAGATGTTAAATAAAATTTAAGAGAATTTATTAATTGGTACAAAAAAATAATAATAACCCGATGAGCACAATGAAGGGCATTTTGGTCATTTCACCCCCAGAGGCAAATTTTACCCTAAATGTCAAATTAAAAAAATTGAGAGAATAAAATAATTAACATAAATTAAAATTTATGAATTGAATTAGGAAAATGAGAAGAGAAAGAAGAAGAAAAGAAAAAGAAAAAAAATAGACTTAGGACATCAAAAAATTTAATTTAGTACAATAATTATATATATATATATATACACACACACACACACACACACACACACACATATACACATAAGTGACAAAACTCACCTACCCAAGTCTTCTTCTTTCTCTCACTCCTCCATGGCCGAAATTCCAAGCTCTCTCTCTCCCTCCATTTTTCTTTCTTGAAGCTTGATTTCCTAAGCTTCCTCCACATAAAACCTTAACCTCTCTTCATTAAAAATCATCCCCACATTATAAGGAAGCTATTGGTAGCCATCAAAAGAAGGAAATTTGAAGTTTTGGGAAGTTTAAAGTTGGGTCACAAGAGGTAAGTGCAAGATACCACTCCCTCTCTTCTTTAAATCTTGTAAGCATGATGGAATAAGTGTGTATAACATGAAATTAAAAACAAATGATAAGAAATTTAAGAACCCTAATTTCAGTAGCCATGGAACTTCTTAGGGTTTGATGCTTTTAAATGATGAAAATTGGTTCCATGAGGATGTTTGATAAGTTGATACGATTAAAAGTTTGAATGAGTTGAGTTTGTATAAATTAGATAATTAAAATTAGGCTTTGTAACACCCCTATGTTCGGTAGTGCGTTCTACTGTTCCGGTGACCAGTGTTGTCCGGACAGCTAGGATGCCTAGAACTACACTTCGTTATGAGTGAGGAAACATAAAATAATGAAAAACAAGAAAAGAAAATACAAGAAAAACAAAGGAAAAATAATAGCAAAGAAATGTAGCCAAGTTAAGCGAGTCGAGAACCCTAGCGATGGGTGACCGCACCGGGAAGTTACGGCGTGGACCGTTGACTAGCCCTGGACTGCGGGGAACCCTAGAAAATATTTTTAGGACTTAAAGAGACATCAATTGAAGTATAAATATCATTAGAAATATCAAAGAAAAATTAAATAATTAGTACAAAGAAAAGTGAGAAATCGAAAAACAGACAAAACCCGGTGTTACCGAAAAATAAGGAATGCAACCCGAACAGGGGCATTATGGTCATTTGACATCCCGAATTGTCTTTTGACCTAAATTTCCATTAAAAATAAATAATATTACACTTGGAAAATATAATGAAAGATTAATTTGGTGGTACCTAATGTAAATAGCAAAAATTAAGGGTTTAATGTGGAATAAAAGGAAGTTAAACATATTATATGATTTAAATTAAGTGGACCACTAAGGATTATAATATGGATTAAAAATAAGCATAAGTGGGCAGATTACTCCCACTCAAGCATCATCTTCTTCATTTTCTCAACCTTGCCGAAATGGAGAGCTAGGGAAACCTCCATTGCCGTTTTGCTCCAAGCTTCCTCCACTCCTTCATTTCACCTCCAATCACTTAGGTTTCTTCATTAAAGATTACCTACACATCACAAGAAAGAGTTTGATACCAAATTTAAGAAGTTTAGTCAAGGTTTAACAAGTCCCAACCAAAGGTAAGTTTGTATTTTTGAACATTGCTTTGTTAAAGTTTGTATACATGTTATGGGTGTGTGCTTTGTGAAGAAAATTTTCAAGTTTGAGGAGTTCTTGATATATCCATTTTTGGACAGCCATGGAGTTGTATGTTTAATGAAATATTCATACATATATTTGATGAGAAATTATGTTGATTAGGGTGATTTAATGTCCTAGTAAATTATTCCACATGTATATGGTGATTGTGCACTTGGAATGGAAATTGATGAATTGTAGGACACTTTGGCATTGTGGAACAATTCGGCAGCCTTGGGACACTTTGATGAATGTATGAATTCATGAAGATATTGGCAGAATTATGACATTGAGGATTGATGGATATGTATATAAATTAGTGGTGGAAATTGTATGAAATGATGAGTAGTGTTATGTGTATTTATGGTTGTAATTGGACTTTATGAATTAGAGTTTTATTTGGTGTATTGAAGATGTTTGTATTCTGCCCAAAATGATTTTTATGTGAAGTGGTAAATGGTTTTGGTAATGTACCAAAACAGAATGGGTAAGAGAGATGGACTTAGAGTAAGGTAAATGTGTAATTGATACATGTTTATGCAATGTAATTAAGGGCAGTGTGCATTTTAACCTATAAAACTAAATGTGTAACTCCAATTGGTATGAGAACAATTGGAGGTGAAACTAGGCACAAAATGTGCCAACTTTCATTGAGAAAGCATACCAAAATTCTGCTTGCAAGGTGGCATAAAAAAATGACCAATTCGGATTAAGTGCAAGTGAAACCTGAAAACTGACTATTTGGGCAGCAGTTAGTGTTTAGGCCATAACTCACTCAAAACAGGTACAATTGACCTGAAATTTTAACCATGAATAGTTAAGACCCATACCTAAAAGTATTATGAAGACACCAAATCCCAGAAATGACCATAAGCAAGTCAAACAGCTTGCACAAGTTAGGGTCCAAAAACTGGCCGAACCAAAGTTGACCAAATTGACCTAAAAATGACCTAATTTGATGCCATTTGACCAGCAATAGTAAAATGACCATAACTTGGTCTACATAACTCAGATTGATCTAAAATTTTGCCCCGCGTTCCGTAAGACATAGATCTACAAGTTTGTAGTTTTGACTGAAACCCGAAAACAGAGGGAACTAGGTCGTCCAGCTAGGTTAAACTAGTATCCCGGAATCGAGCAAGTTGTAATAAAATGCACTAAACAAGGAAATGAAATTGGTAACGTGTACCAACCCTAAAACACTATCGAATGTGACATATTAATGACACTAAAACCTAATTTACCTAGAATGCATTGAGGGTCGGTATATTAGGTGATTATACAAATAATAGCTTTCAGTGAATTACTTATCAAGCATTATCGATAGAGACAATTTAATTTAGTACTGAAACACTTCAAATTGTGTTTCTCAGTTAGTAAAGACTCATGGAAAGGGAAGGAAACACTGAGTCCAGACCAGGAGACAGTTATCAGAGGTTTGTGCACAACAGCTATTTCTTTTGAATTATTTTCAATTGAAATAAATTTTGACTATTTGTATATTATTGTTTTAAATTGTGAAACTGTGAAAAATTGTTTGAATGATATTTGATGGATACTTATTGATTGAAAAGCACTGTAAATAGTTTGAAACCACAGCTATCATGTATATTGATTTTATTCCTCGCTAGCTTGTCTAGTGGGACGAATTGAATTCCCTCTCTGGCTGAAGTGTTGAGGTGTGTGCCTGTTGAGGACGAATTGGATGAGTACTCATATTTTTGCTAGCTAGCTATGTTATTCCTCATTAGTCATCGACTTTTGGGACGAATTGAATACCTCATTAGCCATCGGCTTTTGGGACGAATTGAACTTTGGAACATGATTAAGCTGTGTGTGATTTATTGATATGTATTGTGAGATTGTGAAATGAATTTAAACTCTTATTGACATATACTGTCTTTTGAATTCAACCATGATCTGACTTATTGAAATTTATTGTGATATTGAGAAATGGAGTTTAAATTCTTGTTGACAATTACTGTCTTGAAATTAACTATGGTTTTAAGTATCCACTATTTATATGATTTATGAATTGTGATTTAAATTGTATTTGGTTAATGTTGTGCACCACTGAGACATTGTCTCAGCGATAGCTTTTTATTGTTGTCGCAGGTAGACAGACAGACAGGGCAGCAGACTAGGCTGCTAGTACACCCAGCGAAAGATTTCCGGGTATAATGAGTATACCACATTTTGCATTTTGTACTGTAATGTATGACCACTGTATGTACATATTGTTTTTGATTTTGAGCAGTGTAAATTCAAATTGTACCTTGAAGTTGTAAAATAATTATGAGTTATTTTGGCTGGTAAAAATTGTATTATATTTCTTGTATCGCAGTCTTTGAACAATCACTGTGGATTTGAGTTGTGAAACATGTTGTGTTGAGAAAAATGTTGGAGTTGAGATTTGGAAAAATATTGAAGTGCTTTTTACAGGTTTTCTGAAGAACTGTTTTATCCAAAATACAGATGGCACTCTGCCAAAATTTTTACAGAAATTCCAAATAATTCAAATGTGTTAGTTCTATCACTTCAATTCAAAAAGGTTTTTAATACCTGTAAATAGTGCTCACCACTGTAAAAGAAGTAAGAAAAGTTTTTAAAATCCCTTGTAGTGTATTTAATGGGTTATCAGTAGACGGAGTTGGTAATTCATTAGGTATACTATGGGATCATGTTGTGCCTTACAGAGGGGTTGGGTGTGACATGTTTTAGTGGTATCAGAGCAAAGTTTTTAAATTATGTTTTCACCTGTTATTTGAATATTCTTTCTTCATAGTACAACTGCTCAATATCATTGTTTGATACATACAGTACATTACATTATAAATATGCACTAACGGGAGGAAATCTCCTTGTGTTATTTGTTCAGGTGATCTAAAATCCTCGCATTGACTATGGAAGAGGGTGATCGTTCAGTCGATCAATCTATTGAGGCTGAGGTGCAAGGGGATGGCCCAGGCCTACAAAATGTCAATGGTTCAGCAGCACCAGCCCCTGTAGTACTGTAGTTTCCTGCTCAGTTCGCTCAGCAGATGGCTGCAATATTCCAACAAATGGCTGGTAATGTGCCTACTCAAGTCCCAATACAGACACTAGTAGTACAACTAAAATCTCCTACTAGGCAGTATGATAAATTGATGAAATATGGGGCTATAGAGTTCAAGGGGACAGTAGATCCTCTAGAGGCTGAACAGTGGTTAGAAAGGATGGATAGGGTATTTAAGAAACTGCATTGCACAGAGGAGCTTAGATTTGAATACTCTGTATCTTTGTTACAGGGGGATGCTTATGACTGGTGGAAAACCATTCCCCACAGTCTGGTAGAACTTGCAGTGTTAACATGGAATGGCTTTCTCAGGGAATTCAGACAGAAATATGTCCCTGATGCTTATATAGACCAGAAGTTACAAGAATTCCTAAGTCTGAAACAGGGGAATAGATCAGTGGCTGAGTATGAAAGAGAATTTTCCCGCCTAAGCCATTATGCAGTGAGTTTACTTTCTACCAGCAGGGAGAGATGCAAGAGGTTTGAAACTGGCTTGAAGCCCAGTATCAGATTACAAGTAATCGGCTTCAAACACACTAACTTCTCTGAACTTATTTCTCAAGCTCTAGAGTTAGAAAGAATTGAGTCTGAAGCTGCTCCTGAGAAAAAGAAATCGGAGAAGACAGAGAAAGAGGAAAAATCTGTAGAACAGAGTTCCAGTGGTCCTACTAGAAAGAGGAAGAACTATGGGGGACACAGCAGAGGTGACAAGAAATCTGGTAGGGGAAGATATTCAGGACAGAAGCCTCCCCTATCTGGTCAGCAGAGTACCAGAGGTTCCTATCCTCCCCGCCAATGTGAGACATGTGGAAGAAATCATGGTGGGATCTGCTATAAGGCTATTGGAGCCTGTTATAACTGTGGAGGTACAGGACACTTTGCCAAGGACTGCACCAGTAGTCGCAGAGTTGGACCACCTCCTACTACTGCAGAAGGGTCAGTTCAGAGCCCTGTCACTAGAAGTTCACAACCACCCAGCAGAGGTAGAGGCAGGGGTAGAGGTAGCCCAGCAGACAGCCAAGGCACAGTGAAACAATCAGAGCAAGACAGTGCTCCAATCAGAATGTATGCAATGAGACAGAGGGAAGAGGCCGAGACATCTGATGTTGTGGCTGGTACCTTCTCAACTTTTAATCAAGATGTGTTTGTGTTATTTGATCCGGGTTCTACCCATTCTTATGTGAGTGCTAGCATCATTGATTGCATTGCTGTTCCATGTACAAAAATGGACTTTGAGGTGCTAGTAACAAGTCCACTAGGATAGGAAGTCAGGGTTAATAGAATACATAGAGATTGTCCTTTAGTGATCCAAGGACACACTTTCCTGTCTGATTTCATTGAAATGCCCTTCAGAGATTATGATATCATCTTGGGCATGGATTGGTTAGCTAGGCATCATGCCATGATTGACTGTAGGCTGAAGACAGTCACTTTTGGCCTTCCTCAGTACAGAGATGTGGTAATACATGGGGAAAGGCAGTTATTGCCATCAAACATCATTTCGGCTGCACTAGCCAGAAAAATGATCAGAAAGGGGTGTGAAGCCTACTTGGCACATGTGGTAGACACCCAAGTGGGGAGTCCAGCATTGAAGGACATCCCTACAGTACATGACTTTCCAGATGTGTTTCCTGATGAATTGCCAGGATTACCTTCGGAAAGAGAAGTGCAGTTTGAAATTAATATTATGCCTGGTGTGGAACCAATCTCCATAACGCCATACAGAATGGCATCAGCAGAGTTGAAGGAGTTGAAGATACAGTTGCAAGAATTACTTGAAAAGGGCTTCATCCGCCCTAGTGTGTCACCTTGGGGAGCACCAGTGTTGTTTGTTAAGAAGAAGGATGGTACTCTCCGCTTATGCATTGACTACCGGCAGTTGAATAAGGTGACAATAAAGAGCAGATATCCATTGCCTT
This sequence comes from Hevea brasiliensis, assembly GCF_030052815.1. Lineage (NCBI taxonomy): Eukaryota > Viridiplantae > Streptophyta > Magnoliopsida > Malpighiales > Euphorbiaceae > Hevea > Hevea brasiliensis. Next base: position 55,934,305 of record NC_079494.1, read on the forward strand.
GCATTGATGATCTGTTTGATCAGTTGAAGGGTGCAGCTATATTCTCCAAAATTGATTTGCGATCTGGTTAATATCAGTTGAAGGTGCAAGAGCAGAGTATTCCAAAAACTGCTTTCAGAACTCGGTATGGCCACTATGAGTTTTTAGTAATGCCATTCGGGTTAACAAATGCTCCAGCTGCTTTTATGGATCTGATGAACACTATCTTCAGACCATATCTTGATCAATTTGTGGTGGTGTTTATTGATGACATTTTGATATATTTAAGGAATGTAGAGGAGCATGACAGACATCTGCGGATTGTACTGCAGACTTTAAGGGAGAAACAACTATACGCCAAATTGTCAAAGTGTGAATTTTAGCTGAAAGAAATCTCCTTTTTGGGACATGTTGTGTCAGCTAAAGGGATCAAGGTAGATTCCAGCAAGGTAGAAGCTATCCTTAATTGGAAGCCGCCCAGGAATATCACAGAAATTCGCAGTTTTCTGGGTTTAGCTGGATATTATCATCGATTTGTGAAGGGGTTTTCTATGTTATCTTCTCCACTGACCAAACTGCTTCGGAAAGATGTAAAATTTTAGTAGACTGATAAATGTCAGCAGAGTTTTGATGAGTTGAAAAGGTGTTTGACTGAAGCTCCAGTCCTCACTTTACCTACTCCGAGTAAAGAATACACAGTTTATAGTGATGCTTCTCACAATGGGTTAGGCTGTGTACTGATGCAAGATCGGAATGTCATCGCTTATGCATCACGCCAGCTGAAACCGCATGAGAGGAACTACCCAACACATGATCTGGAGCTAGCAGCTATTGTTTTTGCTCTGAAGATCTGAAGACACTATTTGTATGGGGAGAAATGCTACATTTACATAGATCACAAGAGCTTGAAGTACTTAGGCACCCAGAAGGAATTAAATTTGAGGCAGAGGAGATGGTTAGAACTCATCAAAGATTATGATTGCTTAATAGACTATCAGCCAGGGAAAGCAAATGTTGTGGCTGACGCCTTAAGTCGCAAGACTATGGCAAGTCTCAGAGTTTCTCCTTTGTCCATGGTATATGAATTGAAAGCACAGCATGCCAATTTAGAGATTGATGATGAGGGACAGACAATAGTTGCATGGCATGTACAGCCAATGTTGATTGATCAGATCAGAATGGCTGCTCAGAGTGATGAAAAATATCAGAAGCTACGGAAAGAAGTCCAGCAGGGCAAGAAACCTGAATTCTCTATGAGAAATGATGGTTTATTGCTACATCAGGGCAGAATGTGCGTTCCTAGTGATGTGGAATTGAGACAGATCATTATGAAGGAAGCACATGAGTCTCCATTTGCTATGCACCCTGGTGGAACTAAAATGTACAGAGGGCTAAAAGAGCATTACTGGTGGATGGGCATGAAGAGGGATATAGCTAAGTTTGTTTCCAAATGCCTAACTTGTCAGCAAGTAAAGGCAGAACATCAAGTTCCAGCTGGTTTGTTACATCCTTTGTCAGTACCAGAGTGGAAATGGGAATGAATAACTATGGATTTTGTTACAGGACTTCCAAGGATACAGAGTAGTCATGATGCAGTATGGGTTATAGTTGACAGATTGACCAAGTCTGCTCACTTTTTGCCAGTTCGAATGGGCTATAGCCTGGAAAGATTGGCCAGATTGTACATATATGAGATTGTAAAATTGCATGGAGTGCCAGTATCAATTGTGTCTGACAGAGATCCTAAGTTCACTTCTAGATTCTGGGGTAGTCTTCAGAGAGCCCTACGAACTAGATTGAACTTCAGCACAGCATTCCACCCACAGACAGATGGCCAGTCTGAGAGGGTTATTCAGATATTGGAGGATATGCTACGGGCTTGTGTGATTGAATTCGAAGGTAGTTGGGATACACACTTGCCTTTGATTGAGTTTGCTTATAACAACAGCTACCAATCAAGCATTGGGATGCCTCCATATGAAGCTTTGTATGGGAGAAAGTGCAGAACTCCCTTATGTTGGGATGAAGTGGGTGAAAGGAAGATGATTGGGCTAGAAATTGTTCAGCAGATAGAGGAAAAGATTAGATTGATCGGAGATAGACTCAAGGCTGCATCAGACCGTCAGAAGTCCTATGTTGATCTGAAGAGAAGAGATATTGAGTATGCAGTGGGTGATAAAGTATTCCTCAAAGTTTCTCCTTGGAAGAGGATTATGAGATTTGGCAGAAAGGGGAAACTGAGTCCTCATTTCATCGGACCATATGAGGTTCTGGAAAGAGTGGGTCCTTTGGCATATCGGTTGGCATTACCTCCAGAGCTAGCAAGGATACACAGTGTCTTCCATGTGTCCATGTTAAGGAGGTACAGATCTGACCCATCTCATGTACTATCAGTTGAAGAGATTGAGGTAAATCCAGACCTCTCATATGAGGAAGAACCCATAAAAATTCTGGCATATGAGGTGAAGCAGCTGAGGAACAAACAGATACACCTGGTTAAAGTGCTGTGGAACCATCATTCAGGCCAGGAAGCTACTTGGGAACGTGAAGAGGATATGAGAAGACAGCACCCACAGCTGTTCAGAGACTAATGCCAGGTAAAATTTCGAGACGAAATTTATTTAAGGGGGGGAGAATTGTAACACCCCTATGTTCGGTAGTGCGTTCTACTGTTCCGGTGACCAGTGTTGTCCGGACAGCTAGGATGCCTAGAACTACACTTCGTTATGAGTGAGGAAACATAAAATAATGAAAAACAAGAAAAGAAAATACAAGAAAAATAAAGGAAAAATAATAGCAAAGAAATGTAGCCAAGTTAAGCGAGTCAAGAACCCTAGCGATAGGTGACCGCACCGGGAAGTTACGGTGTGGACCGTTGACTAGCCCTAGACTGCGGGGAACCCTGGAAAATATTTTTAGGACTTAAAGAGACATCAATTGCAGTATAAATATAATTAGAAATATCAAAGAAAAATTAAATAATTAGTACAAAGAAAAGTGAGAAATCGAAAAACAGACAAAACCCGGTGTTACCGAAAAATCGGGAATGCAACCCGAACAGGGGCATTATGGTCATTTGACATCCTGAATTGTCTTTTGACCTAAATGTCCATTAAAAATAAATAATATTACACTTGGAAATATAATGAAAAATTAATTTGGTGGTATCTAATGTAAATAGCAAAAATTAAGGGTTTAATATGGAATAAAAGGAAGTTAAACATATTATATGATTTAAATTAAGTAAGTGGACCACTAAGGATTATAATATGGATTAAAAATAAGCATAAGTGGGCAGATTACTCCCACTCAAGCATCATCTTCTTCATTTTCTCAACCTTGCCGAAATGGAGAGCTAGGGAAACCTCCATTGCCGTTTTTCTCCAAGCTTCCTCCACTCCTTCATTTCACCTCCAATCACTTAGGTTTCTTCATTAAAGATTACCTCCACATCACAAGGAAGAGTTTGATACCAAATTTAAGAAGTTTAGTCAAGGTTTAACAAGTCCCAACCAAAGGTAAGTTTGTATTTTTGAACATTGCTTTGTTAAAGTTTGTATACATGTTATGGGTGTGTGCTTTGTGAAGAAAATTTTCAAGTTTGAGGAGTTCTTGATATATCCATTTTTGTACAGCCATGGAGTTGTATGTTTAATGAAATATTCATACATATATTTGATGAGAAACTATGTTGATTAGGGTGATTTAATGTCCTAGTAAATTATTCCACATGTATATGGTGATTGTGCACTTGGAATGGAAATTGATGAATTGTAGGACACTTTGGCATTGTGGAACAATTTGGCAGCCTTGGGACACTTTGATGAATGTATGAATTCATGAAGATATTGGCAGAATTATGACATTGAGGATTGATGGATATGTATATAAATTAGTGGTGGAAATTGTATGAAATGATGAGTAGTGTTATGTGTATTTATGGTTGTAATTGGACTTTATGAATTAGAGTTTTATTTGGTGTATTGAGGATGTTTGTATTCTGCCCAAAATGATTTTTATGTGAAGTGGTAAATGGTTTTGGTAATGTACCAAAACAGAATGGGTAAGAGAGATAGACTTAGAGTAAGGTAAATGTGTAATTGATACATGTTTATGCAATGTAATTAAGGGCAGTGTGCATTTTAACCTATAAAACTAAATGTGTAACTCCAATTGGTATGAGACCAATTGGAGGTGAAACTAGGAACAAAATGTGCCAACTTTCATTGAGAAAGCATACCAAAATTCTGCTTGCAAGGTGGCATAAAAAAATGACCAATTCGGATTAAGTGCAAGTGAAACCTGAAAACTGACCATTTGGGCAGTAGTTAGTGTTTAGGTCATAACTCACTCAAAATAGGTCCAATTGACCTGAAATTTTAACCATGAATAGTTAAGACCCATACCTACAAGTCTTATGAAGACACCAAAGCCCAGAAATGACCATAAGTAAGTAAAACAGCTTGTACAAATTCGGGTCCAAAAATTGGCCGAACCAAAGTTGACCAAATTGACCTAAAAATGACCTAATTTGATGCCATTTGACCAGCAATAGTAAAATGACCATAACTTGGTCTACATAACTCGGATTGACCTAAAATTTACCCCGCATTCCGTAAGACATAGATCTACAAGTTTGTAGTTTTGACCGAAACCTGAAAACCGAGGGAACTAGGTCGTCCGGCTAGGTTAAACTAGTATCCCGGAATCCAGCAAGTTGCAATAAAATGCACTAAACAAGGAAATGAAATTGGTAACGTGTACCAACCCTAAAACACTATCGAATGTGACATATTAATGACACTAAAACCTAATTTACCTAGAACTCATCGCGGGTCGGTATATTAGGTGATTATACAAATAATAGCTTTCAGTGAATTACTTATCAAGCATTATCGATAGAGAGTTTAATTTTGTACTGAAACACTTTAAATTGTGTTTCTCAGTTAGTAAAGACTCAAGGAAAGGGAAGGAAGGAAACACCGAGTCGGACTGTGAGACGATTATCAGAGGTTTGTGCACAACAGCTATTTCTTTTGAATTATTTTCAATTGAAATAAATTTTGACTATTTGTATATTATTGTTTTAAATTGTGAAACTGTGAAAAATTGTTTGAATGATATTTGATGGATACTTATTGATTGAAAAGCACTATAAATAGTTTGAAACCACAGCTATCATGTATATTGATTTTATTCCTCGCTAGCTTGTCTAGTGGGACGAATTGAATTCCCTCTCTGGCTGAAGTGTTGAGGTGTGTGCCTGTTGAGGACGAATTGGATGAGTACTCATATTTTTGCTAGCTAGCTATGTTATTCCTCATTAGTCATCGACTTTTGGGACGAATTGAATACCTCATTAGCCATCGGCTTTTGGGACGAATTGAACTTTGGAACATGATTAAGCTGTGTGTGATTTATTGATATGTATTGTGAGATTGTGAAATGAATTTAAACTCTTATTGACATATATTGTCTTTTGAATTCAACCATGATCTGACTTATTGAAATTTATTGTGATATTGAGAAATGGAGTTTAAATTCTTGTTGACAATTACTGTCTTGAAATTAACTATGGTTTTAAGTATCCACTATTTATATGATTTATGAATTGTGATTTAAATTGTATTTGGTTAATGTTGTGCACCACTGAGACATTGTCTCAAATGATAACTTTATTGTTGTCGCAGTAGACAGACAGGCAGCGTGAGACTAAATTTGCTAGTACACCAATGAAAGATTTCCGGGTATAATGAGTATACCACATTTTGCATTTTGTACTGTAATGTATGACCATTGTATGTACATATTGTTTTTGATTTTGAGCAGTGTAAATTCAAATTGTACCTTGAAGTTGTAAAATAATTATGAGTTATTTTGGCTGGTAAAAATTATATTATATTTCTTGTATCGCAGTCTTTGAACAATCACTGTGGATTTGAGTTGTGAAACATGTTGTGTTGAGAAAAATGTTGGAGTTGAGATTTGGAAAAATATTGAAGTGCTTTTTACAGGTTTTCTGAAGAACTGTTTTATCCAAAATACAGATGGCACTCTGCCAAAATTTTTACAGAAATTCCAAATAATTCAAATGTGTTAGTTCTATCACTTCAATTCAAAAAGGTTTTTAATACCTGTAAATAGTGCTCACCACTGTAAAAGAAGTAAGAAAAGTTTTTAAAATCCCTTGTAGTGTATTTAATGGGTTATAAGTAGACGGAGTTGGTAATTCATTAGGTATACTACGGGATCATGTTGTGCCTTACAGAGGGGTAGGGTGTGACAGGGTTTGTGTACATGAATTGGGGATTTTGTGAAATTGTTGGAATTTAACTTGGTTGAGATGAAATTATTGCTTATAGAAGTGCTATGCATGTCAATTGAAGTAAGAGAGTTGGAGGAAATTGAGAAATTGGGAGTGCTTTTCTCTACAGGTTTGGGAGTCATTATGTCCAGCTTGAGTTTTAAGCTATAACTAAATTTTTGTTACTCCAATTGGTATAAGGCCAATTAGAGGTGAAACCAGACCCAAAACACTCCATTTTCCATGAAAAAACCATGCCCAAATTCTATCCAAAACTTGACCTAAAGACTATCCCAATTCGGATGACTATGCACAGAACCCAGAAAATGACTAAATGAACAGTACACATTCATTTGGTCATAACTACCTCTATACTAGTCCAAATGACCTAAATTTATACCATTGAAAAGCTTAGATATAGGGCTAAAATTTTCATGAAGACCACAAAATCCAGAAATGCCTTAAACCAAACTAAATTGCTGGCCCAAGTTAGGTCACAAAACTGTCTAGAAATGGGTTGTCCTGAAATTGCTGGACATAAACTTACCCGACCAGTTTTGGCAAAATGGCCATAACTTGGTCTACTAGAGTTCAAATGTAATGAAACCAGTGGAAAAATTTATATAACACACAGATCTGCAAAATTGGTACTTTGACCAAAACCCAAAAATCAAGAGAATTAGGTCAAATTGCTAGAAAAATTCAATACATCAAAACCTAGAATCTAATTAAACTTCATTCGACCCCAGAATAGTCTTTTAACCATATCTTCCACTAAAAAAATCCAATTGGGATGAGCCATATTGTTTTAGAAACCTAAGAGACAGGGGTCCAACTTTTTTTTAGAAACCTTCCTCAAATTATGAATATAAGAACCTTAAAAGTTAACCTGCAGTCACTGACCTGAACTGAAATCCTGTTGGCACAGGGTACATGAGTCCAGATCAATTAATTGGCCATAAATAATTCCACAAAACTTGAAAAATTGTAATTAAAAATTCTAAGTGACCACAAGACATAGGGCAACAATTTCTATGGAGATCACTATGCTTAAAAGTAACTGTAACATGTTCCATTAATTAGGTAAAATTTAAGTCCAAAAGCTACCTAGTTAGGGAACTAGAGTTAGGAAATGAACCAGTTATGGGTTTCTGACCATAACTTGAGTTCTAATAACCTAATTGAGATTATTCAAAAAGGAAAATAAAGACAAGACATAGAGAAACAACTTCCGTGAAGGAAGTGTAGCTAAACAGTGGCTACAAACTGATCGAATAGATAGGTAAAAGTAAAACACAAAAACTGAACCTAAAGAAAGGTTCTGGAGATAAATTATCTTATGGTAGGAATTTAACCCTAATAAGCCATTAAACACTTAATCAAATGAAAGAGGTATGTGGGACCTATTTTCCCACTATAAAGTGACATGAACATTTCTAATAAATAAGTAATAACGTTTAATTGTCCATAGTATACCTAGACTTATTTATTTAATTTGGATCAATTGGTATACCAATTAGGGACTACAGATAGCAGTACTGCCCATAAGTATAATTATTAATAGATAAAACTTGTCTGACATGATTATTCTATAGGCCTGATGCCTACTCGTTGGCCAATATGTCTAATATTATATCTGGCTTAAATGCCTGCCCGCAGGCCTCATGCCTGACATGACCGACGTATACTGAATAGACATATGGCTATCTAACTAGTATACTCTTGTGTTCTAGCTTTTATAATTTGTTATAGGTTACTTGGGAACTAATAAGGATTAATTGAGACTTAATATATAATAAGTAAAAAGAAAAGATCTCGATAATTTCAATTGTTTCCAAAGTGTAATAGAAATGTAAAAGACCTAGAAATTATGAATTGCCATATCAAATTATTATTTCAATTGTTTAGTTATTGTTATTATAAATTATGCACCACTAAGTGTTATGCTTAGCACGTTAATTTTCCATTGCGTAGGTATTGGAGACCAGCCGCAACAGTAGCAGTAGTGCTCATACAGAGGCCAATCATATTTGCCAGTATTTACTAGTCACCTCGACAGTTGTAATTTTGTTGGTAGGGCCCATGTATGTTTAGATTTTATCCTTTTTGTTCATTGTACATATACACATGATGTATTTTATTTTGGGATTGTAATTAAATTATTAGATTTATACATAAACTTGAAAATTATTGTCTATGTATTTCTATATGTGTGACACCCCTTACCCGTGTACAGTATATCCGAGTAAGCAATGTCACACGGTGTATCAGCACCCTCTATTTTACCTTAATCAATTTTTGTCATAGTTTTGAGTATAGTTTATGAAATATAATTTATTTAAGCCATTTATCGAAATTATTATTTACTTGAGGTTCTGAAAATTTTAAAGAAAAATCTGGCAGAGTACCAGCTAAAAATGGAGAAAACAGTTCTTCGGAACCTGTGAAAAACACTTCCAAAATCATTTCCAAACAATCCCAACTCCATTTTATCAACAAAGTCTCAAAATGACTTTCAACAACCTTTCCATTACTCAAAAATTCATTTCTCATAGTATTCAAACATAAGCAATAAACAAATATTCAAAATTTTCCATTCACAAAGACAATTCTCATTATTTACATGAATATCAAAATACATTACATAATTTCAAATACATATGAGAAAATAAAAGTTAGTTATAAAAAACCAAAATGAAACCTAGTGTCCTACCAATGCACTGTAGAAGGTGAGGTGACACGGACACTGTGCAGAGCTGCAGGATGGACTCACCCAGTCTGCGGTCTAATGGGCTCACGATCAGTATCTCCAGAACCTACGCGTGGCAAAAGCAACGCGCTAAGCAATAATGCTTAGTGGTGCAATAATAAAATAAAAGGAAATAGCAGAAAATAAATATACATTGAATGTATAAGTCTTATTTGTTTTGTATTTGTATATCCATTTATTTTGTTAACTTTGTCCACTTTCATTCATTTGGTTGCCCAAGTAACCTATACTAAATGACTGGACTGGATAAATGGGTAATTGGCACTGGGTATCAAGTACCTCGGGCCGTCACACCATCGGTCACATATGTATCTCCCGGTGTGCAACAGATCAGCTAACAAGCTGTAAATAATATTAGGCACGAGGCCAAGTCTCAACACAATTTCAAAATGGCTAAAAGCCATAAAATCACATAATGGCATAATGCCATGTGCAGTACTGCTAACCGAACCCTATTGGAATGCCAAACTATCCAAACCAATCTTGTTAGGTATACTAGGGCATTTGATACTTTTGAATTCTTCAAATTTTGAATTTCAAGTTTTGGTGTCACTATTCACCTCATTGGTCAAAAACAATGTTGACTTTTTGATAGAAAATAGGTACATTGGTTTTGGCACTCCCAACATACCACATTTTGCATTCAAAACTTGTTGGCATTAAGCATTAATACCATTTCTAAGCTTAAACCAAGGGAAGCAGAATTTTCAGTTTTTGTAGCCCAATTTGACTGTTCCATTGGGCACTGTTACAGTGGGAATTTGAGGAAATGGTAAACATGAAAGTTGTTCCTTATTTTGTCTAGTTGAATTTCGTTTTTTGAATCACTCCATTTGGAGTTTTGTAACTCCAGATATGGTCCAAAAACCACAGCTCGCCGGATTTCCTATTCTACAGAATTTACCAAATCTACAGTACCATAAACAGTGACTGCCACTGCCTTGTTGGATGGGTTCTGGCAATAATTTGGGGTAGGTTTCTTCATGAAAGTTGTTTTTCTATATCTCATCTTGTTGCTGTAAAAATTTCAGGTCAATTGACCATATCTACAGTGAGTTATGGCCAAATGAACAGTTACTGTTCATTTGGTCATTCTGCAGATTCTGGTTGCAGGGTATCCGGATTGGGGCCAACTTTTGGTCCACTTGCCTTGGTCTTTTGGATATGGTTTCTTCAGCAAAATTGTGCCATTATAAGTCTAGTTTCATGTCCAATTGGCCAAACACCAATTGAACCTACACAGCCAAAGATATGGCTGTCCAAACAGGCTGGACTCACAGCCTCATTTCTGCTGTCTTTAGGCAGCCTACACATTTCACTTTGCCATGCATTAGTTCACTTCAAATTATGATTAACTTGCCTCAAATGGTCACTAATTGACCATTAGAATGTCCATTAATCATTTCATAAGCCAAGTCAAATTTTTACTCCCCAAAACCCTAATTTCCATTTCAATTTACCCATACACCTTAGTTAGCATACTAATTCATTATCCATGTAGTTATATACCTTAAACATCATTTCTAGTCCACTATAAGTCCATCAAAACAATCAAAATCATTCCTTCCTTAGGGCTGCCGAAATTCATGTACACATACACATGAGTTTTTGTCCATTTAAATTACAATTTCTTACTAAATTCAAGTCCCTAATCATGAAATTAAAGAGTTTTAGGTATATAGATGCACTAACCTCTTGTAGGGAAGAATTTTCCAAGCTTAAACTTCACTTCCTTTCCTTTTCTTGGCTACCAAAAGGTTATGCAAGGTTCAAGGATAAATTTTTGTGAAAGAAGTAGGAGAATTTATGGTGAAGGGAGGAGGGAAATTGAGCTTGTTGAAGTTGTCAATGGAGGTTGGGCAAGGCAAGGGTTTCGGCTGGTTTTTGGGGAAGAAGAAGGCTGCTGCTTTCTTTAATTTTTTGGTCATATTTATCTCTTTTTATTTGTTAGTTGAATGTTTGTTTAAATGTGATTGGTGGTAGCTTTTTAAATGATTTTTTTTATTTTTCTTTTCTTTTCATCACTACTCAATTTTAATTTAATTTTTAGTAATGTTTATTCATATTTTATGTCATAATAATTATTTACTTAACTGGACAAGTCGGCCAAAAATCACCTTTGAAGGCGAAATGACCAAAATGCCCTCCATTTGGCTTAACGGGTCAAAATTGTCTGTACCGACTGAAAAATTTTTCTAAATATTTTCTTCGCATTCTAATGCCATAGGGACCTCAATGACCCTTCTCCGGAGTCTCAAAATTTATTTTATGAATTTTTCTCTGGGTCTAGGGCTCCTAGTTGCGAGAAGCACAACTTCCCTCTGGGTTACCCATCGCTAGGGCACCGGCTCGTTTAACTTGGTTGTATTTTATTTCTAAAATTTTTCCTAAATTTTTCTTATTAATATTTGAGTTAATTATGGTTCCTCACTTTAGTTTAAATATTTTTCCGAACGTTCTAGCTGTCTGGACCGACACCGGTCACCGAAACAGTAGAATGTACGGAGTTGCTGCCGGGACGGTGTTACAACTCTTCCCCTCTAATTTAAATTTCGTCCTCGAAATTTACCTAATACAAACAGTTGAAGAAACTGTTGCCTCATCGTCTCTTCACTTTCCCATGTTGCCTCTTCGGTGTTGTGGTGCCTCCAAAGCACTTTCACTAGTGGAATCTGCTTATTCCTCAATTCTTTTACTTCCCGAGCTAGGATTTGTAGAGGTTCTTCTTCATAAGTCAAATCCGGCTGTATTTCAATTTCTTCCCTGGAGATGACATGTGAAGGATCTGAGCGGTATCTTCTGAGCATGGACACGTGAAACACATTGTGGATCTTGTCCAGCTCTGGTGGTAAAGCTAGCCTATAGGCCACTGGACCCACACGTTCAATGACTTCATATGGGCCAATGAACCTAGGGCTTAACTTACCTTTTCTTCCAAACCTCAATACCTTCTTCCATGGTGACACCTTGAGGAACACTTTGTCGCCAACCACATATTCTATTTCTTTTCTCTTTAGGTCGGCATAAGATTTACATGCATGCGAGGCAACCTTCAGATTGGCTTTGATTAGTTTCACTTTCTCCTCAGTCTGTTTTACCAGGTCTGGTCCCACCAGTTTGTCTTCGCCCAATTCAGTCCAGCACACTGGAGTTCTACATTTTTTCCCATACAGTGCTTCATACGGGGCCATTTGGATACTAGCTTGGTAGCTATTGTTGTATGCATATTCTGCCAGTGGGAGGTATCTATCCCAACTTCCCTCAAACTCAATGACACAACTCCTCAGCATATCCTCAAGGACCTGACATATATTTCATGTTATTTTTATCATTTCAATTCAATATTTGTATCAATTCCATTGGTTTCAATTGTTTACCTGGATTACTCTTTCTGATTGCCCATCCGTCTGAGGATGGAAAGGCATCTTTGAAGTGGAGTTGTGTGCCCAAGGATTCATGCAACTTTTTCCAGAATCTCGATGTAAACCTTGGGTCTCGATCAGATATGATGGAAAGTGGAATTCCATGCAGTCTAACTATCTCACTGATATACAATTCTGCTAACTTCTCCAGTGAGTAGTCAGTCCTAACTGGCAGAAAGTGTGCTGACTTCGTCAATCTATCCACTATCACCCATGCTGCATCATGTTTCTTATGGGTGAGAGGTAGACCACTTACAAAATCCATGGTGACCCGATCCCATTTCCATTCAGGTATGCGTATAGGCTGTAGCAAACCTGATGGAACTTGATGTTCTGCCTTGACTTGCTGACATGTCAAGCATTTAGTCACATAGTCAGCTATGTCCTTCTTCATACCAGGCCACCAATACTGAAGTTTCAGATCATGATACATCTTGGAACTTCCTGGGTGCATAGCATATACACTGGTGTGTACCTCTTTTAGAATACTGGCCTTCAATTCCCCATTATCTGGTACACACAGTCTTCCTTTGTAATATAGACACCCATCTGCTTTCATCTCATAGTCATTTGCTTTTCCCTCTTGAGATTTTGCTCATAATAGCTATTAGCTTCTCATCTACCTTCTGCCCATCTAAAATGTGCTGTAACAGGGTTGGCCTCACTTGCAACTCAGCCAAAATAGCTCCATCTCGAATCAAAGTTAGACGGGCATTCAATGATCTCAAAGTTATCATGGATTTTCTGCTCAAAGCATCAGCAACTACATTTGCCTTCCCAGGATGGTAGTCAATTACACAATCATAGTCTTTCAGGAACTCAATCCATCGCCTCTGTCTAAGGTTGAGCTCTTTCTGGGTTGGCAAGTATTTTAGGCTTTTGTGGTCCGTGTAAATGTAGCACTTTTCACCATACAAGTAATGCCTCCATATCTTCAGTGCGAAGATAATTGCTGCAAGCTCTAGATCATGGGTAGGATAGTTCTGTTCATGTGGCCTTAGCTGCCTGGAAGCATAAGCGACCCCCTTCCCCTCTTGCATAAATACACACCCTAACCCATTATGAGAGGCATCGCTACAGACCACGAAGTCCTTTCCTGACACTGGCTGTGTTAACACTGGTGCCTCTATCAACATATCCTTCAACTTCTCAAAACTGGTCTGACACTTGTTATTCCAGTCAAATCTGACATTCTTGTGTAACAACTTGGTCATTGGAGCAGCTATTAAGGAAAATCCCTTCACAAATCTCCTGTAATACCCAGCTAGCCCCAAGAAGCTTCTGACCTCGGTTGTATTCCTGGGAGGCTTCCATTCCATCACTGCTTATATTTTCTTGGGATCCACCCTAATTCCATCAGCGGACACTATGTGTCCAAGGAATGCAATCTCATTCAACCAGAAGTCACACTTGGATAACTTAGCATACAGCTCCTTTTCTCTCAGGGTTTGCAGAACAATCCTCAAATGCTCATCATGTTCTTCCCTGGTCTTGGAATACACCAAAATATCATCAGTAAAGACCACTACGAACCGATCTAAGTGTGGATGGAAGATACGGTTCATAAGGTCCATGAATGCAGCTGGTGCATTTGTTAGGCCAAAGGGCATCACCAGAAACTCATAATGCCCATACCGGGTCCTGAATGCAGTCTTTGGCACATCTGCATCCTTCACCCTCAACTGATGATACCCTGATCTGAGATCAATTTTGGAAAATACTCCTGCTCCCTTCAACTGATCAAACAGATCATCAATTCTAGGCAACGGATATTTGTTCTTCACAGTCACTTTATTCAACTGCCGGTAATCGATGCAAAGCCTCAAAGTCCCATCCTTCTTCTTCACAAACAGCACTGGAGCTCCCCATGGTGACAAAATGGGGCGTATGAACCCCTTATCAAGCAACTCTTGCAACTAAATTTTCAACTCCCTCAATTCAGTGGGTGCCATCCTATAAGGAGCAATGGAAATGGGTGCTGTACCCGGCAGTGTCTCAATAGCAAATTCAACTTCCCTTTCTGGTGGCAAACCAGGTAATTCTTCAGGAAATACCTCTGGGAAGTCTCTTACTGTGGGTATATCACTCAGGTTTGGCTTAGCCTACCTAGTACCCACCACATGTGCTAGGTAGGCTTCACAGCCTTTTCTCATCATTCTTCTTGCAACTGTGGCTAAGATAACGTTGGACAGAAAATCTGTCCTTTCCCCCACAACTGTGATCTCATTACCCTCAGAAGTTTTCAAAGAAATCCTCTTCAGTTTACAATCAACTATTGCTTGATGACGTGACAACCAGTCCATTCCCAAAATCACGTCAAACTCGTGGAAGGGCAACTCAATCTGGTCTGCCAAGAATTCATACCCCTGAATCCTTAACGGGCAACCCTTGTATACTTTGTTCACCACTACACTGTGGTCCAATGGATTAGTGACCAGAATGTCTTGGTCACTCTCCCCTACTAGTATCCCCCTTTCTACGGGTAGGTTGATGCAGATGTATGAATGAGTGGATCCTGGATCCACCAATGCATGCACAGGTGTATTGTAGAGGGAGAACGTACCCCTGATGACGTTCGGGGCATCTTACTCCTCCTGAGCTCTAATGGCATAGGCTCTGGCAGGTGGTCTGTTATCTGGCCTCTCTGGCTCGGATGCGAGCCTGTGATGGTCCCACGGCCTCGGATCTGCGATTTTCTACCTCTTTGTGGTGCGAGGCGGTGCATGCGCTTGTGTTGGAGCAGCTGTAGTAGTTCTGCGTGGACAGTTCTTCAACTGATGCTGTGTTGACCCACACCTTAAGCAGGCACCAGTTACTCTCCAACACTCCCCCTTATGCCATTTCAAACAGTGTGGACATGCAGAAGATGCTGGGGCTAGTCCCCTGAACCCCATCCCTGGAGAGGCGCCCGATGGTGTGGGTGACCTCTCCTAGGGGTAGCGTGGCTTGGGCCCCTGAGGCCCGACCACTGTGTGTGGCTGACCTGAACTTTGTGCAGGTGGACCCTTGAACCTCTTCCCAGATGCAGGAGCTGAACTAGACTAACCCGGGCCCCTCTTTTGCTGTCTATCCCTTCTGGTCTGCTCACTGATTCTTACTTTTTCAACCTTTATTGCAGCTTCCACTAACTTGGTAAATTCTGTGATTCCCAAGGCAGTGAGCTAGATATTTATGTTGTCATTTAGTCCCTCTTCAAATCTCTTACACCTTTCAGCCTCATTAGGGACTATTTCCCTTCCATAGCGGCTCAATCTTACGATTTCCTTCTCATACTCGGCCACTGACAACTGTCTTTGCCTCAGGTTAATGAATTCCCTTCTTCTCTCTTCTAGGTATACGGTACCCACATATTTCTTCTTGAATTCGGAGAGGAAGAAGTCCCAAGTTATAGCTTCTGGTTGTACTTCACTGGACACCGTATCCCACCACTCATATGCATCATCTTGCAACAGAGATATGGCAGCTTCTAGGTTTTGTTCTGGGGTGCAGTGGAGTTGTTTTAGAACTCTGCCTGTTCTGTTCAACCAATTCTCGGCTGCAACAGAATCATCTTCTCTCTTGCCGAAGAAGTCCACTGCTCCAAATTTTCTTAATCTTTCCAGGTGTGATTTCTGCTGTGGAGCTGGTGGTGGTGGTGCTGCTGCTGCTGGCATTACCCCAGCCATTTGTCTGAAGAATTCGGCCATTTGCTGAAACATGGCCTGTGGAGGTTGAGCAGGCTCTGCTTGAGCTGGCGGAGCAGGTTCTCCCATACCCCCAGTCTCAGCTGCTGCAGGTGGAGCATGACTCTCCACTTCCTCCTCGACTTCCCTCTGAGATGTAGGGTCCATATCCTATTCAAAATAAGAAAGACAAACAGATCTGCATTAGTGTCACCTCGACTCTTACAAATGCAATGCATGGTATGGACTCAATCTAGGCCCAGAAACGCCTAAACCGTGCTCTGATACCACTAAATGTGACACCCCTTACCCGTGTACAGTATATCCGAGTAAGCAATGTCACACGGTGTATCGGCACCCTCTATTTTACCTTAATCAATTTTTTTCATAGTTTTGAGTATAGTTTATGAAATATAATTTATTTAAGCCATTTATCGAAATTATTATTTACTTGAGGTTTCGAAAATTTTAAAGAAAAATCCGGCAGAGTACCGGCTAAAAATGGAGAAAACAGTTCTTCGGAACCTATGAAAAACACTTCCAAAATCATTTCCAAACAATTCCAACTCCATTTTATCAACAAAGTCTCAACATGACTTTCAACAACCTTTCCATTACTCAAACATTCATTTCTCATAGTATTCAAACATAAGCAATAAACAAATATTCAAAATTTTCCATTCACAAACACAATTCTCATTATTTACATGAATATCAAAATACATTACGTAATTTCAAATACATATGAGAAAATAAAAGTTAGTTACAAAATACCAAAATGAAACCTAGTGTCCTACCAATGCACTGTAGAATGTGAGGTGACACGGACACTGTGTAGAGCTGCAGGATGGACTCACCCAGTCTGCGGTCTACTGGGCTCACGATCAGTATCTCCAGAACCTACGCGTGACAAAAGCAACACGCTAAGCAATAATGCTTAGTGGTGCAATAATAAAATAAAAGGAAATAGCAGAAAATAAATATGCATTGAATGTATAAGTCTTATTTGTTTTGTATTTGTATATCCATTTATTTTGTTAACTTTGTCCACTTTCATTCATTTGGTTGCCCAAGTAACCTATACTAAATGACTGGACTGGATAAACGGGTAACTGGCAGTGGGTATCAAGTACCTCGGGCCGTCACACCATCGGTCACATATGTATCTCCCGGTGTGCAACAGATCAGCTAACAAGCTGTAAATAATATTAGGCACGAGGCCAAGTCTCAACACAATGTCAAAATGGCTAAAAGCCATAAAATCACAGAATTGCATAATGCCATGTGCAGTATTGCTAACCGAACCCTATTGGCATGCCAAACTATCCAAACCAATCTTGTTAGGTATACTAGGGCATTTGATACTTTTGAATTCTTCAAATTTTGAATTTCAAGTTTTGGTGTCACTATTCACCTCATTGGTCAAAAAAATGTTGACTTTTTGATAGAAATAAGGTACATTGGTTTTGGCACTCCCAACATACCACATTTTGCATTCAAAACTTGTTGGCATTAAGCATTAATACCATTTCTAAGCTTAAACCAAGGGAAGCAGAATTTTCAGTTTTTGTAGCCCAATTTTACTGTTCTATTGGGCACTGTTACAATGGGAATTTGAGGAAATGGTAAACATGAAAGTTGTTCCTTATTTTGTCTAGTTGAATTTCTTTTTTTGAATCACTCCATTTGGAGTTTTGTAGCTCCAGATATGGTCCAAAAACCACAGCTGGCCGGATTTCCTATTCTGCAGAATTTACCAAATCTACAGTACCATAAACAGTGACTGCCACTGCCTTGTTGGATGGGTTCTGGCCATAATTTGGGGTAGGTTTCTTCATGAAAGTTGTTTGTCTATATCTCATATTGTTGCTGTAAAAATTTCAGGTCAATTGACCATATCTACCGTGAGTTATGGCCAAATGAACAGTTACTGTTCATTTAGTCATTCTGCAGATTCTGGGTGCAGGGTATCCGGATTGGGGCCAACTTTTTGTCCACTTGCCTTGGTCTTTTGGACATGGTTTCTTCAGAAAAATTGTGCCATTATAAGTCTAGTTTCATGTCCAATTGGCCAAACACCAATTGAACCTACATAGCCAAAGGTATGGCAGTCCAAACAGGCTGGACTCACAGCCTCATTTCTGCTGTCTTTAGGTAGCCTACACATTTCACTTTGCCATGCATTAGTTCACTTCAAATTATGATTAACTTGCCTCAAATGGTCACTAATTGACCATTAGAATTTCCATTAATCATTTCATAAGCCAAGTCAAATTTTTACTCCCCAAAACCCTAATTTCCATTTCAATTTACCCATACACCTTAGTTAGCACACTAATTCATTATCCATGTAGTTATATACCTTAAACATCATTTCTAGTCCACTCTAAGTCCATCAAAACAATCAAAATCATTCCTTCCGTAGGGCTGCCGAAATTCATGTACACATACACATGAGTTTTTGTCCATTTAAATTACAATTTCTTACTAAATTCAAGTCCCTAATCATGAAATTAAAGAGTTTTAGGTATATAGATGCACTAACCTCTTGTAGGGCAGAATTTTCCAAGCTTAAACTTCACTTCCTTTCCTTTTCTTGGCTGCCAAAAGGTTATGCAAGGTTCAAGGATAAATTTTTGTGAAAGAAGTAGGAGAATTTATGGTGAAGGGAGGAGGGAAATTGAGCTTGTTGAAGTTGTCAATGGAGGTTGGGCAAGGCAAGGGTTTCGACTGGTTTTTGGGGAAGAAGAAGGCTGCTGCTTTCTTCAATTTTTTAGTCATATTTATCTCTTTTTATTTGTCAGTTGAATGTTTGTTTAAATGTTATTGGTGGTAGCTTTTTAAATAACATCACATTATGTCATAAATGAGCCTTTTTTTTTATTTTTCTTTTCTTTTCATCACTACTCAATTTCAATTTAATTTTTAGTAATGTTTATTCATATTTTATGTCATAATAATTATTTACTTAACTGGACAAGTCGGCCAAAAATCACCTCTGAAGGCGAAATGACCAAAATGCCCTCCATTTGGCTTAACGGGTCAAAATTGTCTGTACCGATTGAAAAATTTTTCTAAATATTTTCTTCGCATTCTAATGCCATAGGAACCTCAATGACCCTTCTCCGGAGTTTCAAAATTTATTTTATGAATTTTTCCCCGGGTCTAGGGCTCCTAGTTGCGAGAACCGCAAGTTCCCTCTGGGTTACCCATCGCTAGGGCACTGGCTCGTTTAACTTGGTTGTATTTTATTTGTAAAATTTTTCCTAAATTTTTCTTATTAATATTTGAGTTAATTATGGTTCCTCACTTTAGTTTAAATATTTTTCCGAATGTTCTAGCTGTCCGGACCGACACCGGTCACCGGAATAGTAGAATGTACGGAGTTGCTACCGGGAGGGTGTTACAATATGAATGCAATAGATGATACCCTTTTGAGATCTCATAAATAATTGTGAATGATATGATACGATAGAATATGATATGAAAATATGTGAAATGAACATGAACATGTTAATAGGTAATTAGTGGAACCCGCCAGATGTTAACAAAACAGAGGAGACTCTGTCCAGGTCTCTACAAAAAAAAAAAAAATCCTACACCTAGATTACCTATTTTTGAATGATATTAAAAATTTACAATGGACATGATAAGACATGATAAGGTGCTCTGGCACCGAATGTGGCACTTCTTGGTCAGCTATACAGTAGGCGGGTAAGGAGCGTCACACTCGTCATTAACTTCAAAGGTTTTAATCCATCATGATCTGATTACTTATAATTGCTACAATGGAACTTGTAACCCCTCTAGGATACTTGAGCCAACAACTCTTTATCACACACTGTAGTCCCATTTGGGATGTTATTATGTAGGTTACTATCACTAGTAGTAACCTTCTATCTCTCTTAAAAGGATAAGACCATACTCTGCAACACAACTAGCGATAAGAGAGGTACTACATTTGCCACATTGCCATTATGACACCCCTTACCCGTCTACAGTATATCCGAGTAAGATATGTCACACAGTGTACCGAAACACTCTATTTTATCTCAATCATTTTTATTCTTCCTTAATTTATTTTTATCATAGTTTTGAATATAATTTATTTAAGTCATTTATTGAAATTATAATTTATTTGAGGTTCCGAAAATTTTATAGAAAATCCGGCAGAGTACAGGCTAAAAATGGAGAAAACAATTCTTCGGAACCTGTGAATAACACTTCCAATATTTTCAATCAATCTCAAACTCCATCTCATTAATAAAATCTCAATATTTTTTTTTAACAACATTTCCATTTCTCAATCATTCATTTCTCATGGTATTCATACATAAGCAATAAATAAATACTCAATTTTCTATTCATAAACACAATTTCCACTATTTACATTAACATCAAAATACATTACATAAGTCTCAATTACACAAGAGAAAATAAAAGTTAGTTACAAAATACCAAAATGAAACCTAGTGTCCTACCAATGCACTGAAGATGGTGAGGTGACACGGACACTATGCAGAGCTGCAGGAGGTCTCACCCAGTCTGTGGTCTACTGGGCTCTCGGTCAGTATCTCCACAACCTATGCGTGGCAAAACCAATGCGCTAAGCAATAGTACTTAGTGGTGCCAATAATAAAATAAAAAGAAATAACAGAAAGTAAATATGCAGTGAATGGAATGATGTCTCATTGCAAATAAATTTTCGTTGAGTATTTGTAGACTTACTTATTTTGTACTTGTTATGTTCATTATTTCATTAAATTTATTCACTTTCATTTTTGGTTGCCCAAGTAACCTATACTGGACGACTGGACTGGATAAATGGGTAAACTGGCACTGGGTATCAAGTACCTCGGGCCGTCACACCATCGGTCACATATGTATCTCCCGGTGTGCAACAGAACAGCTAATAAGCTATAATAACATTAGGCACAAGGCCAAGTCTCAACACAATGTCAGAATGGCTAAAAGCCATGAAATCACAGAATGGCATAATGCCATGTGCAGTACTGCTAACTGAACCCTATTCGGATGCCAAGCTATCCAAACCAATCTTGTTAGGTATACTAGGGCATTTCACACTTTTAGATTTCACAATTTTTGAAATTTAAGTTTTAGTGTTACTATTCCATTCATTGGTCAACAAAAATGTTGACTTTTGCATAGGCAATAGGTACATTGGTTTTAATATCATCAACATACCACATTTTGCATTCAAAATTTGTTGGTATTGGTTGCCAATACCATTTCTAAGCTTAATGTTAGTTGAGCAGAATTTTCAGTTTTTACTCCTTGTATTTACTGTTCCATTGGTCAATTTTGCAGTGGGAATTTGGCAAAATGATCAACATGAAAGTTGTTCCTTATTTTGTCTAGTTAAATTTCCTTTTTTAAATCACTCCATTTGGAGTTTTTTAGCTCAAGTTATGGTCCAAAAACCACAACTGGCCGGATTGAAATTTTTCTGAACTGACCATATCTACAGTGCAGTGAACAGTGACTTCAACTCACTTGTTGGATAGGTTCTGGTCATAATTTGGGTTAGGTTTCTTCATAAAAGTTGTTGGTATATATCTCATCTTGTTGTGGGTAAAATTTCAGGTCAATTGGACCATTCTACGTTGAGTTATCGCCAAATGACCAAATACTGTTCATTTGATCATTCTGCAGAAACAGATTGCAGGTCACCCGGATTGGGGCAAGCTTTTGGTCAACTTGGTTTGGTCTTATGGGCATAGTTTCTTCACCAAAGTTGTGCCATTATGTGTATAGTTTCATATCCAATTGGCCAAACACCAATTGAATCTCTACAATTCAAGTTATGGCTGCCCAAACCTGCTGGACTCATGTCCAATTCTGCAGGTCACCTAGGACAGCCACACTAAACTCAAATCCAACATCCTTACTCACTTCAATTCCTTCTCACACACATCCAAATGGTCACTAATTGACCATTGCAAAGTTAATATATCATTACATGAGCAAACCCTAATGTTGTTCAAGTGTCCATATTTTCAAGGTTCATCCATGCATTACACTTGCATTTCACTTACTCTTACATATTCAATCACTTATCTCATGCTAAGGGCAGCTCATAACCACTTTGTTTCAAGTAACTTCATCAAACCCTAACCCACCCATAAGCTGCCAAAATTATAGGGACGGACACACATAAGTTTTATTTTGTTTTTCTTACATTTTTTTACTTATTTCATGGCAATAAACATAAATTAAGTAAAAAGGGTAGAAGATTGGACACAAACCTTGTTGGAGCTATTCTCAAGTTTGCAAAACTTCTTTTTTCCTTCTTCAAATTGCTGTCCAATGTTTGCTCTAGTGATAAGGAAAATTTTTAGTGAAAGGAAATCAAGGTTTTGAAGTGAATTGGGTGAGAAATTGGAAGCTTGGTTGAGTTTTAATGGAGGGAGGGAGAAGTGAGGTCTCGGCAAGAAGAAGAAAAGAAGATAAAGTCTGATTGTTTTCTTTCATTTCTGCCCATTTAACTCATTTTAAGTGGTTTAAATACATGTGTCACAATGTAATTGGGTGAGGGCACACTAATGACATCATGTGATGTCATAAATTCTAATTTAATTTATTTTTTTTCTTTTCTTTTCTACTCATTTTTAATTTAATTTTTAGTAATATTTATTCACATTTTATGTCATAATAATTATTTGCTTAACTGGAAAAGTCAGCCAAAAATTACCTCTGAAGGCGAAATGACCAAAATGCCCTCCGTTTGGCTTAACAGACCAAAATTGTCTGTACCGATTGAAAAAATTTTCTAAGCATTTTATTGGCATTCTAATGCCATAGAAACCTCAATGACCCTTCTCTGGAGTCTCAAAAATTATTTTATGAATTTTTCCCTAGGTCTAGGGCTCCTAGTTGCTAGAATCGCAACTTCCTACTAGGTTACCCATCACTTGGGCACCGTCTCATTTAACTTGGTTGTATTTTATTTTCAAAATTTTTCCTAAATTTTTCTTATTAATATTTGAGTTAATTATGGTTCCTCACTTTAGTTTAAATATTTTTCCGGATGTTCTAGCTGTCCGGACCGACACTGGTCACCGAAACAGTAGAATGTACGAAATTGCTACAGGGAGGGTATTACAACTCTTCCCCTCTAATTTAAATTTCGTCCTCGAAATTTACCTGATGCAAACAGTTGAGGGAACTGTTGCCTCATTGTCTCTTCACTTTCCCAAGTTGCCTCCTCGGTGTTGTGGTGCCTCCAAAGCACTTTCACCAGTGGAATTTGCTTATTCCTCAACTCTCTCACTTCTCGAGCCAGGATTTTTATGGGTTCTTCTTCATATGTCAAATCCGGTTGTACTTCAATTTCTTCCATGGAGATAACATGTGAAGGATCTGAGTGGTATCTTCTTAGCATAGACACGTGGAACACATTGTGGATCTTGTCCAGCTCTGGTGGTAAAGCGAGCCTATAGGCCACTGGACCCACACATTCAATGACTTCATATGGGCCAATGAACCTAGGGCTTAACTTACCTTTTCTTCCAAACCTTAGTACTTTCTTCCACGGTGACACCTTAAGGAACACTTTATCCCCAACTGCATATACTATTTCTTTTCTCTTCAAGTCGGCATAGGATTTCTGTCTGTCTGAGGCAACTTTCAGATTGGCTTTGATTAGTTTTACCTTCTCCTCAGTCTGTTTAACCAGGTCTGGTCCTACCAGTTTATCTTTGCCCAATTCAGTCCAGCACACTGGAGTTCTACATTTCCTCCCATACAGTGCTTCATACAGGGCCATTTGGAAACTAGCTTAGTAGCTATTGTTGTATGCAAATTCTGCCAGTGGAAGGTATCTATCCCAACTTCCCTCAAACTCAATGACACAACTCCTCAGCATATCCTCAAGGACCTGACATATATTTCACATTATTATTACCATTTCAATTCAATATGTGTATTAATTTAATTGGTTTCAATTGTTTACCTGGATTACTCTTTCTGATTGCCCATCCGTCTGAGGATGGAAAGCTGTGCTGAAGTGGAGTTGTGTACCCAAGGACTCATGCAACTTCTTCCAGAATCTCGATGTAAACCTTGGGTCTCGATCAGATATGATGGAAAGTGGAATTCCATGCAATCTAACTATCTCACTGATATACAATTCTACTAATTTCTCTAGTGAGTAGTCAGTCCTAACTAGCAGAAAGTGTGTTGACTTCGTCAATCTATCTATTATCACCCATACTGCATCATACTTCTTTTGGGTGAGAGGTAGACCACTTACAAAATCCATGGTGAACCGATCCCATTTCCATTCAGGTATGCGTATAGGCTGTAGCAAACCTGATGGAACTTGATATTCTGCCTTGACTTGCTGACATGTCAAGCATTTAGTCACATAGTTAGCTATGTCCTTCTTCATACCAGGCCACCAATACTGAAGCTTCAGA
The DNA here is from genome assembly GCF_030052815.1 of Hevea brasiliensis. NCBI lineage: Eukaryota > Viridiplantae > Streptophyta > Magnoliopsida > Malpighiales > Euphorbiaceae > Hevea > Hevea brasiliensis. Next base: position 55,958,880 of record NC_079494.1, read on the forward strand.
TCATGATACATTTTTGTACTTCCTGGGTGCATAGCATAAACACTGGCATGTGCCTCTTTCAGAATACTGGCTTTCAATTCCCCATTATCTGGTACACATACTCTTCCTTTGTAGTACAGACACCCATCTGCTTTCACCTCATAGTCAGTTGCTTTTCCCTCTGAGATTTTGTTCATAATAGCCATTAACTTTTCATCTGCCTTTTGCCCATCTAAAATCTGCTGTAGCAGGTTTGGCCTCACTTGCAACTCAGCCAAAATAGCTCCATCTTGAACCAAAGATAGACGGGCATTCAATGATCTCAAAGCTGTGATGGATTTTCTACTCAAAGCATCAGCAACAACATTTGCCTTCCCAGGATGGTAGTCAATTACACAATCATAGTCCTTCAGGAACTCAATCCATCGCCTTTGTCTAAGGTTGAGCTCCTTCTGAGTTGGCAAATATTTTAGACTTTTGTTGTCTGTGTAAATGTAGCACTTTTCACCATATAAGTAGTGCCTCCATATCTTCAGTGCGAAGATAATTGCTGCAAGCTCTAGATCATGGGTAGGGTAATTCTGTTCATGTGGCCTTACCTGCCTGGAAGCATAAGCGACCACCTTCCCCTCTTGCATCAATACACACCCTAACCCATTATGAGAGGCATCACTGTAGACCACAAAGTCCTTTCCTAACACTGGCTGTGTTAACACTGGTGCCTCTATCAACATAGCCTTCAACTTCTCAAAACTAGTCTGACACTTGTCATTCCAGTCAAATCTGACATTCTTGTGTAACAACTTGGTCATTGGAGTAGCTATTAAGGAAAATCCCTTCACAAATCTTCTATAATACCCAGCTAGCCCCAAGAAACTTCTAACCTCAGTTGTATTCCTGGGAGGCTTCCATTCCATCACTGCTTCTATTTTCTTGGATCCACTCTAATCCCATCAGCTGACACTATGTGTCCAAGGAATGCAATCTCATTCAACCAGAAGTCACACTTGGACAACTTAGCATACAGCTTTTTTTCTCTCAGGGTTTGCAGAACAATCCTCAAATGCTCATCATGTTCTTCACTGGTCTTGGAATACACCAAAATATCATCAATAAAGACCACTACGAACTGATCTAGGTATGGATGGAAGATATGGTTCATAAGGTCCATGAATGCCGCTGGTACATTTGTTTGGCCAAAGGGCATCACCAGAAACTCATAATGCCCATACCGGGTCCTGAATGCAGCCTTTGGCACATCTGCATCCTTCACCCTCAACTAATGATACCCTGATCTGAGATCAATTTTTGAAAATACTCCTGCTTCATTCAATTGATCAAACAGATCATCAATTCTAGGCAATAGATACTTATTCTTCACTGTCACTTTATTCAACTGCCGGTAATCAATGCGTAACATCAAAGTCCCATCCTTCTTTTTTACAAACAGCACTGGAGCTCCCCATGGTGACACACTGGGGCATATGAACCCCTTATCCAAAGAACTCCTCAGAATCGATTTTCGGTTCCTTCAATTTCAGGTGCCATCCTATAAGGAGCAATAGAGATTGGTGCTGTACCCGGCAGTATCTCAATAGCAAATTCAACTTCCCTTTCTGGTGGCAAACCAGGCAATTCTTCAGGGAACACATATGGGAAGTCTTTTACTGTGGGTATGTAACACAGATCTGGCTTAGCCTACCTAGTATCCACCATATGTGCTAGGTAGGCTTCACAGCCTTTTCTCATCAGTTTTCTTGCAATTGTGGCTGAGATGACATTGGACAAGAAATCTGTCCTTTCCCTCATAACTATAATCTTATTACCCTTAGGAGTTTTCAATGAGATCCTCTTCAACTTACAATCATCCATTGCCTTATTACATGACAACCAGTCCATTCCCAAAATCACATCAAACTCATGGAAAGGCAACTCAATCAAGTCTGCCAAAAATTCATACCCCTGAATCCTTAACGGGCAACCCTTGTACACTTTGCTCACTACTACACTGTGGCCCAATGGATTAGTGACCAGAATGTCTTGGTCACTCTCCCCTACTAGTATCCCCCTTTCTATGGGTAGGTTGATGCAGATGTATGAATGAGTGGATCCTGGATCCACCAATGCATGCACAGATGTATTGTAGAGGGAGAACGTACCCCTGATGACGTTCGGGGCATCTTGCTCCTCCTGAGCTCTCATGGCATAGGCTCTAGCAGGTGGTCTGCCCTCAAGCCTCTCTCTGGCCGCTCGATGCAGCCTCGTGATGGTCCCACCGCCTCGATTTGCCGATTTCCTACCTCTTTGTGGTGCAGAGCAGTCTCAGATGCTTGTGTTGGAGCAAATGTAGTAGTTCTGCGTGACGCTTCCTCAATCGATGCTCGTCGATCCACACCTTAAGCGAGCACCGCCGCTCTCCAACACTCCCTTATGCCACTTCGTGCAATGTGGACATACAGAAGATGCCGGGCTGGTCCTCAACTCGCCCCCGAGAGCGCCCACCGATGGTGTGGACCGACCTCTCCTAGGGGTGAATCGTGGCTCGAGCCCTCGGACCGACTTCGACCTTGTGATTGACCTGAACTCTGTGCAGGTGGACCTTTAAACTTCTTCCCTGGTGTAGGAGATGAGCTAGACTGACCTGGGTCCCTCTTCTGCTGTCTCTCTCTTCTGGTCTGCTCACTTATTCTAACCTTTTCAACTTTTATTGCAGCTTCCGCTAACTTGGTGAAGTCAGTGATTCCCAAGGCAGTAATCATGATATTTATGTTGTCATTTAATCCCTCTTCAAATCTCTTACACCTTTCGGCCTCATTAGGGACTATCTCCCTTCAGAGTACTCAATCGACAAATTCCTTTTCATACTCGTACCATCACCGTCTGCCTCAGGTTAATGAACTCTCTTCTTCTCTCTTCCAAGTATACACTACCCACATATTTCTTCTTGAATTCAGAGAGGAAGAAGTCCCAAGTTATTACTTCTAGTTGCACTTCACTAGACACCATATCCCACCATTTATATGCATCGTCTTGCAACAGAGATATGGCAGCTTCTAGGTTTTGCTCTAGAGTGCAGTGGAGTTATTTTAAAACCCTTCCTGTTCTGTTCAACCAATTTTCACCGCAATGTAATCATCTTCTCTCTTGCCAAAGAAATCCACTGCTCCAAATTTTCTTAGTCTTTCCAGGTGTGATTTCTGCTGTGGAGGTGGTGGTGGTGGTGGCATTACCCCAGCCATTTGTTTGAAGAATTCGGCCATTTGCTAGAACACGACCTGTGGAGGCTGAGCAGGCTCTGATGGAGCTGGCGGAGCAGGTTCTCCCCTACCCCTAGTCTCAGCTGGTGCAGGTGGAGCATGACTCTCCACTTCCTCCTCAACTGCCCTCTGAGATGTGGGGTCCATATCCTATTCAAAATAATAAAGACAAACAGATCTGCATTAGTGTCACCTCGACTCTTACAAATGCAATGCATGGTATGGACTCAATCTAGGACCAGAAACGCCTAAACCGTGCTCTGATACCACTAAATGTGACACCCCTTACCGTCTACAGTATATCCGAGTAAGATATGTCACATAGTGTACCGGAACACTATATTTTATCTCAATCATTTTTATTCTTCCTTAATTTATTTTTATCATACTTTTGAATATAATTTGGGAAATATAATTCATTTAAGTCATTTATTGAAATTATAATTTATTTGAGGTTCAGAAAATTTTATAGAAAATTTGGTAGAGTACCGGCTAAAAATGGAGAAAATAGTTCTTCGGAACCTGTGAAAAACACTTCCAGTATTTTCAATCAATCCCAAACTCCATCTCATCAACAAAATCTCAATATTTTTTTTTTAACAACATTTCCATTTCTCAATCATTCATTTCTCATGGTATTCATATATAAGCAATAAATAAATACTCAATTTTCCATTCATAAACACAATTTCCACTATTTACATTAACATCAAAATACATTACATAAGTCTCAATTACACAAGAGAAAATAAAAGTTAGTTACAAAATACAAAAATCAAACCTAATATCCTACCAATGCACCGAAGATGGTGAGGTGACACGGACACTATGCAAAGCTGCAGGAGGTCTCACCTAGTCTGTGGTATACTGGGCTCTCGGTCAGTATCTCCATAACCTACGGGTGGCAAAAGCAACGCGCTAAGCAATAATGCTTAGTGGTGCCAATAATAAAATAAAAGAAATAACAGAAAGTAAATATGCAGTGAATGGATTGATGTCTCATTGCAAATAAATTTTCGTTGAGTATTTGTAGACTTACTTATTTTATACTTGTTATATTTATTATTTCATTAAATTTATTCACTTTCATTTTTAGTTGCCCAAGTAACCTATACTGGACGACTAGACTGGATAAATGGGTAAACTAGCACTGGTTATCAAGTACCTCGGGCCGTCACACCATCGGTCACATATGTATCTCCCATTGGCAAATGTAATGCCTAATAAGCTGTAATAACATTAGGCACAAGGCCAATTCTCAACACAATGTCAGAATGGCTAAAAGCCATGAAATCATAGAATGGCATAATGCCATGTGTAGTACTGCTAACTGAACCCTATTGGCATGCCAAGCTATCCAAACCAATCTCGTTATGTTTACTAGGGCATTTCACACTTTTAAATTTCACAATTTTTGAAATTTAAATTTTAGTGTTACTATTCCATTCATTGGTCAACAAAAATGTTGACTTTTTCATAGGCAATAGGTACATTGGTTTTAATATCATCAACATACCACATTTTGCAATCAAAATTTGTTGGTATTGGTTGCCAATACCATTTCTAAGCTTAATGTTAGTTGGGCAGAATTTTCAGTTTTTACTCCTTGTCTTTACTGTTCCATTGGTCAATTTTGCAGTGGGAATTTGGCAAAATGATCAACATGAAAGTTATTCCTTATTTTGTCTAGTTGAATTTCCTTTTTTGAATCACTATATTTGGAGTTTTTTACCTCAAGTTATGGTCCAAAAACCACAACTTGCCGGATTGAAATTTTCCTGGACTGACCATATCTACAGTGCTCTGAATAGTGACTTCAACTCACTTGTTGGATAGGTTATGGTCATAATTTGGGTTAGGTTTCTTCATGAAATTTGTTGGTCTATATCTCAATTTTTTGTAGGTAAAATTTTAGGTCAATTGGACCATTCTACACTGAGTTATGGCCAAATGACCAAATACTATTCATTTGGTCATTCTGCAGAAACAGACTACAGGTCACCCGGATTGGGGCAAGCTTTTGGTCCACTTGGTTTGGTCTTATGGGCATGGTTTCGTCACCAAAGTTGTGCCATTATGTGTCTAGTTTCATGTCCAATTGGCCAAACACCAATTGAACCTCTACAATTCAAGTTATGGCTGCCCAAACCTGATGGACTCATATCCAATTCTGTAGGTCACCTAGGGCAGCCACACTAAACTCAAATCCAACATCCTTACTCACTTCAATTCCTTCTCACGAACATTCAAATGGTCACTAATTGACCATTACAAAGTTGATATATCATTACATGAGCAAACCCTAATGTTGTTCAAGTGTCCACATTTTCAAGGTTCATTCATGCATTACACTTGCATTTCATTTACTCTTACATGTTCAATCACTTATCTCATGCTAAGGGCAGCTCATAACCACTTTGTTTCAAGTAATTTCATCAAACCCTAACCCACCCCTAAGCTGCCAAAATTATAGGGATGGACACACATAAGTTTTATTTTGTTTTTCTTACATTTTTTTACTTATTTCATGGCAATAAACATAAATTAAGTAAAAAGGGTAGAAGATTGGACACAAACCTTGTTGGGGCTATTCTCAAGTTTGCAAAACTTCTTTTTTCCTTCTTCAAATTGCTGTCCAATGTTTGCTCTAGTGATAAGGAAAATTTTTAATGAAAGGAAATCAAGGTTTTGAAGTGAATTGGGTGAGAAATTAGAAGCTTGGTTGAGTTTTAATGGAGGGAGGGAGAAGTGAGGTCTCGGCAAGAAGAAGAAAAGAAGATAAATTCTGATTGTTTTCTTTCATTTCTACCCATTTAACTCATTTTAAGTGGTTTAAAGACATGTGTCACAATGTAATTGGGTGAGGGCACACTAATGACATCATGTGATGTCATAAATTCTCATTTAATTCATTTTTTTTCTTTTCTTTTCTACTCATTTTCAATTTAATTTTTAATAATATTTATTCACATTTTCTGTCATAATAATTATTTTCTTAACTGGACAAGTCGGCCAAAAATCACCTCTGAAGGCAAAATGACCAAAATGCCCTCCGTTTGGCTTAACAGACCAAAATTGTTTGTACCGATTGAAAAATTTTCCTAAGTATTTTCTTGGCATTTTAATGCCATAGAAACCTCAATGACCCTTCTCTGGAGTCCCAAAAATTATTTTATGAATTTTTCCCTAGGTCTAGGGCTCCTAGTTGCGAGAACCGCAACTTCCTACTAGGTTACCCATCACTTGGGCACCGGCTCATTTAACTTGGTTGTATTTTATTTTCAAAATTTTTCCTAAATTTTTCTTATTAATATTTGAGTTAATTATGGTTCCTCACTTTAGTTTAAATATTTTTTCACATATTCTAGCTGTCCGGACCGACACTGGTCACCAAAACAGTAGAATGTACGAAATTGCTACAGGGAGGATGTTACAACCACAACCTTATAAGGCCATCTATTCTCTTATCATACTACAACCTTCCTAAAATGTCATTTAACAGGCTATGAATATCATTCATAGCCTCTAGTCTCCTTTAGGGAGAAAAGTTGTACTCTGTACCTCACTGCCATATAAAGGAGATATTATTCTCACTAACTTTAGGCAAACCATCCATCGTAATGGCAAAACTGTCCAAAATCCCATATTAAAGACTAAATGATCTCACTTAACAAGTGCCATTCTTACACTACAGCCATACTAAACCTCTAATCTCATAACAACTCAAGATATAACTCTAGCTCATGTGAGGGTAACTAAGTCACTGACTCTAATTAACACTCAATTGTGACCTTTGATATTCTAGCTAAAGTGTTTTAAACCCCTAACTAGGAGTTCCAAACTCCTTTATAAAAACAAAACTTTGTTTTGGTATAACTATACTAAAATAAAAGCTAGCTGCAAACATCCGCATAGAACTCATTAGGAATGCACGTAGTTTTACACAATAATCCAATGTTAATACTATAATCTATAGCTTACAACATAAATAATGAAAGCATTGCTTAAATTACTACAGTACATCCCAACAAATCATGTTTCTTAACCTCTTATCTCTTTTTAACCCACTAATACCATAAACTTACCTTGACTAGGCTATCTAGCTATAACTACCAGCAGTGGTACCCTCACCCACATCTAGGAGGCTATACTACCAAAACTCATCGTTATTCTGGTCCCTTGCATTAGATAGGCATGCCTCTTACCCCATTTTGACAAAAACACAACATTCCTTAGAGTATGTGTCCTTGGCAAACCTTAACACGTCTGCTAGCTCAAATTCATATCACCATGCACTCCATGAAAATCAAGACATAAACCTAAAGCACTTTTACTCTACCCAAGGAGTAATGTAGAATCTAGAAATAATGAATTATAGAAGAAGACAAAATAGGATCATATACTTCGCATGTGATAACTCTACTTATATATTTTCTCATGAATTTATAACCTAAGCTCTGATATCAATTTGTCATGACTTGATTCCATGGGCTAGACCGACACTAGGTCTTAGGCCAACTTAAAGCCCTCGAAGATCATTATAAGCCTTACTATTCACTAACTCATAACCACACCTATAGTCAAGGCCCAACATATAAAAGTAACATAATATAAAATAGTATATCTCAAATTTAGGGAGTCCAACTCAACCCAAACATAGTACAACAATATGGGTAGCCTAACTCAACCTTAATATCCAACACACTTAATTCATTAAATATTATTTATCATATCCAAATAATACATTATTTATTAGTGTCATAATAGAGTTCTAAGGATAAAATAAAATAAATATATAATTAAATAAATAATTAAATATAATAAAACTACTAACACCACCATAACTTGTGAAGAAAAATATAGGTTAGACTCTATAGGGAAGAATGCTCCTCATGTAACCTAGGAAAAAATATATTGAACAGGAGTAAGTGATCGACTCAGTGAGTTTAGATCTTAATTACAAATGCAATTTCTATAACTATCTACAACTAGTGCAATACTACCATGAAATGCACATCCAACATATATAATAAATAATTCACCCAATATTCACATGAAAAGATAATTTAGAGCTACTCATGCAGCTAGTGTATCACATCAATATATAAAAATGGGAGCTGATCCCCTATATAGCTCTCTCAATTCAAATCCCACCAGTGAGCTCAACTCAAGTTGGACTTTTGCTTAAATCCAAGTGCGGGGGCCAGCGAGATCAACTCAAAGCTGTGCCTCACCCCGACTTTCCATATCCATTAGAATCGGATTCCAGTGAGCCTAGCTCAAGCCGTGACTACCCGCCCATTCCACATCTGTATATACCATATAAAAATAATACACCTAGCTCTATATTATCCTCAAGGCGGCAATCATAAACAAATAACAACAATTAAATAAGCAGTCACCAAAATACCCCTAATATGTTAACTATTTATTTGCATAATTAAATATTTATAAAATGCATGAGCATGCCAAATATATAATTAATATTAAAATTACAAAAATAATATCTAACTCATAGACTTATCAACTCGACTACAGCTAGTTCGACTGAAAGAAAGAAAAAATTAACGGTACTGAATGCCTATATAGACACACTGACCTCTATCAATTTATTAACAAAATAATTAATTAATTTATACTAAAGAAATAAGAATTATTCCTAGGTTCTTACCAAAATTTTAATTTAGTCTCTCTTATAACTGAACCTTAACCCTCTGTAAGAAAACTTATCAAAATGCAACACTCAGGGTCTCAGGCCCACAATAGCAAACACAACGCCAATGCGGGGCCTATAAAAAACCTAATCTAGGTCCAATTCTTCATATATAGTTTAGATCCCTATACTTCACTACCATCTCATTAATTATCAAATACCTTTCAAAAATTTCAAAAATATTCCTGGGGTCTTTCACATCATCTTAAAGTCCATACAATTTATTTGAATTATTTTTAACATGCCAAGAATATTTTGCAAATTAAACAGCTACCTTAATCCTAGGTAAAAATCATATAACTTGAGTTTGCGATTACCTTTGTGAATTTTACTACTTGGAATGCATTTGAGACATCTGAAAATGTTGGAAATGACTATAAACATGACCACCCTCTGGGATGGCCCGTTGGGCATCTAGACCGGGCCAAAATCTTGAATCGAGTGTCGATAAGCTACCGTTGATTCTATCACACCTAAACGAAGCCCATAAGTTGTTAATAATGATCATATAATTATTTTTAATTTATGAGAATAGAAAAGGCTTGAAAATCTCACTGATTAATCTAGGCCATTCGATGATTACCTTTTTCAAATGGTGTCCGATTAGAGCAAGGTTGGTCCCGTCTCGAAGATTTCGGTATGATGAGTTCAACGGTGGTCTCAGATCACTGATCTAAAAGTTGGATTGGCTGGAATCTCATCGGTAAGTGGTGAAAACACATTTTTCTCTCTCCTTATTGGCGCCTAAATCTGGCATGGTTGGTCCCATCTGAAAGTACTCTTCACCAAGAGTCCATAGCAATTGAAATTACTCTAATCGAATGTTGGGATCACTAGATATGAGCATTCAATGTCTGGAACCCATTTTCTCTTTCTTTGCAGAACCATCGAAAACCACCATTGCTAGCCACTGTTCATGGCTCAGATGTCACTGGTCGTGGGTCATGGTGGAAAAAGAGAGAATGAGAAACAAGAAAGAGAAGAAGGTGATTTGTTGGGGGGAGGGGAAGAGGAGGGCTCTTTGCAAACATTTCAAAATCTTTTTTTTTTTTTTTTTATCTCCCTTAATCTAGACGTAGAATGCATCTAGATTCAATTTTCCAATTTCTTTCTTTTTTTTTTAAATTCTAATGTAAAATCTCACCTAAATAAAAATATTAATATACTTAAATATTAAAACCATACAATAATAATATATACTTAGTATATAAGTCATAAATTTTAATTCATCAATGCCATAAATAAAACACTTTAATTAAAACAATATTTTAAATTTATAATAAACACTTTAAAATTATATAATAATAATAATAATAAATTTAATTAACATTCAATTTTGTAGTAAACTAAACCATAGTAAAATACTAGTAGTAATAATAATATGCTTAAAATAATAATGCAAAAATTTAATTTGATATAATAATAATATGTTTAAACAAATTATCTAAATTACCATGAGGTCAATATAATATTATTAAAATAATATTAAAGTTTATAAATTTTTGAAATTTATTACAACTAGTGAAAGCATAAAATTGTTGAGTCTATTTGGAAGCTGTTAAAAACCATAAATTTTCATTGCTTGAACATTCACTTATAGTATTTATTTAAAAGGAGGGTTCAACTCTCCAAGATAATAATGATGTACAATGTATACTAACAATAACCACTATATTATGATTGAACTTTGAGTAAATTACTTTTTGATTTTCTATATTATGTCATAGTTAATATTTGAGCCCCTATATTTTGGAAAATAAATAAAATGTTCTCAAGTTTTTAATTATAAATAAAAACGTTCTCAAGTTTTTAATTTTGCTATACATGTTTCATTTTGTCCTTTCTTATCAATTTGATAATTAGCTAAGAGATTAAAAAGTGGTCAATAAGGGACTAAAATGTTATTAATGATAAAAATTTATGAACAAAATTGTTAATAATGATAAAATTTAGAAACGAAATAATAATTTATCATGAGGGGTATTAAGGTATTTTCACTCTTCACTATTGAAAAAGTTGAGAAAAACAAACGAAAAAGCAAAAGTATATGACGAAATCAAAATTGATATTTTCATCTATTTTCCAAAACACAGAAATCCAAGTTCTAATTATAGTAGCTACTTTACTAATTTGTCCTTGAAGTATAGTGAAAACTACATGCCAGTCCTTGAATTATTTATAAGTAACAATTTTAGTTCTCAAAGTTTGATTATGTTAATAATTAGTCCTTGCCATCCAAATTGACCGTTAACTCTGTTAACTTCTTTCCAGTTTGAAACAATTTAATCCTTAAAGTTTTGTTTTATTAACGAAATGATTCTTACATTTAAATTTTATATTTTATATTTTATATTTAAGTAAATATATATTTTATAAAAATATAAAATATTTTTTATAATTATTATTGTTTAAAATATAATACCAAAATATAGTTAATTATATAATAATGTGCTTTTTAAATACTATAAATTAATTAATAACAAATAATATGTTTTACTAAATTTAAAATTTTTTTATATTATGGTCTATAATTTTTTTAAAATACTTTATTTATAGTAATATTTTTCAATAAATAAATAATTATAAAAATTCTTTTAACATGATTTTCAAACAAAAACTGTTCAAATGAGTTTATTTTATATGATCTAATAAAATTTATTTTGACAATACATAATCACATAAACCTTTTAAAGTTATAATTTATCTATAATTTATAAATATTCGCCAAAAACTGTATTTTAAAATATTATATTTTAAATTAAAATTTCATATCAACAAAATCATTTAATTTTTCAAACAATTAATTTAAATGAAATTTAGATGTATTTTTATAAAATATATAACTATTTAAATGCATAATTATTTATTTTTTAATAAAATTAATATTTTATAAAATATATAATTATTTAAACATAACATAAATAACTACTTAATATATAAAAGTCAGATGAAACAAATATTTTTTTAATAAAATAAAATTTCATGGACTAAATTATTTTAAACTGAAAAAAAGTTAATGAAGTTAATGGTCAATTTGAACCATAGGGACTTATTTATTAACGAAATCAAATCTCAGGGACTTTATTCTTACACATAAACAAAACGAGGACTGATTTATGATTTTTAACATACCTTAAATACTAATTTATAAATTGCCCATTATAGTATAACACAAAAATGAAAAAGTAAATTACCCTTAAATTAAACTTTTTGCATTCACATCCTATAATTTACCTTGCTACTCTTTACAATTAGCTTTTCTAGAATTAGTTGTAACATCCCTCAAACTCGGGTGTCTAGAATCGACCCATAATAGATGTTTTGATCCAGTTCTGAACACTTTAATGAGGATTTAGAGACAGTGAGGATTAAGAAAAAGTCCTTGGGTTAAGAAAAACTCCTTTCTTATGAATATTAATTTTTCTTTTTTTGTAATGTCTTATGTGTGTTTTGAATGTTTGAAGTGCCATGGATAGGCTAAACTTTGTGTAGGAGGTCAAAAATAGAGCACGTTGTGAATGTGACTTTCAACAGTTGAAAGTCACTTTAGGTATCCGAAAGTCCCACTCTAAAAAAGGGGTATTTAAGTCCATCATAAGGGAAATGTTCCACTTTTAGTAGTTATCTTTTTCTCTCAAAACTCTTTCTACACCTTCCACTCATTCTCTCTCTTTGCTTTGATTTTCCCTTGTTTTTCTATGTTTTCCCACTTACCAAACACTTGAAAAAAACTTGTTTTCTTTAAAAATTAGAATGCATGTTTGTCTATGTAAAATCTTTTGAGCCCATGTTGGGGAATTTACACCTTTTGAACCTAGGAGAGTTTAAACCCATGAAGAAAAGTGATAGTTTCATTACATGTAATACCTCTATATGCATAGCCTGGTATATTTTACTGTTCTGGTGATCGGTGTCGATCCGGATAATTAAGAGGATTAGAACCATATTTAAGTTACCTAGAAGAGCCCTGAATGAAAATTAATAGTAATTACCAAAAGGTCAAGTCTAAATAAGAAAAACAAAACATAAAAGGTTAAATAAGCCAGGGGTCATAGCGATGGGTGACCTTACTAGAAAGTGACTGCGAGGTCAGTCCTAACCCTAATTTTGAACTGGAAATTGTGACACCGTTGTCCTAAGGACTATCGCGAACCTAGTGGAAAAGAGAAAATCATGGAAAAGAGTGAATAAGTAGGTCAAATAATTAGATAAGGATTCCGAAAAAAACACTAAATTAATTGCAAACTAGATCAGACAGGCAAGGGGCAAATTGGTTAATTCACCTTTAGAGGTGACTCACAACCTAATTGTCTGACAAAATAGAAAAAATGAAAATTTTGGAATATTGAATTAAATTAAAGAAGAATGGAAAAATAAAGGAAAAAGAAAAAGAAAAGAAAAATGATTTATGAAATCATTAAGGTTACCTCACCCATGACATCATAAATAAATTTTAATTAAACTAATTTTTTACTAAGTCAATCAAATGGATAAAAACTAAATTAAAGAAACAAAATCACTTCATCTTCTACCTCAAATGGCCAGCTCATTTCCCTCCCCTAACACTCTCTCTCTAAAACTCCATGGAAGCTTAATTTTAAGCTTCATAAGCCCCAAATTTTCCCATAAATTCCCCAATTTCATTGATTAAACTTTGTTCTTGCAACTTGGAAAGGAGAATTGAAGAAAGCAAGAGGAAGAAAGATAGAGAATTGAAAATTTGGAACTTCAAAGAAAGGTTAGTGATTAAACTTGTAAACTTTTAGTTAAATTCATATGTATGTAGTTAAATTAACCTAGAATTGAAGGAAAATTGAAACAAATCCAACATGTGGGACTACTTGTGAAATTCGGCCAGCCTATAGGGAGGGAGCAATTGCATGATTTTAATTAAATTAAAGGTGTAATTAAGGATAATTAAGTGTGTAGACAATGTTTAGATACTTTAATTGTATTAATGGTAGCAGAAAAATTAGAGGAAATAGTCAATTGTTGCAATTGACCTTAGTTAAGGTTAGAAATGGTCAATTAGGACCAATTGAGATGTGTTGGAGTGATTAGAATTGCAATGCAATTCAGATTGGAGAAGGGTCACTATTAGGCAGTTTGACCTAGGTCCCTTTCAAGGACCAAAACTATAATTATGCCATCCCAATTGGTGTGGGGCCAATTGGGTATGAAAGTAGACACATAATGACACAATTTTTATGTAGATACCCTGCCCAGAAAATGACATTAAGATAGTGAACAATTAGGTCAAATTCGGGTAATGTGCACTGCCACTATACAAAAATGACCAAATAAACAGTGTTTATTCATTTAGCTATATCTTGGTCTAGGAAGGTCCAAATGACCTGAAATGTATATCGATGGAAATCTGAGACATAGCACTACAACTTTTATGAAGAAGACAAACCCAAATTCTGACCATAACCTATCCAAAAAGTGAGCTGCAGTCAGCACACTAAAGCTGCCAGAACCTAAAAGTGCCCAGAAATTCTAGGTTAAAACTAATTAGGCTAGCCTTAGGAAAATGGCCATATCTTGGGCTACAAAACTCCAAATAGAGCGATTCAAAAAGAGAATTAAAGCTAAGACAATAAGGAACAACTTTTATGAAGAACACTTAGCCAAATTCCTACAATAACTAAACGAATGGAACAGTACAAAACAAGGGACCAAAACTGAAAAATTAAAATTTCTCTTAGGAGACCTAGAAATTTAAATGGCAACCAAGACCAACAAATTAGCTACTCAAAATGTGGTATGTGGGTATAATTGGAATTCACATACCTATTAAGCATAAGAAAGTCAATATTTTGCCATGAATAGTGCCATAAATAGTAACCCTAAAATATAAAGTTTAAGGAGTGATATTTTAAGCAAATTTAGGGGTGCAATTAAGTAGACATAAAAATTGATTATTGGAATTATTATAAGTTGTGATATTGAAACACTGTAAATTATGTGTTTCAGTTGAGAAGAATACTGAGAAAGAACAAGAAACACCGAATCAAGGCCAAAAGGCAACTCATAAGGGATTTGTGCACAACATATAAACTTTTCTTGAATTTTCCTTTGCAATTTGTGTTGAATGAATTATGAAAATTAAATTATGAATTTATTTGTATTGAAAATTTTGATTGAGAAGAAAAATGTGTTAATGACCCAAACTGTTGGGAAAGTAAAATGGTATGTGTATGGTTGGCATTTTAATGTTTAGAAAATTGTTAAAATAGTTTGAAACCACAGTGTCATGATCAAATATCTGAATGCCTTACTAGCTTGACTAGTGGGAGGAATTAGTTTTGTATTCCCTTTCTGGCTGAAGTATTGAGGTGTGTGCCAGTAGATGAAGAAATTTGAATGGGTACCCATAGATTTGAGTTAGCTAGCCTTGGTATTCCTCATAAGCCTTTGGCTATTGAGATGAAAAATATATTGATGGCATGATATGACTGTGTGATTTAATAAAAATTATTTTATGGCTTCTAAAGTGAAAATTTCTTTGATTAAAATTTTAAATTGTGTTTTGTATTTGTTTATCAATTCTAGTACTGTATTTGGACTAATCATGATTTAATATATGCATAAATTGGTATTTTGTTATGTTGTGCACTACTGAGCAATTGTACTCAGCGATGGCTTTTCATTGCTGTCGCAGGTAGAGAGACTGGTAAAGCAGTCGAGTAAGCTGCTAAGGATTGAAAGTACTTCACTTTTGGATTTTTGTCGGGTATTAATTTATACCCTTTTGTACATATTTATTTTAATGTATATGACTGGATGTATGTTTTGTAAATGGGTCTTGAGCAGTTGTACAGTAAAAATTGTAATAGTATTATTTTTGGATTTGATGATTGTAAATGAACCTTGTGAATGTAAATTAATTATTTTAAATGTAATGCAGATGAGTTTAATTAATTGTTTTAAAATATTGTGAATTGTAAAAATTTTAGTTGAATTGTATTGATATATTGGAGGTTGGGGATTGTGATTGGAAAATCATTGGAAGTACTTTTTGCAGGTTTAAAATTTTTGTTTTTCTCAATTATAGACGGCACTCTGTCGAAATTTTTACAAAATTTGCAAAAAAATAAAAAGGTTCAAAAATTTTACCTAGCTTTTATACTTCAAATAAAAGTTTTTAATACCTGTTAAAAGTGCTCACCACCTTCAAAAGATGATAAAATTGTTTTAAAATCCCTTGTAGTGTATTTAATAGGTTATCAGTAGGTGAAGTTCGATAATTTATTAAGTATACTATGAAATCATGTTATGCCTTACAGAGGGGTAAGGTGTGACATTATAAGCCTTCAATAAGGAAAATCTTCAACGTTGTTATTCCAATCTTGATGGAAGAAATTTTAGTCCTTTTCTTGCCTTTCTTTTGTGTTATGAAAACTTGGTTTTATGAAAGAATCATGGTAACTTAATAATATGATGATTAGAGCCAATTATATGCAAGGGTTTAAATGTGCATATGATTGTGTAAATCCACCTTTGGGTCATGGGATATTTAATTTTAAACTTTACTCTACCTTTTCATGAATTAATATGGAGTTTTGGTTAAAGAAAATGTTGAGGAAGTTGAGTTTTGATTCGATGCATGTGTTTTTAAATGCTATATTATGAGTTTTGAGTTGTGGGTTGAGAGTGGTTGTGTTCAATTGTGAATTTAACCTTGAGAATTGAATTGGTTTTAGAAGTAGGTCAAGTTGTTTTGGATAAGCATGTTAAATTCTAAATGAATGAAAGCGAAAGCTAAAAAGTTTTGGAATTTGTAGGGGTCATGTGGCATAAGGCAAAAGATCATCTACTAAGATTGCATAAAGTGCACCAGGTAATGTAACACTCCTTACCCATCTATAGTGTAGCCGAGCAAGGCGTGTCATATTCAGTGCTGGAGCACCCCATCTTGTCTTGTCGTATACAATATTAATTTAATGTCCATTTATTTATAATATCCCATGCGTACATATATATTTTTTTTAATCACAATTTACTTTTATGGAGACCCGGACAGAGTCCCTTCTGTTTTTATTAGCGTATGGTGGGTTCTACTATTTACCAGTTACAACAATTTATATCCATTTCATATTTCTGTATATCATCTCATTGCTCATATCAATTTCCCATGCATCATATCATATCATAGCTCATATCATTTTCAGGAAAATAAATTTCATTTCATTCATACAAAATTCAGATACAATAATTTACAAAATATTTAGAATCACAAAATGATTTACATCGTTTACTTGCATACAATAACTAAAATGCAAAATCTAAATGTACATGAGCCCTGCCAAAATGGACTGTTGAGGTGACACTAACACTGTGGCAGATCTGATCAAAATCCTATCTAAGCTATATTACTACTACTGGTGATGGTCTCCTGTACCTACGCGAGGAAACAATCCATTGCGCTAAGTATTCCTGCTTAGTGGTGCAATAATTTGAAATAAAAATAACTAAATAATTGAAATAATTATTTCACATATAACTTTATAAAGAAATATAGATTTCATGAATTTAAAGTCAATTACATGTCTATAGAACTTTGGTAGCAATTAAGTTAATCAGGATCATTTTTTTTTTCATTTATTCTATATTCAGTCTTATTACTCATATCTGTGATCTTTGTAACACCCCTATTTGCATAGCCTGGTATATTTCACTATTCCGGTGACCCGTTTCGGTCCGGACAATTAAGAGGATTAGAACTATGTTTAAGACACGCAGAAAAGCCCTGATCGAAAATAAATAGTGATTACCAGATAGAAAAGTATAAATAAGAAAAATAGAACTTAAGAAGTTAAACGAGTCGAGAGTCACAACAATGGGTGACCTTCTCGGGAATGACTGCGAAGTCGATTTAAACTCAAATTTCAAACCGTAAAATGTGACGACGTGGTCCTTAGGACTATTACGAACACAGTGGAAAAGAGACAATCATGAAAAATAATTGTTAAGCCAGTCAAATAATTAGGTCAGGGAGTCAGAAGAAATATTGAATTATTTGCAAACCGGGTTGAACCGGCGAGGGGCAATTTGGTCAATTGATCCCGAGAGCTGACTCCTGACCTAACTGTCAAATAAAATCAGAGAAAAGAAAATTTTAGAGTCAGGAATTAAATTAAAGAACTAATGGAAAAATAAATGAAAAAAAAAATGAAAATGAAAAAGTGAAGAGAGATGACATCATGCATTACATCATGCATGATGTCATAAATATTATAATTAGAAATTTATTTAATTTGATTTATGGTCTTCTTGAGACATAAAAAAGAAAAGAAAAGAAAAGAAAAAAAAAATAAAAGTCTTCTTCTTTCCCTAAGTTGCCACCCTCACTCTCACTCTCCCTCTCCCTCACCAAAACCTCCATTAAGCTCATTTTGAGCTTGATCAAACCCACAATCCCACCATAGAAAGTTAAACCTCCAACATTAAACCTTGATTTCAAGCTTTGATAGAGGACTTGAAAACAAAAAAAAGAAGAAAGGAAGAGGTTTGAAGGAAAGAAAATTCTGCACTAAGGTTAGTAAACTAAATTTGATTTTCTAGTTGAATTAATTGTGTTTATAGCTTAACTAACTTAGAAATAAACTTAAAATGAAATAAAAACATTTGTGGAGGACCAAAGAGAATTTCAGCCAACCTATGAAGGGGGATGAATTGCATGAGTTTGATTGCATTAAACTTGTTAGAATGCTTGAATGAGATGTAAGAGTATGTTAAGATGTGTTGAATCAATCAAATGTGACAATTAGTGTGAGTTAGGGTTTGGACCTAGGGTTTAGGAGACAAAATTTGGAGAAATGGTGAAATGATGTGTTTGACCAAGTTTGAAGTAAGAAATGGTCATTTGTGACCAAATGAAGTGTGTTGGAAGTGTTTGAGTTGAGGTGAAATTCGGATTTAATGTGGTCATGCGGCAGGCAGCAGGACCAAGGTCCCTTTGAGGGACCAAAACTAAAAATTTACAAGTCCAATTGGTATGAGACCAGTTGAGAATGAAAATAGACACAAAATGACACAATTTTCATTTAGGAATCATGCCCAAAAAGTGACCAAAACCTAGTGAATAAATTGACCAAATCTGGAAATTCTCAGTATGCCCTGTACAAACTGACCTAATGAACAGTGTTTGTTCATTTGGCCATAACTTGGGCTAGGCAAGTCTAAATGACCTGAAATTTTACCAGTGGACAGATGAGATATAGACTAAAACTTTCATGAAGAACACAAACCCAAATTATGCCATTAACCAAGTCATTTGGCCACCCAAATTTGGTGACCTAAAACTGCTAGAACCAGAATTTGCCCAGAAATTTGGGTTAAGTCTAATCCGGCAGCCATGGTTCAAATAACTATAACTTGAGCTACAACACTCCAATTGGAGTGATTCAAAAAGGAAAATAAAGTTAAGACAATAGGAAACATTTTCTATGAAGGAAGTTTTACTAAATTCTAACAGAAAAATGACCAATGGAATAGTGCAACTTAAGACACCAAAACTGAAAATTTGCAAATTTGCCTAAAAGACTTAGACTTTGAGTAAACAACCAAAACAAAAAAATTTAGTAACCAAAATGTGGTATGTGGGTGAAATTAGAATTCCCATACCAATTAAGCATTAGAAAGTCAACAAATTGACTTGAATAGTGTCATGAATAGTAACCCCGAAATACAAATTTTAAAGAACATCAAGTTTAGCATATTAAAGCAAGGTATAAGTAGATTTAAATTTATTTTTGGAGTTATGATAAATGGTGATACTGAAACACTGTGAAACTTTGTGTTTCCATTGAAAAGAACACCAGGAAAGAACCCGAGGAAACGAGACAGGGCCAAGAGGCGACTCACTTAAGGTTTGTGCACAACTAACTATTTTGTTGCTTTTCACTTCTAAATTGATTTGAAAAAGTTTATTTTATGATTTATAATTTTGTTGAATGAAATTGTATAAATTAAATGTAAATTTTCTTATGCATTTAAGGATTTATTGCATGGTTTTGACGATTGTAAATTTTAAGTTTGATGTGTTGCCAACCTTGAGCATGAATTTATGATGATTAAATATGTTGATGATTTGTAAACACTTTGTAAATAGAAATTGTTTTGAATATGATTTGAAACCACAGTTGACATGGCAAAATTTGTTGTGAATTCTCATTAGCTTGTCTAGTGAGATATCTCCTGCACTAGATGGGGCGAGTTCCTTCCTCTCTGGCTTGCCAGTTGGGGAAGAATTTGAATGAGTACTCATATATACTAGCTAGTCTTTGTTCCTCCCTTTTAGCCTCAGTTATTAGGAGAGTGTGAAATGTCATGGTGTACAACACGACATCTATTTGAATTTTGGGTCATGGGTTCAACTGTGTGAATTGTTGGCAATGCCTTTTAAATTATGCATAGTTTGATAAATTATGGTTGAAATAAATAATTTATCAGTGATTCAAAATATTTTTGTGTTGTTTTGGGATTTAAAAGAAATGTAGATAAATAGTTACTATTTGATCAAAATGTTATTCAAATGAATAATTTGCATGAATGAAAATACTGATTTCTAAATGTTATGAATTTTGAAGAATTTAGAAATTTTAAATTTTTATTTGTTATGAATTATCAAGCATAACTTGTATTAAGTTTTAAATTATTAGTTTGTGCACCACTGAGTTTGTGACACCCCTTACCCGTGTACAGCATACCCGAGTAAGCAATGTCACACGGTGTACCGGCACACTCTATTATACCTTAATTAATTTTTATCATGCTTTTAAATATAACTTGTGAAATATAATATCTATGAGCCATTTTTCAAAATTATAATTTATTGAGGTTCCGAAAATTTTATAGAAAATCCGGCAGAGTACCGGCTAAAAATGGAGAAAACAGTTCTTCGGAACCTGTGAAAAACACTTCCAATATTCATACTCAATCAATCTCAAACTCCAATATCAAAATCTCAACATTTTTCAATTTCATTTCTCAATCATTCATCTCATATAATATCATGCATAAATCACAATCAAACATTCACTTTTCCATTCACAAACACAATTCTCATTATTTACATGAACATCAAAATACATTTCATAAGTTCAACTACATATGAGAAAATAAAAATTTAGTTACAAAATACCAAAATGAAGCTTAGTGTCCTACCAATGCACTGTAGATGGTGAGGTGACACGGACACTGTACAGAGCTGCAAGATGTACTCACCCAGTCTGCGGTCTACTAGGCTCACGATCAGTATCTCCAGAACCTACGCGTGGCAAAAGCAACACGCTAAGCAATGATGCTTAGTGGTGCAATAATAAAATAAAAGAAAATAGCAGAAAATAAATATATATTTAATGTATATGTCTTATTTGTTTTGTATCTGTTATATTCATTTATTTCTTTAACTTTGTCCATTTTCATTCATTTGGTTGCCCAAGTAACCTATCTTGAGCAGTAATTTGGATAAACGGGTAACCGGCCTTTGGGTATCTAGTACCTCGGCCGTCACACCATCGATCACATATGCATCTCGGTGTGCATGAGCGACTAATAAGCTGTAATAACATCAGGCACAAGGCCACATCTCAATACAAGGTCAGAATGGCTAAAAGCCATGAAATCACAGAATGGCATATTGCCATGTGCAGTACTGCTAACTGAACCCTATTGGCATGCCAAACTATCCAAACCAATCTTGTTAGGTATACTAAGGCATTTGATACTGTTGAATTCTTCAAATTTTGAATTTCAATTTTTGGTGTCACTATTCACCTCATTGGTCAACAAAAATGTTGACTTTTTGATAGAAAATAGGTACATTGGTTTTGACACTCCCAACATACCACATTTTGCATTTAAAACTTGTTGGAATTGATCACCATTACCATTTCTAAACCTAAAACCAAGAGAGCAGAATTTTCAGTTTTTGAAGCCTAACTTTACTGTTCCATTAAGCACTGTTACAGTGGGAATTTGAGGAAATGGTAAACATGAAAGTTGTTCCTTATTTTGTCTAGTTGAATATCTTTTTTTGAATCACTCCATTTGGAGTTTTGTAGCTCCAGATATGGTCCAAAAACCACAACTGGCCGGATTTCAATTCTGCAGAATTTACCAAATCTACAGTACCATGAACAGTGACTGCCACTGCCTTGTTGGATGGGTTCTGGCCATAATTTGGCATATGTTTCTTCATGAAAGTTGTTTGTCTATATCTTATCTTATTGCTGTAAAAATTTCAGGTCAATTGACCACATCTACAGTGAGTTATGGCCAAATGAACACAAATGAACAGTTACTATTCATTTGGTTATTCTGCAGAACCTGTTTGCAGGGTATCCGGATTGGAGCCAACTTTTGGTCCTCTTGCTTTGGTCTTTTGGACATGGTTTCTTCAGCAAAATTGTGCCATTATAAGCCTAGTTTCATGTCCAATTGGCCAAACACCAATTGAACCTACACAGCCAAAGATATGGCAGTCCAAATAGGCTGGACTCACAGCCTCATTTCTGCTGTCTTTAGGCAGCCTTCCCATTTCAGTTTGCCATGCATTAGCTCACTTCAAATTATGATTAACTTGCCTTAAATGGTCACTAATTGACCATTAGAATGTCCATTAATCATTTCATAAGCCAAGTCCAATTTTTCGCTCCCAAAACCCTAATTTTCATTTTCAATTCACCCATACACCTAATTAAACACTTTCATTCATTATATATGTGTATATACACCTTAAACATAATCTCTAATTCATTCTAAGTCCATTAAAACAATCAAACTCATTCCTTCCTTAGGGCTGCCAAAATTCATGTACACATAGACATGAGTTTTTGTCCATTTAAATTACAATTTCTTACTAAATTCAAGTCCCTAATCATGAAATTAAAGAGTTTTAGGTATATAGATGCACTAACCTCTTGTAGGGCAGAATTTTCCAAGTTTAATCTTCACTTTCTTTCCTTTTCTAGGCTTCCAAACACTTTCTCAAGATGAGTGGACAAGTTTTAATAAAGAGAAGAAAGGATTTTATGGTGGGGAGTGAAGGGAATCAAGCTTAAGACAAGAGCTTCAATGGAGGGAAAGGGGAAGGGGTTTCGGCTGGTTTTGTTCTAAGGAGGAAGATGACTTTTTTTTTTTTCAGCCTCTTTTATTTGCTTTATATGTATTTGTTATATGGTTATTGGTGGACAATTTTAAATGACATCTTAATGATGTCATTATTTGCATTATTTTGATTTTTCTTTTCTTTTCATTTCTACTAGCTTTACATTAATTTTTTTTATCAACATTAATTCATATTTTATGTTATAATAATTATTTACTCAACTGGACAAGTCGGCCAAAAATACCTCTGAAGGCGAAATGACCAAAATGCCCTCCGTTTGGCTTAACGGGTCAAAATTGTCTGTACCGATTGAAAAATTTTTCTAAATATTTTCTTGGCATTCTAATGCCATAGGAACCTCAATGACCCTTCTCTGGAGTCCCACAAATTATTTTATGAATTTTTACCCGGGTCTAGGGCTCCTAGTTGCGAGAACCGCAACTTCCCTCTGGGTTACCCATCGCTTGGGCACCAGCTCATTTAACTTGGTTGTATTTTATTTCTAAAATTTTTACTAAATTTTTCTATTTAATATTTGAGTTAATTATGGTTCCTCACTTTAGTTTAAATATTTTTTCGAACGTTCTAGCTGTCCGGACCGACACCGGTCACCGGAACAGTAGAATGTACGGAGTTGCTACCGGGAGGGTGTTACAACTCTTCCCCTCTAATTTAAATTTCGTCCTTGAAATTTACTTGATGCAAACAGTTGAGGGAACTATTGCCTCATCGTCTCTTCACTTTCCCAAGTTGCCTCCTCGGTGTTGTGGTGCCTCCAAAGCACTTTCACCAGTGGAATCTGATTGTTCCTCAATTCTTTTACTTCCCGAGCTAGGATCCGTAGAGGTTCTTCTTCATATGTCAAATCCGGTTGTATTTCAATTTCTTCCCTGGAGATGACATGTGAAGGATCTGAGCAGTATCTTCTGAGCATGGATACGTGGAACACATTGTGGATCTTGTCCAGCTCTGGTGGTAAGGCTAGCCTATAGGCTACTGGACCCACACGTTCAATGACTTCATATGGGCCAATGAACCTAGGGCTTAGCTTACCTTTTCTTCCAAACCTCAATACCTTCTTCCAAGGTGACACATTGAGGAACACTTTGTCGCCAACCCCATATTCTATTTCTTTTCTCTTCAGGTCGGCATAAGATTTACATGCATGCGAGGCAACCTTCAGATTAGCTTTGATTAGTTTCACTTTCTCCTCAGTCTGTTTCACCAGGTCTGGCCCCACCAATTTGTCTTCGCCCAATTCAGTCCAGCACATTGGAGTTCTACATTTCCTCCCATACAGTGCTTCATACGGGGCCATTTGGATACTAGCTTGGTAGCTATTATTGTATGCAAATTCTGCCAGTGGGAGGTATCTATCCCAACTCCCCTCAAATTCAATGACACAACTCCTCAGCATATCCTCAAGGACCTGACATATATTTCATGTTATTATTATCATTTTAATTCAATATTTGTATAAATTCCATTGGTTTCAATTGTTTACCTGGATTACTCTTTCTGATTGCCCATCCGTCTGAGGATGGAAAGCTGTGCTGAAGTGGAGTTGTGTACCCAAGGACTCATGCAACTTCTTCCAAAATCTCGATGTAAACCTTGGGTCTCGATCAGATATGATGGAAAGTGGAATTCCATGCAGTCTAACTATCTCACTGATATACAATTCTGCTAACTTCTCTAGTGAGTAGTCAGTCCTAACTGGCAGAAAGTGTGCTGACTTTGTCAATCTATCCACTATCACCCATACTGCATCATGTTTCTTCTGGGTGAGAGGTAGACCACTTACAAAATCCATGGTGACCCGATCCCATTTCCATTCAGGTATGCGTATAGGCTGTAGCAATCCTGATGGAACTTGATGTTCTGCCTTGACTTGCTGACATGTCAAGCATTTAGTCACATAGTCAGCTATGTCTCTCTTCATACTAGGCCACCAATACTGAAGCTTCAGATCATGATACATCTTTGTACTTCCTGGGTGCATAGCATATACACTGGTGTGTGCCTCTTTCAAAATACTGGCCTTCAATTCCCCATTATCTGGTACACACAGTCTTCCTTTGTAATACAGACACCCATCTGCTTTCACCCCATATTCAGCTGCTTTTCCCCCTGGGATTTTGCTCATAATAGCTATTAACTTTTCATCTACCTTTTGCCCATCTAAAATCTGCTGTAGCAGGTTTGGCCTCACTTGCAACTCAGCCAAAATAGCTCCATCTCGAATCAAAGTTAGACGGGCATTCAATGATCTCAAAGCTGTGATGGACTTTCTGCTCAAAGCATTAGCAACTACATTTGCCTTCCTAGGATGGTAGTCAATTACACAATCATAGTCTTTTAGGAACTCAATCCATCGCCTCTGTCTAAGGTTGACCTCCTTCTGAGTTGGCAAGTATTTCAGACTCTTGTGGTCTGTGTAAATGTAGCACTTTTCACCATACAAGTAATGCCTCCATAACTTCAGTGCGAAGATAATTGCTGCAAGTTCTAGATCATGGGTAGCGTAATTCTGTTCATGTGGCCTTAGCTGTCTGGAAGTAAAAGCGACCACCTTCCCCTCTTGCATCAATACACACCCTAACCCATTATGTGAGGCATCACTGTAGACCACAAAGTCCTTTCCCGACACTGGCTGTGTCAACACTGGTGCCTCTGTCAACATAGCCTTCAACTTCTCAAAACTGGTCTGACACTTATTATTCCAGTCAAATCTGACGTTCTTGTGTAATAACTTGGTAATTGGAGCAGCTATTAAGGAAAATCCCTTCACAAATCTCCTGTAATACCCAGCTAGCCCCAAGAAGCTTCTGACCTCAGTTGTATTCCTGGGAGGCTTCCATTCCATCACTGCTTCTATTTTCTTGGGATCCACCCTAATCCCCTTATCTGACACTATGTGTCCAAGGAATGCAATCTCATTCAACCAAAAGTCACACTTGGACAACTTAGCATACAGCTTCTTTTCTCTCAGGGTTTACAGAACAATCCTCAAATGCTCATCATGTTCTTCCCTGGTCTTGGAATACACCAAAATATCATCAATAAAGACCACTACGAACCGATCTAAGTGTGGATGGAAGATACGGTCCATAAGGTCCATGAATGCCGCTGGTGCATTTGTTAGGCCAAAGGGCATCACTAGAAACTCATAATGCCCATATCGGGTCCTAAATGCAGTCTTTGGCACATCTGCATCCTTCACCCTCAACTGATGATACCCTGATCTAAGATCAATTTTAGAAAATACTCCTGCTCCCTTCAACTGATCAAATAAATCATCGATTCTAGGCAACGAATATTTGTTCTTCACAGTCACTTTATTCAACTGCCGGTAATCGATGCATAGCCTCAAAGTCCCATCCTTTTTTTTCACAAACAGCACTAGAGCTCCCCATGGTGACAAACTGGGGCGTATGAACCCCTTATCAAGCAACTCTTGCAACTGAGTTTTCAACTCCCTCAATTCAGTGGGTGCCATCCTATAAGGAGCAATGGAAATGGGTGCTGTACCTGGCAGTGTCTCAATAGCAAATTCAACTTCCCTTTCTGGTGGCAAACCAGGTAACTCTTCAGGAAATACCTCTGGGAAGTCTCTTACTGTGGGTATATCACTCAGGTTTGGCTTAGCCTGCCTAGTATCCACCACATGTGCTAGGTAGGCTTCACAGCCTTTTCTCATCATTCTTCTTGCAATCGTGGTGAGATGACATTGGACAAGAAATCATCCTTTCCCCACAACTGTGATCTCATTACCCTCAGGAGTTTTCAAAGAAATCCTCTTCAGTTTACAATCAACCATTGCCTGATGACGTGACAACTAGTCCATTCCCAAAATCACGTCAAACTCATGGAAGGGCAACTCAATTAGGTCTACCAAGAATTCATACCCCTGAATCCTTAACGGGCAACCCTTGTATACTTTGTTCACCACTACAATGTCTTGGTCACTCTACCCTAAAAGTATCCCCCTTTCTAAGTGTAAGTTGATGCAGATGTATGAATAGGAGCATCAAGTATCCACCAATGCATGCACAGGTGTATTGTAGAGGAGAACGTACCCGATGACGTCAGGGCATCTTGCTCCTCCGGGCTCTAATGGCATAGGCTCGCGGTGGTGCGCTATCGTGCCTCTCTGGCGGCTCGGATCTGAGCCTCTGTGATGGTCCCACTGCGTCAGATTTGCCAGATTTCCTACCCTTTTGTGGTGCAGGAGCAGGTCTGTCTGCTTGTGTTGGAGCAGCTGTAGTAGTTCTGCGTGGTCAGTTCTTCAACTGATGCTCTGTTGACCCACACCTTAAGCAGGCACCAGTCACTCTCCAACACTCCCCCTTATGCCACTTTAGACAGTGTGGACATGCAGAAGATGCTGGGGCTGGTCCCCTGAACCCCATCCCTGGAGAGCTACCTACTGATGGTGTGGACTGACCTCTCCTAGGGGTAAACTATTGCCTGCGCCCCTGAGACTGACCCTGACCGTGTGGCTAACCCGAACTCTGTGCAGATGGACCCTTGAACCTCTTCCCAGGTGTAGGAGATGAACTAGACTGACCCGGGCCCCTCTTCTGCTGTCTATCCCTTCTGGTCTGCTCACTGATTCTTACTTTTTCAACCTTTATTGCAGCTTCCACTAACATGGTAAATTCTGTGATTCCCAGGGCAGTGAGCTGGATCTTTATGTTGTCATTTAGTCCTTCTTCAAATCTCTTACACCTTTCAGACTCATTAGGGACTATCTCCCTTCCGTAGCGGCTTAATCGGACGAATTCCTTCTCATACTCGGCCACTGACAACTGTCTCTGCCTCAGATTAATAAACTTTCTTCTTCTCTCTTCTAGGTATACAGTACCCACATATTTCTTCTTAAATTCGGAGAGGAAGAAGTCCCAAGCTATAGCTTCTGGCTGTACTTCACTGGACACCGTATCCCACCACTCATATGCATCATCTTGCAATAGAGATATGGCAGCTTCTAAGTTTTGCTCTGGGGTGCAGTGGAGTTGTTTTAGGACTCTACATTGCTCGTTCAACCAATTTTCTACCGCAATGTAATCATCTTCTCTCTTACCGAAGAAGTCCACTGCTCCAAATTTTCTTAATCTTTCCAGGTGGGATTTTGGTTATGGAGCTGGTGGTGGTGGTGGTGGTGGTGTTGGCATTACCCCAGCCATTTGTCTGAAGAATTCGGCCATTTGCTGGAACATGGCCTGTGGAGGCTGAGCAGGCTCTGCTTGAGCTGGCGGAGCAGGTTCTCCCATACCCCTAGTCTCAGCTGCTGCAGGTGGAGCATGACTCTCCACTTCCTCCTCGACTGCCCTTTTAGATGTAGGGTCCATATCCTATTCAAAATAAGAAAGACAAACAGATTTGCATTAGTGTCACCTCAACTCTTACAAATACAATGCATGGTATGGACTCAATCTAGGCCCAGAAACGCCTAAACCGTGCTCTGATACCACTAAATGTGACACCCCTTACCCGTGTACAGCATACCCGAGTAAGCAATGTCACACGGTGTACCGGCACACTCTATTATACCTTAATTAATTTTTATCATGCTTTTAAATATAACTTGTGAAATATAATATCTATGAGCCATTTTTCAAAATTATAATTTATTGAGGTTCCGAAAATTTTATAGAAAATCCGGCAGAGTACCGGCTAAAAATGGAGAAAACAGTTCTTCGGAACCTGTGAAAAACACTTCCAATTTTCATACTCAATCAATCTCAAACTCCAATATCAAAATCTCAACATTTTTCAATTTCATTTCTCAATCATTCATCTCATATAATATCATGTATAAATCACAATCAAACATTCACTTTTCCATTCACAAACACAATTCTCATTATTTACATGAACATCAAAATACATTTCATAAGTTCAACTACATATGAGAAAATAAAAATTTAGTTACAAAATACCAAAATGAAGCCTAGTGTCCTACCAATGCACTGTAGATGGTGAGGTGACACGGACACTGTGCAGAGCTGCAAGATGGACTCACCCAGTCTGCGGTCTATTGGGCTCACGATCAGTATCTCCAGAACCTACGCGTGGCAAAAGCAACGCGCTAAGCAATGATGCTTAGTGGTGCAATAATAAAATAAAAGAAAATAGCAGAAAATAAATATATATTTAATGTATATGTCTTATTTGTTTTGTATCTTTTATATTCATTTATTTCTTTAACTTTGTCCATTTTCATTCATTTGGTTGCCCAAGTAACCTATACTGAACGACTGGACTGGATAAACGGGTAAACTGGCACTGGGTATCTAGTACCTCGGGCCGTCACACCATCGGTCACATATGCATCTCCCGGTGTGCAACAGAACAGCTAATAAGCTGTAATAACATCAGGCACAAGGCCACATCTCAATACAAGGTCAGAATGGATAAAAGCCATGAAATCACAGAATGGCATATTGCCGTGTGCAGTACTGCTAACTGAACCCTATTGGCATGCCAAACTATCCAAACCAATCTTGTTAGGTATACTAGGGCATTTGATACTTTTGAATTCTTCAAATTTTGAATTTCAAGTTTTGGTGTCACTATTCACCTCATTGGTCAACAAAAATGTTGACTTTTTGATAGAAAATAGGTACATTGGTTTTGACACTCCCAACATACCACATTTTGCATTTAAAACTTGTTGGAATTGATCACTATTACCATTTCTAAACCTAAAACCAAGAGAGCAGAATTTTCAGTTTTTGAAGCCTAATTTTACTGTTCCATGAAGCACTGTTGCAGTGGGAATTTGAGGAAATGGTAAACATGAAAGTTGTTCCTTATTTTGTCTAGTTGAATTTCTTTTTTTGAATCACTCTATTTTGAGTTTTGTAGCTCCAGATATGGTCCAAAAACCACAACTGGCCGGATTTCAATTCTGCAGAATTTACCAAATCTACAGTACCATGAACAGTAACTGCCACTGCCTTGTTGGATGGGTTCTGGAAATAATTTGGGGTAGGTTTCTTCATGAAAGTTGTTTGTCTATGTCTTATCGTGTGTCTGTAAAAATTTCAGGTCAATTGACCATATCTATAGTGAGTTATGGCCAAATGAACAGTTACTGTTCATTTGGTCATTCTGCAGAACCTGTTTGCAGGGTATCCGGATTGGGGCCAACTTTTGGTCCTCTTGCTTTGGTCTTTTGGACATGGTTTCTTCAGCAAAATTGTGCCATTATAAGTCTAGTTTCATGTCCAATTGGCCAAACACCAATTGAACCTACACAGCCAAAGATATGGCAGTCCAAACAGGCTGGACTCACAGCCTCATTTCTGTCTTTAGCGACCTTCCCATTCGATTTGCCATGCATTAGCTCACTTCAAATTATGATTAACTTGCCTTAAATGGTCACTAATTGACCATTAGAATGTCCATTAATCATTTCATAAGCCAAGTCCAATTTTTCGCTCCCAAAACCCTAATTTTCATTTTCAATTCACCCATACACCTAATTAAACACTTTCATTCATTATATATGTGTATATACACCTTAAACATAATCTCTAATTCATTCTAAGTCCATTAAAACAATCAAACTCATTCCTTCCTTAGGGCTGCCGAAATTCATGTACACATAGACATGAGTTTTTGTCCATTTAAATTACAATTTCTTACTAAATTCAAGTCCCTAATCATGAAATTAAAGAGTTTTAGGTATATAGATGCACTAACCTCTTGTAGGGCAGAATTTTCCAAGTTTAATCTTCACTTTCTTTCCTTTTCTATGCTGCCAAACACTTTCCCAAGATGAGTGGACAAGTTTTAATGAAGAGAAGAAAGGATTTTATGGTGGGGAGTGAAGGGAATCAAGCTTGAGACAAGAGCTTCAATGGAGGGAGAGGGGAAGGGGTTTCGGCTGGTTTGGTTCTAAGGAGGAAGATGACTTTTATTTTCTTATTTTCAGCCTCTTTTATTTGCTTTATATGTATTTGTTATATGGTTATTGGTGGACAATTTTAAATGACATCTTAATGATGTCATTATTTGCATTATTTTGATTTTTCTTTTCTTTTCTTTTCTACTAGCTTTACATTAATTTTTTATCAACATTAATTCATATTTTATGTTATAATAATTATTTACTCAACTGGACAAGTCGGCCAAAAATCACCTCTGAAGGCGAAATGACCAAAATGCCCTCCGTTTGGCTTAACGGGTCAAAATTGTCTGTACCGATTGAAAATTTTTTCTAAATATTTTCTTGGTATTCTAATGCTATAGGAACCTCAATGACCCTTCTCTAGAGTCCCAAAAATTATTTTATGAATTTTTACCCGGGTCTAGGGCTCCTAGTTGCGAGAACCGCAACTTCCCTCTGGGTTACCCATCGCTTGGGCACCGGCTCATTTTAACTTGGTTGTATTTTATTTCTAAAATTTTTACTAAATTTTTCTATTTAATATTTGAGTTAATTATGGTTCCTCACTTTAGTTTAAATATTTTTCCGAATGTTCTAGCTGTCCGGACCGATACCGGTCACCGGAACAGTAGAATATACGGAGTTGCTACTGGGAGGGTGTTACAGAGTTCACCACTCAGCGATAGCTTTGTATGTTGTCACAGGTGAAAGGAATAATAAAGTAGCTGAGCAAGATTTCTGAAAGACATAGTGAGACTATATTCTGGTATATCATAGGTATACTCTTGTACTTTAGATTTTGATGTAATTCTGTAATTATATGTATAAAATTTCCTTTGAGTAGTTGTACCAACTCTTTTGTAATATATTTTTGGATTGTAATGAAATACAAATTATTATAAGGTTATCTTGAGATTTTATGTATTTATAAAGTTTGCACTACTAAATTTTTAATACTCCCATGAATGTAAATATTCATTTTGTTATCTTAATGAGATATTTCAATGTTTGATTTAATTTAAACTGCACATTGAGTTGCTTGTGTTGATTTATGAAATGAGATTAAATAATGGAGTTATGATTGAGAAAAATATTGGGAGTGTCTTTATTTTTAGGTTTTGAAGAACTATTTTCTCAAAATACAGATGACACTATGCCGAAATTTTTGTAAAAATTGTGGAGATTTTTAATATCTAAAAATTTAATTTATGTTTGGACTTTAGATAAAGGTTTTTAAAATCTGAAAAAAAAAATTTACCCACCAATTTAAAAATGAACGAAAATTGTTTTAAATCCCTTATAGTATATTTAATGGGTTACCAGTAAGCGAAGTACAGTAATTCATTAGGTGTACTATGAGAGCATGTTACATCTTATGAGGAGTAGGGTGTGACATGTTTTAGTGGTATCAGAGCAAAAGTTTTAAAGTAAATTTTGAACTATGAATTTGAAATATTTTTCGATAAGTACAACTGCTCAAATATTTCATACATATAATATATTTACATCATAAATATGAACTAATGGGGAGAAATCTCCTTGTGTTGGTTGTATAGGAAATACAAAAAAAAAATCCTATGAATAGATATGGACAAGGGGGATAAAACGGTAAAGCAGTCTGATACAGCTAACGTGCAAGGAGAGGCCCCAGTTTCGCATAGCGTTGGAGGTCCAACTGCACTAGTCCCTCCTACACAAATTACTGCACAAATGTCCTAGCAGATGGCCATGTTCTTTCAGCAAATGGCTGATAATCTGTCAGCCCAAGCCCAAGTACAAACCCCCTCAAGAGCAGCATGAAAAAGAGAAAAGTGGGAAACCCATCGGTCAAAGTTCGAGTAGTAATTTAGGAAAGAGAAAAGATTTTTAGGGACCCCGAGCTCCTAAGTATGATAGAGGTGGATCTTCAAGGCAGAAGCAACCAAGAGCCATTCATCAAAGAACTAGAAGTTTCTACCCTATCCGTATCTGTGACGTTTGTGGAAAATTTCATAGGGGTATTTGCCATAGGGTCACTGGAGCCTGCTTTAATTGTGGTAGAATTGGACATTTCGCCCAAGATTGTACTAGCTCACGTCGATTTATGCCACATACTACACCAGAGGAATTAGTCCAAGGTTCTGATTTTAGAGGCTCATTAATAGTCAGTAGAGGCAGAGGCAGAAGTAGAGACAACACATCGGGTAATCCTCGCACAATGGACCAACCCGAGCAGTGGAATACACTAGAAAGAGGGAACGCCATGCATCGAGGGGAAGAAGCAGAGACTTCAGATGTAGTTGCCGGTATGTTCTTAACTTGTGAAAGGAATAATTATGTACTATTTGATTCCGGCTCTACTTATTTATATGCTAATGCAAAATTATATGTTCTACTGCTATTCCTTGCATGGAGATAAATTTTAATGTGTTAGTAATTAGTCTTTTAGGATAAGAATTACGATAATAAGCATGATTGGAATTAATTTTGGAAAAGTTTCTAGTGAGAGACATCTCCTAGACTATGATAAATTATAAAGTTAATTAGAAAGCCTAATTAGGTAAGGCAAGAGGACCAAAAAGTAAGTTATAGCAATATATCTGCCCTAGATGGAAGTAAAGGTACTACTGTTGATAGATGTCAGTAAGTACCATAATCAAAATAAGTTTAAGATATTAGTGGATTTGAAAGAAATAAGACATAGGAGATCTATTAGGATGTATCATAGTAATTATGCAATATTCTTGATATTTGTGCTGTAAGCTGCAGATTACAGTACTGACTTGAGATTTATTGTGTAGAGCTATGTACTACCCAATAGTACATAAGGATAAGAATAGTTATAAATGACTTTCGCTCTGGTATAAATATACCATAATAGAGTTTTATTACTAGAACTGAGTTTGAAAATCCTAATTCAGGATTTAAAACTCTATAATTAGAATATCAAAAGATCATGGTTGCAAGGTAGTGAGAGTTAAAGACTTCGTTACCCTAGCATGAATTACAGTACATCAAGAATTGTTATGGGACTAGAGATTTTAGCATGGTCAAAATTTAAAAATAACACCTATAGGGCTAAGTCATCCATTCTCCGATATGGGGTTTATAGTTGTTTTGGTATTGCAATGGATCTTTTGCTCAAAGTTTAATAAGGAACAGTATTCTATTTGTGTAGCAGTAAGACACAATATAATTTTGTTCCCCTAGAAGAGACAGGATGCTATGAATGAAAATTATAACTTATAAAACAGTTAAGAAATGATATTCTACTGATAACAGTAATTCGATAGGAACTAGTTGGCTAGGTATTCTTTAGGAAGAGCACAATTTTATTGTGCGGATCATAAGGATTATATTAGAATTCAAGCAAAACTTTTGAATAACATGGGAAACAGGAGAGTCCGGTAAACTCCTTCTTAAGATTAAAGAATTGTTTATGGTTGAAGAAAAAGGGTAATGATCCCAAACCAACGGAAAATAAGCTATAGAATATTGATCGATAATGGAGTTGTGGAAGTAAAAATAAGAATAGTTGGTGCGAATGTAATAAAGAAACATTATGAATATTAGTTAAAGTGTTGACTAGAATGGTCAGAGGACCAAATCAAAGTAATATTGAAGTATAGTGGATTTATTAGGGATGATAAGAGGTGCTAAATCATGACTCGATAGTCAAGTTACGAAAGAAGATAAGATTGAGGAATAAAATAATTAAACTTAAGCTGTGGAAAAAAAAAAACAAATAGAACAATAAGAAATGAGAAAAATACTAGATGAGGAATTGCCATCAGGGCAACCTACTGAAGACGCGTAATGATATCATGAACTATTTTATCAAGAAAGAAATAAATTAAACAAAATTAAACAAAATCGTGCAAAATGGCACATAGGCCTTGGTCATAAATGGAGATGGTAAGATAATGGTTATGGATCTATGACTAAGAAAGAGATAAGCAGTTCATATATGACCAACAAGGTCATTTGAAAAAAAAAAAAAAAGACTACAAAGGAAAATAATTACTAAAACAACAGCAAGAAAAGACTAAAATATTCTAAACTAAACTGAAGGTTGCATCAAATGATCGAGAGATTTGATAAGAAAAGAGTAAAACTAAGTTCTCACCCATAGGATCATACGAGGTCCTAGAAAGAGTGGATCCACTAGCACACACATTTGCTTACCTCTAAAATTGAAATGAATTTGAATCTAAGTTATGACAGAAGCTCATAAGAAACTTGGCACACGAGGTGAGCAATCGATGAGTAAATAGTATTGGTTAAAGTACTAAGGAACCATCATTCAGGCTAGGAAGCTACTTAGGAGCGTGAATAGGACATGAGGAGATAGCGCCCATAACTGTTCAGAGACTGATACAAGGTAAAATTTCGAGGACGAAATTATTTTAAGGGGAGGAGAATTGTAACACCCCTATTTGCATAGCCTGGTATATTTCACTATTCCGGTGACCGGTGTCGGTCCGAATAATTAAGAGGATTAGAACTATGTTTAAGACACCTAGAAAAGCCCTGATCGAAAATAAATAGTGATTACTAGATAGAAAAGTATAAATAAGAAAAATAGAACATAAGAAGTTAAACAAGCCAAGAGTCACAGCGATGGGTGACCTTCTCGGGAACGACTGTGAAGTTAATTTAAACTCAAATTTCAAACCGTAAAATGTGACGTTGCGGTCCTTAGGACTATTACGAACACAGTGGAAAAGAGAAAATCACGAAAAAAAATTGTTAAGCCAGTCAAATAATTAGGTCAGGGAGCCGGAAGAAATATTGAATTATTTGCAAACCGGGTTGAACCGGAGAGGGGCAATTTGGTCAATTGACCCTGAGAGCTGACTCCTGACCTAACTGTCAAATAAAATCAAAGAAAAGAAAATTTTGGAGTCAGGAATTAAATTAAAGAACTAATGGAAAAATAAATGAAAAAAAAAAGAAAATGAAAAAGTGAAGAGAGATGACATCATGCATGACATCATGCATGATGCCATAAATATTATAATTAAAAATTTATTTAATTTGATTTATGGTCTACCTAAGACATAAAAAGGAAAAGAAAAGAAAAGAAAAAAAAAAGTCTTCTTCTTTCCCTAAGTTGCCGCCCTCGCTCTCACTCTCCCTCTCCCTCACCAAAACCTCCATTAAAGCTCATTTTGAGCTTGATCAAACCCACAATCCCACCATAGAAAGTTAAACCTCCAATATTAAACCTTGATTTCAAGCTTTGATAGAGGACTTGACAACAAAAAAAAGTAGAAAGGAAGA
Organism: Hevea brasiliensis; assembly: GCF_030052815.1. Taxonomy (NCBI): domain Eukaryota; kingdom Viridiplantae; phylum Streptophyta; class Magnoliopsida; order Malpighiales; family Euphorbiaceae; genus Hevea; species Hevea brasiliensis. Next base: position 55,995,107 of record NC_079494.1, read on the forward strand.
GGTTTGAAGGAAATAAAATTATGCACTAAGGTTAGTAAACTAAATTTGATTTTCTAGTTGAATTAATTGTGTTTATAGCTAAACTAACTTAGAAATAAACTTAAAATGAAATAAAAACAATTGTGGAGGACCAAAGGGAATTTCGGCCAGCCTATGAAGGGGGATGAATTGCATGAGTTTGATTGCATTAAACTTGTTATAATGCTTAAATGAGATGTAAGAGTATGTTAAGATGTGTTGAATCAATCAAATGTAACAATTAGTGTGAGTTAGGGTTTGGACCTAGGGTTTAGGAGATAAAATTTGAAGAAATGGTGAAATGATGTGTTTGACCTAGTTTGAAGTGAAAAATAGTCATTTGTGACCAAATGAAGTGTGTTGGAAGTGTTTGAGTTGAGGTTAAATTCGGATTCAATGTGGTTATGCTGCAGGCAGCAGGACCAAGGTCCCTTTGAGGGACCAAAACTGAAAATTTACAAGTCCAATTGATATGAGACTAGTTGGGAATGAAAATAGACACAAAATGACACAATTTTCATTTAGGAATCATGCCCAAAAAGTGACCAAAACCTAGTGAACAAATTGACCAAATCTGGAAATTCTCAGTCTGCCCTATACAAACTGACCAAATGAACAGTGTTTGTTCATTTGGTCATAACTTGGGCTAGGCAGGTTTAAATGACCTGAAATTTTACCAGTGGACAGATGAGATATAGACTAAAACTTTCATGAGGAACACAAACCCAAATTATGCCATTAACCAAGTCATTTGGCCACCCAAAGTTGGTGACCTAAAACTGCCAGAACCAGAATTTGCCTAGAAATTTGGGTTAAGTCCAATCTGATAGCCATGGTTCAAATGGCTATAACTTGAGCTACAAAACTCCAATTGGAGTGATTCAAAAAGGAGAATAAATTTAAGACAATGTGGAACATTTTCTATGAAGGAACTTTTGCCAAATTCTAACAAAAAAATGACCAATGGAATAGTTCAACTTAAGACACTAAAACTAAAAATTTGCAAATTTGCCTAAAAGACTTAGACTTTGGTAAACAACCAAAACCAACAAATTTAGTAACCAAAATGTGGTATGTGGGTGAAATTAGAATTCCCATACCTATTAAGCATTAGAAAGTCAATAAATTGACTTGAATAGTGTCATGAATAGTAACCCCGAAATACAAATTTTAAAGAATGTCAAGTTTAGCATATTAAAGCTAGGTATAAGTAGATTTGAATTTATTTTTGGAGTTATGATAAATGGTGATACTGAAACACTGTGAAACTGTGTATTTCAGTTGAAAAGAACACCGGGAAAGAACCCGAGGAATCGAGTCAAGGCCAAGAGGCGACTCGCTTAAGGTTTGTGCACAACTAACTATTTTGTTACTTTTCACTTCTAAATTGATTTGAACAAGTTTATTTTATGATTTATAATTTTGTTGAATGAAATTGTATAAATTAAATGTAAATTTTCTTATGCATTTAAGGATTTATTACATGGTTTTGAGGATTGTAAATTTTAAGTTTGATGTGTTGCCAACCTTGAGCATGAATTTATGATGATTAAATATGTTGATGATTTGAAAACACTTTATAAATAGAAATTGTTTTGAATATGATTTGAAACCACAGTTGACATTGCAAAATTTGTTGTGAATTCTCATTAGCTTGTGTAGTGAGATATCTCCTCCACTAGATGGGGCCAGTTCCTTCCTCTCTGGCTTGCCAGTTGGTGAAGAATTTGAATGAGTACTCATATATACTAGCTAGTCTTTGTTCCTCCCTTTTAGCCTCGGTTATTAGGAGAGTGTGAAATGTCGTGGTGTATAACACGGTACCTATTTGAATTTTGGGTCATGGGTTCAACTGTGTGAATTGTTGGCAATGCCCTTTAAATTATGCATAGTTTGATAAATTATGGTTGAAATAAATAATTTGTCAGTGATTCAAAATATTTTTGTGTTGTTTTGGGATTTAAAAGAAATGTACATAAATAGTTACTATTTGATCAAAATGTTATTCAAATGAATAATTTGCATGAATGAAAATATTGATTTCTGAATGTTATGAATTTTGAAGAATTTATAAATTTTAAATTTTTATTTGTTATGAATTGTCAAGCATAACTTGTATTAAGTTTTAAATTATTAGTTTGTGCACCACTGAATTCACCACTCAGCGATAGCTTTGTATGCTGTCGCAGGTGAAGGGAATAATAAAGCAGCTGAGCAAGATTTCTGAAAGACATAGTGAGACTATATTCTGGTATATCATAGGTATACCCTTGTATTTTAGATTTTGATGTAATTCTGTAATTATATGTATAAAATTTCCTTTGAGCAGTTGTATAAACTCTTTTGCAATATATTTTTGGATTGTAATGAAATACAAATTATTATAAGGTTATCTTAAGATTTTATGTATTTACAAAGTTTGCACTACTAAATTTTTAATACTCCCATGAATGTAAATATTCATTTTGTTATCTTAATGAGATATTTCAATGTTTGATTTAATTTAAACTGTGTATTGAGTTGCTTGTGTTGATTTATGAAATGAGATTGAATAATGGAGTTGTGATTGAGGAAACTATTGGGAGTGTCTTTATTTTCAGGTTTTAAAGAACTATTTTCTCAAAATACAGACGACACTCTATCGAAATTTTTGTAAAAATTGCAGAGATTTTAAATATCTAAAAATTTAATTTATGTTTGGACTTTAAATAAAGGTTTTTAAAATCTGAAAAAAAAAAAAATTTTACCCACCAATTTAAAAATGAACGAAAATTATTTTAAATCCCTTGTAGTATATTTAATGGGTTACTGGTAGGTGAAGTACGGTAATTCATTATTTGTACTACGGGAGCATGTTACATCTTACGAGTAGTAGGGTGTGACAATCTCTTCAGGTATTTATTTAAATTTAAGGCTTATTACTCATATCTGTGTCCAAGTAACCTGTCACACCTTACCCCTCTATAACACCCCTAAGTTCGGTAGTGCGTTCTACTGTTCCGGTGACCAGTGTTATCCGGACAGCTAGGATGCCTTGAACTACACTTCGTTATGAGTGAGGAGACATTAAATAATGAAATACAAGAAAAGAAAATACAAGAAAAACAAAGGAAAAATAATAGCAAAGAAATGTAACCAAGTTAAGCGAGCCGAGAACCCTAGCGATAGGTGACCGCACCGGGAAGTCACGGCGTGGACCGTTGACTAACCCTGGACTGCGGCGAACCCTGGAAAATATTTTTAGGACTTAAAGAGACATCAATTGAAGTATAAATATCATTAGAAATATCAAAGAAAAATTAAATAATTAGTACAAGGAAAAGTGAGAAATCGAAAAACAGACAAAACCCGGTGTTATTAGAAAAATCGAATGCAACCCGAACAGGGGCATTGTGGTCATTTGACATCCCGAATTGTCTTTTGACCTAAATTTCCATTAAAAATAAATAATATTACACTTGGAAAATATAATGAAAAATTAAATTGATGGTACCTAAAGTAAATAGCAAAAATTATGGGTTAATGTGGAATAAATGAAAGTTAAACTTATAATATGATTAATTTGAGTAAGTGGACCACTAAGAATTATAATATGGATTAAATATATTGATTAAGTGGGCAGATTACTTCTACTAAAATTTCATTTCCTCATTTATTCATCCATTGCCGTAAGGAAGAACTCCTAAAGCCCTTCCATGGCCACCCCATTTGCATGGCTTCATTTCACCCATTTTCAAGCTAGATTTTGATTACTTGTCTTCATTAAGTTTTATCTCCACATCATAAGGAAGAGTTTGATACCAAAATCAAGAAGTTTAGTGAAGGTTTAGCAAGTCCCAACAATAGGTAAGTTTGAGATTTTGAATATTGCTTTGTTAAACTTTGTATACATGTTATGGGTGTGTGCTTTGTGAAGGAATTTTTTTGTTTTGAGAAGTTCTTGATATATCCAGTTTGGACAGCCATGGAGATGTATATTTGATGATTTATTCTTACATTTATTTGATGGGAAATTATGTTGAGTAGGGTGATTAATGTCCTAGTAAGTTAATTCCATGTATATATGTGGTGATTGTGCAATTGGGATGGAAGTTGACAAATTGTGGGACACTTTGGCATTGTGGAGCAATTCAGCAGCTTTGGGACTCCTTAATGAATGTTTGAATTCATGGAGATATTGGATAAATTGTGATATTGAGGATTGATGAATATGTATGTAAATTGGTTGTGTAAAGTGTATGTAAGAATTAGAAATGTTATGTGTATATGTGGTTGTATTTGGACTTTATGAAGTAGAGTTTTATTTGGTGTATTGAGAATGTTTGTATTCTGCCCAAAGTGACTTTAAAGTGAAGTGGTATATGGTTTTGGTAATGTACCAAAACAGAATTGGGTTGAGGAGTGGATTTATGGTAAGGTAAATGTGTAATTGCTACATGTTTAAGCAAGGTAATTAAGGACAGTGTACATTTTAACCTATAACTTTAAATGTGTAACTCCAATTGGTATGAGATAAATTGGAGGTGAAACTAGGCACAAAATGTGCCAACTTTCATTGAGAAAGCATACCAAAATTCTGCTTGCAAGGTAGCATGAAAAATGACCAATTCGGATTAAGTGCAAATGAGGCCTGAAAATTGACCAATTGGGCAGCAGTTAGTGTTTAGGCCATAACTCACTCAAAACAGGTCCAATTGACCTGAAATTTTAACCATGAATAGTTAAGACCCATACCTACAAGTCTTATGAAGACACCAAAGCCCAGAAATGACCATAAACAAGTCAAACAGCTTGCACAAGTTCGGGTCCAAAAACTGGCCGAACCAAAGTTGACCAAATTTGACCTAAAATGACCTAATTTGATGCCATTTGACCAGCAATAGTAAAATGACCGTAACTTGGTCTACATGACTCAGAATGACCTAAAATTTTGCCCCGCGTTCCATAAGACATAGATCTACAAGTTTGTAGTTTTGACCAAAACCCGAAAACCGAGGGAACTAGGTCGTCTGGCTAGGTCAAACTAATATCCCAGAATCTAGCAAGTTGCAATAAAATGCACTAAACAAGGAAATGAAATTGGTAACGTGTACCAACCCTAAAACACTATCGAATGTGACATATTAGTGACACTAAAACCTAATTTACCTAGAACGCATCGAGGATCGGTATATTAGGTGATTAAGCAAATAATAGCTTTCAGTGAATTATTTGTCAAACATTATCGATAGAGACAGTTTAATTTAGTACTGAAACACTTCAAATTGTGTTTCTCAGTTAGTAAAGACTCAGGGAAAGGAAAGGAAACACTGAGTCTAGACCAGGAGACAATTATCAGAGGTTTGTGCACAACAGCTATTTCTTTTGAATTATTTTCAATTGAAATAAATTATGACTATTTATATATTGTTGTTTTGAATTGTGAAACTGTGAAAAATTATTTGAATGATATTGATGGATACTTATTGATTGAAAAATATTGGAAATGGTTTGAAACCACAGCTATCATGTATATTGATTGTATTCCTCGCTAGCTTGTCTAGTGGGACGAATTGAATTCCCTCTCTGGCTGAAGTGTTGAGGTGTGTGCCTGTTGAGGACGAATTGGATGAGTACTCATATTTTTGCTAGCTAGCTATGTTATTCCTCATTAGTCATCGACTTTTGGGACGAATTGAATACCTCATTAGCCATCGACTTTTGGGACGAATTGAACTTTGGAACATGATTAAGCTGTGTGTGATTTATTGATATGTATTGTGAGATTGTGAAATGAATTTAAACTCTTATTGACATATACTGTCTTTTGAATTCAACCATGATCTGACTTATTGAAATTTATTGTGATATTGAGAAATGGAGTTTAAATTCTTGTTGACAATTACTGTCTTGAAATTAACTATGGTTTTAAGTATCCACTATTTATATGATTTATGAATTGTGATTTAAATTGTATTTGGTTAATTTTGTGCACCACTGAGACATTGTCTCAGCGATAGATTTTTATTGCTTCGCAGGTAGACAGATAGACAGGGCAGCAGACTAGGCTGCTAGTACACCCAGCGAAAGATTTTCGGGTATAATGAGTATACCAAATTTTACATTTTGTACTGTAATGTATGACCACTGTATGTACATATTGTTTTTGATTTTGAGCAGTTGTAAATTCAAATTGTACCTTGAAGTTGTAAAATAATTATGAGTTATTTTGGCCGGTAAAAATTGTATTATATTTCTTGTATCGCAGTCTTTGAACAATCACTGTGGATTTGAGTTGTGAAACATGTTGTGTTGAGAAAAATGTTGGAGTTGAGATTTGGAAAAATATTGAAGTGCTTTTTACAGGTTTTCTGAAGAACTGTTTTATCCAAAATACAGATGGCACTCTGCCAAAATTTTTACAAAAATTCCAAATAATTCAAATATATTAGTTCTATCACTTCAATTCAAAAAGGTTTTTAATACCTGTAAATAGTGCTCACCACTGTAAAAGAAGTAAGAAAAGTTTTTAAAATCCCTTGTAGTGTATTTAATGGGTTATCAGTAGACGGAGTTGGTAATTCATTAAATATACTACGGGATCATGTTATGCCTTACCGAGGGGTAGGGTGTGACACCCTCCGTAAGGCATAGCATGATCCCGTAATATACCTAATGAATTACCAAACTTCGTCTAGTGATAACCCATTAAATACACTACAAGGGATTTTAAACCTTTTCTTATTCCTTTTTTACAGTGGTGAGCACTTTAGACATGTCACACCTTACCCCTCTGTAAGGCATGACATGATCCCGTATAATACCTAATAAACTACCGAACTTCACCTACCGATAACTCATTAAGTACCCTATAAGGGATTTTAAAACAATTTTCTTACTTTTATAAGTGGTGAGCATTTTCTAATAGATATTAAAATCATTTATTTGAAGTTTTAAAACTAATAAAAATTTTTGTTCCATTTTATTTTTTCTCAAATTTTATAGAAATTTCGGCAGAGTGCCGTCTGTATTTTGAGAAAACAGTTCTTTAAATACTTGTAAAAAAGCACTTCCAATAATTTATCTCAACAACTTCTTCAAATTCACAATCATCCCAATCAATTTGAACATCAATTCATATGTAATTAAATGTAAAACAATTTATGTGCATCATACTAAAAATTTACATTAGGAAAATCTAAACTAAAATTTATTACAAACTTTATACAAACTGCTCAAGACCAGTTTTACATGTCCATACCTTTACATATATTACATACATCAAAATAAATTTTTACAATCAGAGTATAAATTATACCTGATAGCTTCAAAGCAGGTAGCTCCTCAATCCTCAACAGCTCAATCTGTTGCTCCTCTAGTCTCTATATCTGCGACAGCAATAACAACCATCACTGAGTACTAGGACTCAGTGGTGCACAATATACTAAAATAAACTTTATGCGGAATTTAAATCACATTTATTCAAAATTTAAATTGAACATGAGCAACACATTCAAAACATGACTTATAAAATTTTAATCCAAAAAATTTCATTTCAAAAATCTCAAACACATTTCATAAAAACACACAATTATATCATGCCATTCGAAACAAATATAATCTCAATAGCCAGTGACTAAGGACAAATCACATCACAAGGCTAGCTAGCTCAAATATATGGGAACCCATTCATTTTCTTCTTCAACTGGCACACACCTCAACACTTCAGCCAGAGAAGGAATCAAAATTCGAAACTGATTTCCCCCACTAGTCATGCTAGTGAGGTGTTCAAATATATGGTCATGACACTGTGGTTTCAAAACTTATCTTAATAATTTACTAAATATTTATTGCCATTTCAAACATACACAAATAAACTTTCAACAATTCAAAGCAAAAGCATAATACACATTTCATGCACTTTGTAAATAAATTTTAAAGCATGTTGATGTTGTGCACAAACCTTAAGTGAGTCGCCTCTTGGACTTGATTCGATTCCTCAGGTTCTTTCTCGGTGTTCCTTTCCACTAAAACACACAGTTTCATAGTGTTTCAGTATCATAACTTATCAAAAATCCAAAATAAATTTAAATTCACTTTTAGCTAGCTCTAATGTGCTAAACTTGACGTTCTTTAAAATTTGTGTTTTGGGGTTACTATTCACGATACTATTCAAGTCAATTTGCTGACTTTCTAGGGCTTAATAGGTATGGGAATTCCAAATTCACCCACATACCACATTTTGGTTACTAAATTTATTGGTTTTGGTTGTTTACTCAAAATCTAAGTCTTTTAGGCAAATTTGCAAATTTTCAGTTTTGGTATCTTAAGTTGCACTGTTCCATTGGTCATTTTTTCTATTAGAATTTGGCTAAGTTTTCTTCATAGAAATTGTTCCTTATTGTCTTAACTTTATTCTCCTTTTTGAATCACTCCATTTGGAGTTTTGTAGCTCAAGTTATAGCCATTTGAATCATGGCTGCCAGATTGGACTTAACCCAGATTTCTGGGCACCAAACTGGTTCTGGCAATTTTAGGTTACCAAATTTGGGTGGCCAAATGACTTGGTTAAGGGCATAATTTTGGTTTGTGTTCTTCATGAAAGTTTTAGGTCTATATCTCAACTGTCCACTGGTAAAATTTCAGGTCATTTAAACCTGCCTAGCCCAAGTTATGGCCAAATGAATAAATACTGTTCATTTAGTCATTTTTGTACAAGTCAGACTGCATAAGTCCGAATTTGGTCAATTTGTTCACTAGGTTTTGGTCACTTTTTGGGCTGATTCCTAAACGAAAAATGTTTCATTTTGTGTTTATTTTCATTCCCAATTGGCCTCACACAAATTGGACTTGTAAATTTCTAGTTTTGGTCCCTCAAAGGGACCTTGGTCCTGCTGCCTGCAGCATGGCTATTTTCAGTCCGAATTTAAACTCACTTCTATCACTTCCAACACATCTCAATTGATAACAAATGACCATTTTTCATCTCAAACAAGGTCAAACACACCATTTGACCAATTCTCACATTTTTGCCTCCCAAACCCTAGGTGCCCAAAACCCTAATTTACACAATTGATTAATTCATACCCAATTTACTACACTAACCACATATTCAACCTTAATCAATGTCAAGTTCATGTCTAAATTCAAAACTTCAAGGTACCAAGGCTGGCCGAAATTTATGTTTAGTCCTCTAACAATTGTTTTGTTTTCCATTTTCCATAATTTCTAAGTTTATTCAACCATAAGCATAATAATTAAACTAGCAATTTAAAGTTTAGATTACTAACCTTTTTGCAGAATTTTTTTTCACCTCTTCAACTTCTTCCTTTCTTCTTTTTTTTGTTGTCAATAGATGAATTAAGGTTCAAGGACAATATTTACTCAAGAAACCTTAGGGAAATTATGGCTAGGTTAGGGTTTATGAAGCATGAGTCAAGCTTCCATGGAGGTTTCAAGAAAGAAAATAAGAGAGTGACCAAGGGAGAGCTACAACAATATGGATGAAGAAGACCCAAAAATGAATTTTGTTTTAATTTAATTCCTTTTTTTTTTTATTGGTCACTTAAGTAGATAATTATCCCACTTTTCAAATTTTAAAATTAGATTTATTATGTCATGCATTATGTCATGCATAATGATGTCATCACCTTTTTACTTTTTCTTTTTCTTTTTTTTATTTATTTTTCCATTAGTTCTTTAATTTAATTATCAATTATGAAATTATTTCTCCGATTTTATTTGACAGTTAGGTCAGGAGTCAGCTCTCGGGGTCAATTGACCAAATTGCCCCTCATCGATTCGACCCGGTTTGCAAATAATTCAATATTTCTTCCGGCTTCCTAACCTAATTATTTGACTGGCTTAACAATTCTTTTTTGTGATTTTCTCTTTTTCATTGTGTTCGTAATAGTCCTAAGGACCGCGACATCACATTTTAGGGTTCGAAATTTGAGTTTAAATCGACTTCACAATCCTTTCGGAAAAGGTCACCCATCGCTGTGACTCTCGACTCATTTAACTTATGTTCTGTTTTTCTTATTTATACTTAACTATTTGACAATTACTAATTATTTGTGTTTATGGCTTATATAGTTGTCTTAAGTGTGGTTCTAATCCTCTTAATTATCCGGACCAACACCGGTCACCGGAATAGTGAAATATACCAGGCAATGCAAATAGGGGTGTTACAATTCTCCCCCCCTTAAAATAAATTTCGTCTCGAAATTTTACCTGTTATCTATCTCTGAACAGCTGTGGGTGCTGTCTCCTCATGTTTTCCTCTCGTTCCCAAGTAGCCCCCTGGCTCGAATGATGGTTCCACAGTACTTTCACTAACGAGATCTGCTTATTCCGTAGCTACTTCACCTCATAAGCCAGAACCTCTATGGTTTCTTCTTCATATGTAAGGTCTGGATTTACTTCAATTTTTTCTACCGGTAGTACATGAGATGGGTCTGATCTATACCTCCTCAACATGGACACATGAAAGACATTATGTATCTTCTCTAACTCTGGAGTTAGTGCCAAACGATATGCCAAAGGACCCACTCTTTCCAGAACCTTATATGGCCCAATGAAACGAGGACTCAGTTTCCCCTTTTTACCGAATCTCATGATTTTCTTCCAAGGAGAAACCTTAAGGAATACTTTCTCACCCACTGCATACTCAATAACTCTTCTCTTTAAATCAATGTAGGACTTCTGATGGTCTGATGCAGTCTTAAGTCGATCTCTGATCACCCTAATCTTCTTCTTGTTCTGCTGAACAATTTCGGGCCCAATCATCTTCCTTTCACCCATGTCATCCCAACACAATGGGGTTCTACATTTTCTGCCATATAAAGCTTCATATGGAGGCATCCCAATGCTTGATTGGTAGCTGTTATTGTAAGCAAACTCAATCAAAGGTAAGTGTATGTCCCAACTGCCCTCAAACTCAATCACACAAGCTTGTAGCATGTCCTTCAAGATCTGAATTACCCTTTCAGACTGGCCATCTGTCTGTGGGTGGAATGTCGTACTGAAGTTCAACCTAGTTCCTAGGGCTCTCTGAAGACTACCCTAGAATCTAGAAGTGAATCTAGGATCTCTGACTGATACGATGGATATTGGCACTCCATGCAGTCTTACTATCTCATTAATGTATAACTTGGCCAATCTTTCTAAACTGTAGTCCATCTGAACTGGAAGAAAATGAGTAGACTTGGTCAGTCTATCAACAACGACCCATACTGCATCATGACTCTTCTGTGTTCTCGGAAGTCCCAACACAAAATCCATTGCTATTCTCTCCCATTTTCATTCTGGTACTGATAATGGATGTAATAACCCAGCGGGTACTTGATGCTCTGCCTTCACTTGCTGACAAGTTAGGCATTTGTAAACAAACTCTACCACATCTCTTTTCATACGCATCCACCAGTAATGCTCCTTTAGCCCTCTATACATTTTTGTTCCACTAGGGTGCATGGCAAAAGGAGACTCGTGTGCTTCCTTCAAAATGATATTCCTTAGATCAACATCATTAGGAACACACATTCTGCCCTGCTGCAACAGTAGACCATCATCTCTTATTGAAAATTCTGGTCTTGTAACACCCCTCACCCGACTACAGTGTAGCCGAGTAAGGCGTGCTACAATCGGTGTCGGAGCACCCTAACTTATCTTACTTTATTTTTTTAATAATTTTGAATTCGTTTAATCTAACATCAATTATTTTTCGACGGAGAAACCAGCAGAGTTTCTCCTATTTTATTATCGTTTGGCATATTTCAATATTCACCTGTTTGAAATTCAATAATATTTTCAAAATAAAATCTTATCCATGCTAATCATAATTATCTCTTCAACATATTTCAAATCTCATCCATGCATTTTCATTCATACTCAATTCATATGTAAACATTATAACACCCTCCCTGTAGCAACTCCGTACATTCTACTATTCCGGTGACCAGTGTTGGTCCGGACAGCTAGAATGTCCGAAAAAAATATTTAAACTAAAGTGAGGAACCATAATTAACTCAAATATTAATAATAAAAATTTAGAAAAAATTTTAGAAATAAAAGACAACCAAGTAAAATGAGCCGATGCCTAAGCGATGGGTAACCCAGTGGGAAATTTCGGTTCTCGCAACTAGGAGCCCTAGACCCGAGAGAAAATTCATAAAATAATTTTTGGGACTCCAGAGAAGGGTCATTGAGGTTCCTATGGCATTAGAATTCCAAGAAAATATTTAGAAAAAATTTTCAATTGGTATAGACAATTTTGGCCCGTTGAGCCAAACGGAGGGCATTTTGGTCATTTTGCCTTCAGAGGTGATTTTTGGCCGACTTGTCCAGTTAAGTAAATAATTATTATAATATAAAATATGAATAAATAATGCTAAAAATTAAATTGAAAACGAGTAGAGAAGAGAAGAAAAAAAAATGAAAGAAAATACCAATTATGACATCATATGATGTCATTAAACACTTACCCACCAATCATATTTAATCAACACTTAAATTAACTAATAAAATGTAGATAGAATACAGCAAAAAACTCATAAAAATCCAGCAGCCCATCACCTTCCCGTATCCCTCAAACTCCATAACCATTCCACCATTGAAAGCTTACCAAAGCTTTATAACCCACCCAAATCTCACTTAAAACCCTAAGTCCACTTCAATAAAATTTGTCTCTACATCTGAAGCAAGTGTTTGGCTGCCAAGAAAGCCAAAGAAAGTGAAGAATTAACAAGAGAAAATTATGCCTTACTAAGGTTAGTGCCATATACTTTGCTTTTATACCTTTCTAATCATGAATTTGAGCTAAGTTAAGTTGAAAATTTGATGAAAATTGAATTAATGAAGCATGGTTATATTTCATGAAATTTTGGCAGCCTTGACATGAGTTAGAGTTAGGAGAATTCTTTGGTTAAAGTGACATATTAGCTGCCCCTCTTATAAATTATATGATTAGTATAGCAAATTAGGAGTAAGATGCATGAATTGGAGGCTTGGACAATTAGGGTTAGGGTTTTGAAATTTAATTTTGGTGGTGGATGAAAATGGACACAAACTAAAGTTTTAATGGTCAATTAGTGACCATTTGAGGTAATTTGACCATAACTTGGAGTGAATTGTAGCATTAGAAAACTGATTTGGTATGCTGCCTAGTGAGACTTGCAGGGTGGCTGTGAGTCCAGCCTGTTTGGATAGCCATAACTTGGGCTGTGTAAGTTCAATTGGTGTTTGGCCAATTGGATATGAAATAGACACAAAATGGCACAACTTTGGTGAAGAAACCATGCCCATAAGACCAAACCAAGTGGACCAAAAACTTGCCCCAATCCGGGTGTCCTGCAACCAGTTTCTGCAGAATGACCAAATGAATAGTGATTGTTCATTTGGCCATAACTCATTGTAGAATGCCCCAATTGACCTGAAATTTTACCAGAAACAAGCTGAGATATAGACCAACAACTTTCATTAGGGAACCTACCCAAATTATGACCAGAACCTATTCAACAATAGAGTGGAAGTTACTGTTTACTGCACTATAGATATGGTCAGTTCTGAAATTTTTCAATCCGGCCAGTTGTGGTTTTTGGACCATAACTTGAGCTAAAAAACTCCAAATGGAGTGATTCAAAAAAATAAATTCAACTAGACAAAATAAGGAACAACTTTCATGTTTATCATTTTCTCAAATTCCCCCTGCAACAGTAACTAATGGAATAGTAAAGATAGGGTATAAAAATTGAAAATTCTGCTCCATTAATTTTAAGCTTAGAAATGGTATTGGTAATCAATGCCAACAAATTTTGAAAGCAAAATGTGGTATGTTGGGAGTGTTAAAACCAATGTACCTATTTTTTATACAAAAGTCAACATTTTTGTTGACTAATGAAGGGAATAGTAACACCAAAACTGGAAATTCAAAAATTGAAAGATTCCAAAGTGATAAATGCCCTAGTATACCTAACAAGATTGGTTTGGATAGTTTGGCATGCCAATAGGGTTCAGTTAGCAGTACTACACATGGAATTATGCCATTCTGTGATTTCATGGCTTTTAGCCATTCTGACCTTGTATTGAAATTTGGCCTAGGGCCTAATGTTATTACAGCTTATTAGCTGTTCTGTTGCACACCGGGAGATACATATGTGACCGATGGTGTGACGGCCCAAGGTACTTGATACCCAAAGTGCGGTTACCCGTTTATCCATCCGATTGCCCAAAGATAGGTTACTTGGGCAACCAAAAATGAAAGTGGATAAATTTAATGAAATAATGAACATAACCAGTACAAAATAAGTAAGACTACAAATACTCATCGAAAATTTATTTGCAATAAGACATCAATACATTCACTGCATATTTATTTTCTATTATTTATTTTTATTTTATTATTGACACCACTAAGCATTATTGCTTAGCGCGTTGCTTTTGCCACGCGTAGGTTCTGGAGATACTGACCGAGAGCCCAGTAGACCACAGACTGGGTGAGACCTCCTGCAGCTCTGCATAGTGTCCATGTCACCTCATCGTCATCAGTGCATTGGTAGGACACTAGGTTTTATTTTGATATTTTGTAATTAACCTTTATTTTCTCATATGTAATTGAAACTTATGTAATGTATTTTGGTATTAATGTAAATAGTAGATATTGTGTTTGTGAATGAAAAAGTGAATATTTATTTATGACTTTTACATGATTATCATATGAGATGAATTATTGAGAAATGGAAATGTTGTTGAAAAACATATTGAGATTTTGTTGATGAAATGAACTTGGGATTGTTGGAAATGATTATTGGAAGTGTTTTTAACAGGTTCCGAAGAACTGTTTTCTCCATTTTTAGCCGGTACTCTGCCGGATTTTCTATAAAACTTTCGTAACCTCAAATAAATTATAATTTCAATAAATGGCTTAAATGAATTATATTTCACAAGTTATATTCAAAACTATGACAAAAATTAATTAAGGAAGAATAAAAATGATTAAGATAAAATAGAGTGTTCCGGTACGCCGTGTGACATATCTTACTCGGATATACTGTAGACGGGTAAGGGGTGTCACAAACATTCTCAAATTACAGAAGCAAAATTTTCAAATTTCTTTAATTTACATAATTTACAAAATAATTATAAAATTTCATAATTTACATGATATATAAATTAATTACATATGAAAAAGCTAATTAATTAATTTACATCGCATTCCTATTAATTACCTGTTCATAATATACATTACAATACAATATCTAAGCATTTTATACAAAATATAAAATATAATCTATATGGGCCCTATTTACATGCATTGCTGAGGAGGTGACAACCTTGAATACTTCAGACACTTCTGCAGATCAGAACTCTAAAATCTCTGTTTAATATTTTTATCTGGGCTTTACCTTCAGTACCTGCGCGAGGAAACAATTCTATCGCGCTAAGCATTGCCGCTTAGTGGTGCAATAATATAACAAGGAAATAATATACAAATAAAGATAGAAATAAAACATAATTTAAATAATTAAGATTTATTTATACTTCATATGCGGTTTCTAAAATTTAATATGTTTTATCCTAATTTAGTCTTCTTTGGAAGTGTTTATTTTGCCAATGTACAATAATAATGTACAAAGAAAAATGATCTAAAAATAATAAATTTATGCTTATATTATTATATAAGTCACATTTGTAATATTTATTTATGTTATAATTTTCTTTGCTAATTTTTTAGCATTTTCTCAATACTTGCTAGGTTGTCTCAGATTATCTCATAATAAGTAAATTTTAATATCGGTCCAGTTCATTTCGATTCTTTCTAATAAATAACTATTCTAATTTATTTTAGGTCATCATACTCATTTATTTTATTTAATTTCTAATATTTTTAATTGCTAGTATTCTTAACTTATTTCAATAAATTTCACTGCCCAAGTAACCTATGACAGGCTGACTAAACTGGATAACGGGTCGTTGGCATTGGACACCGCGGTGCCTTGGGCCGTCATACCATGGGACGCAGAACGTCAACCACGTATGCAATCAGTATTGCTAAAAAGCCATGATAACACATAATCGGGCATAAAAGCCATGAATGTTGGCATAAAGCCATGAATGCGGGCATAAAGCCATGAATAGGGGCATAAAGCCATGAATACAGGCATAAAGCCTTTCACAGTACTGCTTAAACAATACCCTATTGGCATGCCAATCTATCCAATCTGACACACGTGTCTAGGCAATACAAGGGCACCTAATATCATTAAATATTAATATATTGTGTGTTATGACTTCATTATTTCATGATAAATTTCAATTATAATTCATACATTCATTTGATCATTTATACGATCACAATTCTAAACAATGGTTCACATGTACCATTGTATTCAAAACATTTTTCCTTTCTCATTTATACATTCAAAAATCTACTTATATAATTACAAATTTTATGTTTCAAGTTGAGTTACTAATATTTTATGAATTCCATTTGTGATGGGCATATAAGCCCTAACTATCTATTTACATTAATTAGGTGACTTATTTTTCATGTTTCAAGTAATCCATGAACATTTCATGGATTTCAAATTTATGGTCTTAATTTCCTTTTAACAATTTTGACTAAGATGCATAGTCCACATTTGTCATACAATTCTAAGCATTTAAGCTTAGAATTGGTTCTAAGTCTTCATCTTAATTTGCTAATCATTTTGATTACTATTCACCTTACTAGTCAACCAAAATGTTGACTTTTTCATACTTAATGGATATGTTAATTTTAATTACACCAAGATCCCACATTTTCAGTTTTACATTTGCTAGTATTAATTGCCAATTGCAATTTAAAGTCCCCTAGATGCATTTCTAAATTTTTAGTTTTTATTACCTAAGTTTACTGTTCCATTGGACAATTGTAGAGTGGAAACTGGGCTAACTTTTCTTCATCAAAGTTGTTCCTTATTGTGTCTTCTTTAATTCCCTTTTTGAATCACTCCATTTGGAGTTTTGTAGCTCAAGTTATGGTCATTTTACCATAACTGGCCGGAGTGACTTGTACCCAGATTTTCTGGGCAATTTGGTTCTGCCAGATTTGTTGACCTAAGTTTGGTTGGCAATTTGACTAGGTTATGATCAGAATTTGGATTTGTGTTCTTCATGAAAGTTGTAGGTCTATGTCTCATATTTGTGTTGGTAAAATTTCAGGTCAATTGGACCTTTCTACACTGAGTTATGACCAAATGACTAAACACTGTTCATTTAGTCATTTTGCCCAGGCAGACTGCAGGTCACCCGGATTAGGGCAATTTTTATGTCAACTTGGTTTGGTTTTTTGGGCAGGCTTTCTTCACCAAAGTTGTGCCATTATGTGTCTAGTTTCATTTCCAATTGTCCTTGAACCAATTGGAGTAACATAGCTCAAGTTATGACCCTAGGAATACACTGGACTCAAGTATAGTATTCTGGCACAGTGGGGGCAGCATACCACTTTCAATTTCAAGGCCACAATTACTTCCAATTTAGGGTCAAACTTCATCAAATGGTCACTAATTGACCATTAAAAATCCAATTAACCATTCAAACACAATATCTCCAATTTTCATACTAGCCCTAATTGATCAAATCTCATTCTCATACAAACTCAAAAAGATTCAACTCCATTAATCTCCAATTCATATGTATACATTAATTGACATTAATATACAAACTTAATTGCAATTAAACCATCAAAACCCTAACCCTCTCTTGGCTGCCAAAATTCATACATACTTCTACATAAAGTGTTTTATTCAATTTCTTAACAATTTCTCATTCACTTGAACTTCCTAACATGGAATAAAAAGAAAAATGTAAGAGTTAGCACTAGCCTTAGGAGGGCAGAATTTTCCCTTCAATTTCCTTCACTTTCTTTGGTTTTCTTGGCAGCCAAACACCTTCCCAAGTAGTGTAGACAAGTTTTAATGAAGGAGGTCTAGGGTTTTATGGAGGGAAATCAATGAAAATTAAAAGAGATGAAGAAAATTTTTTTTTTTTCATGGAAGAGAGAGATGAGAGATTTCCGGCAATGAGAGGAAAAAATGAGGAAGATGGCTGTTTGGGCTTGTTTTTATCTCATTTTTATCTCTTTATTTAATTTGTCAAATTGTGATTGGGTGGGGCATGTTAATGACATCATGTGATGTCATAATTCCCAATTTCTTTTATTTTTCTTTTCTTTTCTTTTCTACTCATTTTCAATTCAATTTTTAACAGTATTTATTCATATTTTAGATCATAATAATTATTTACTTAACTGGACAAGTCGGTCAAAAATTATCTCTGAAGACGAAATGACCAAAATGCCCTTCATTTGGCTTAACAGACTAAAATTGTCTGTACCGATTGAAAAATTTTTCTAAACTTTTTCTTGGCATTTTAATGTCATAGAAACCTCAATGATTCTTCTCTGGAGTCTCAAAAATTATTTTATGAAATTTCTCCCGGGTTTAGGGCTCCTAGTTGCGAGAATCGCAACTTCCCACTGGGTTACCCATCGCTAGGGCACCGGCTCATTTAACTTGGTTGTATTTTATTTCTAAAATTTTTCCTTAATTTTTCTTATACTTATTTGAGTTATTTATGACTCCTCACTCTAGTCTAAATATTTTTCCAGACGTTCTAGCTGTCCAGACCGACACCGGTCACCAGAACAGTAGAATGTGCGGAATTGCTACAGTGAGGGTGTTACAATTCTTCCCCTCTAACAAAAATTTTGTCCTC
Source organism: Hevea brasiliensis (assembly GCF_030052815.1). Taxonomy (NCBI): domain Eukaryota; kingdom Viridiplantae; phylum Streptophyta; class Magnoliopsida; order Malpighiales; family Euphorbiaceae; genus Hevea; species Hevea brasiliensis. The sequence continues at coordinate 56,013,857 of NC_079494.1, forward strand.
GAAATTTACTGGGTGTAGGTATCTGAGATAATTTCTTTACCTTTCTATTGCTCCCTTTGTGTACTTCTTTTATATACATATATATATGGTACTATTTAGTCTTTTCGAATATATCATTGTCACACCCTATCCCTCTGTAAGGCATAACATGATCCCATAGTATACCTAATGAATTACTAACTCCGTCTACTGATAACCCATTAAATACACTACAAGGGATTTTAAAAACTTTTCTTGCTTCTTTTACAATGGTGAGCACTATTTACAGGTGTTAAAAACCTTTTTGAACTGAAGTGATAGAACTAACACATTTGAATTATTTGGAATTTCTGTAAAAATTTTGGCAGAGTGCCATCTGTATTTTGGATAAAACAGTTCTTCAGAAAACCTGTAAAAGGCATTTCAATATATTTCCAAATCTCAACTCCAACATTTTTCTCAACACAACTTATTTCTCAACTCAAATCCATAATGATTTTTCAAAGACTGAGATACAAGAAATATAATATAATTTTTATAAGCCAAAATAACTCATAATTATTTTACAACTTCAATGTACAATTTGAATTTATAACTGCTCAAAACCAAGAATACTATGTACATACAGTGGTCATACATTACAGTACAAAATGCAAAATGTGGTATACTCATTATACCCGATAATCTTTCGCTAGATGTACTAGCAGCCTAGTCTGCTGCCCTGTCCGTCTGTCTACTTGCGACAGCCATGAAAAGCTATCGTTGAGACGATGTCTCAGTGGTGCACAACATTAACCAAATACAACTTTAAATCACTGTTCATAAATCATATAAATGATGGATACGTAAAACCATAGTTAAATTCAAGACAATGAACGTCATAAGGAATTTAACACAATATCACAATAAATTTCAGTAATCAAAACGTAGTTAAATTCAAAAGACAGTGAATGTCAATAAGAATTTAAACTCCATTTCACAAATTATCGAAGCTCATAATAACACAATTTAGTCAAATAATTTATGAACACAGTGTTGCCAATTCATACACAACTTAAGCCATGACACAAAATTTTCGATCAATGCTGCGTTGTACACCACGACAAAGCAATCACAACCCCACTAATCGAAATCAATGAGGAAGGGAGCTAGCTATATAATGAGTACTCATCCGATCACCTCAATTGGTAAACTAGAGAGGGAGAAAAATAAACGATCATGACTCCATAAATGGAGAAGGAAAATAAACGATCACAACCCCATAAATGGAGAAGGAATGATATGATACTGTCATGCTAAGTGTGAACACAAAATTAATTCCAAACATTTTATTCAAATGATTCGTGAGAATCCAATAAATTTCTAAAGTCATAAATTCATTCACAAAATGGCAACACAATTCATAATTAACTTCAAATTTTCACAAATCACACTAAATCAATTTTTCCATAGTTTCAAACCATTTACAATGCTTTTCAAGCAATAAGTATCCATTCAAACACATTTCCATAATTGAAAACAATAATATACAAATAGTCATAATTTATTTCAATTGAAAAATTCAAAAGAAAGAACTGTTGTGCACAAACCTTTGATAACTGTCTCCTGGTCTTGAATCAGTGTTTCCTTCCCTTTCCCTGAGTCTTTGCTAACTGAGAAACACAATTTGAAATGTTTCAGTACTTAATTAAACTGTCTCTAACGATAATGCTTCATAAGTAATTCACTGAATGCTATTATTTGCTTAATCAACCTAATATATCGACCCTCGATGCGTTCTAGGTAAATTAAGTTTTAAGGTTACCAATATGTCACATTCGATAGTCTTTTAGGGTTGGTACATGTTACCAAATTCATTTCCGTGTATACTGCATTTTCTTGCAATTTGCTGGATTCCGGGATACTAGTTTGACCTAGCTGGACGACCTAGTTTCCTCGGTTTTCGGGTTTCGGTCAAAACTACAAACTTGTAGATCTATGTCTTATGGAACGCGGGGCAAAATTTCAGGTCATTCTGAGTTATGTAGACCAAGTTATGGTCATTTTACTATTGCTGGTCAAAATGCATCAAAATTGATCACTTTAGGTCACTTTAGGTCATTTTATGTTTGGCCAGTTTTTGGACCCAAACTTGTGCAAGCTGTTTCACTTGCTTATGGTCATTTCTGGGCTTTGCTGTCTTCATAATACTTGTAGATATGGGTCTTAACTATTCATGGTTAAATTTTCAGGTCAATTGGACCTATTTTGAGTGAGTTATGGCCTAAACACTAACTGCTGCCCAAATGGTCATTTTTCAGGCCTTATTTGCACTTAATACGGATTTGGTCATTTTTCAAGCTACCTTGCAAGCAGAATTTTGCCAAGCTTTCTTCATGAAAGTTGTCACATTTTGTGCCTAGTTTCATCTCCAATTGGTCTCATACCAATTGGAGGCACACACTTAAAGTTATAGGCCTAAAACACAAACTACCTTATTACATTTTTCGCATACACATCAAGGATCACTTTTAACACTTACCAAACTCAACATTTAACCAATTCTGGTTGTACCATAACCTAAACATAATTTACAACATATTATAGGTCATTTTGGCAGCTTACAATTACATTCAATGTGCACCAACAAGTGCAGAATTTGTCCAACTCAACTTACAATAATTCAATCACCAATTTATGCTCATTTACATGTCCAACTTCACACCATCATACATGCACTCAAACTGCCATAACCCCTATCACAAATTAACATCATTATTCTATAAACCAAGCATGAATTCCAACATTCTTCAAGAGCTAACAAACTACCACAATGGTACATTTACATTCCATTAATTTCCAAGCTTTAAATTTCATTTCATGTCATAATCTATCCCTCTGTAAGGCATAACATGATCCCGTAGTATACCTAATGAATTACCAACTTCGCCTACTGATAACCCATTAAATACACTACAAGGGATTTTCAAAAACTTTTCTTACTTCTTTTACAGTGGTGAGCACTATTTACAGGTGTTAAAAACCTTTTTGAACTGAGGTGAATTAACTAACACATTTAGACTATTAGTAATTTCTGTAAAAAAAATTTTGGCAGAGTGCCCTCCGTAATTTGGATAAAACAGTTCTTTAAAAACCTGTAAAAAGCACTTCAATATTTTTCTCAATCTCAAACTCTAGCATAATTCAACACAAATCCACAATAATTTTTCAAAGAGTGAGATACAAGAAATATAATACAATTTTTACAAGTCTAAATAACTCATAATTTATTTTACAACTTTAATGTATAATTTTAGTTTACAACTGATCAAAACCAAGAACACTATATACATACAGTGAACATACATTACAATATAAAATGCAGAATATGGTATACTCAATATACCCGATGATTTCTCGCTAAATGTACTAGCAGCCTAGTCTGTTTGCCACTGTCGATCTGTCACTGCGGACAAAGAATGAAAGCTATCGCTGAGTAAAATTTACTCAGTGGTGCACAATAACAATTTGAAATGCGATCTATAAATCTTTTATTGACAGTTCACAAATCAAATGATTCACAATTCCATTTCACAATTTACAAAATTCACCTAACACAAATTTGATCAAGTAATTGAATAATACCATTTTGCAAATCAATAACACATTTCGATCAAATAACTGAATAATACTGTTTTACAAATCAATAACACAATTCGATCAAATAACTGAATAATACCATTTTGCAAATCAATAACACAATTCGATCAAATAACTGAATAATACAATGTCGCCAATCGATAACATAATTTAGGCCATGACACAATTTTTCCACACATCCCGTGTTGTACACCACGATAAGACACACTCACCCCAATAATCGAAATCAATGAGGGAGGAAGCTAGCTGAATAATGAGTACTCATCCACACTCACCTCAGACTGGTTAGTCAAAGAGGGAGGAACATAATCACACTCACCCCATACTGATAAGTCAAAGAGGGAGGAATATATCACACTCACCCCATAAATGGAGGAGGAACATAGTAACAGTGTCATGCCAAGTGTGAATCAAAACAATTTCAAATCACAATATTTCATACAAACCATAAACCACATTTTATCTCAAAATTTCCATTTACAAAGTTGGCAATACAATAAGTTCCAAATAATATTCCCAAAACCAAAGCATTCAAAAATTATTCATAACTCATTTCTCCAAACAAATTTGCTAGTAAAAGCAGTGAATATAAACGTATTGTGCACGGACACAATTTAAAACTATAATGTTGAATTAAATTTTTAAGTAGAAAATGAGAAGTCAAACTTATTATGCACAAACACAATTTAAAATAATAACATAGAAATAATCATAATTTATTTCAATTGAAAAATTCAAAAGAAATACTTATTATGCACAAACATAATTTAAAACAATATCATACAAATAATCATAATTTATTTCAATTGAAAAATTCAGAAGAAATAGCTATTGTGCACAAACTTTTGATATATGCCTCTTGGCTCTGACTTAGCGTTTCCTTCCCTTTCCCTGAGTCGTTGCTAACTGAGAAACACAATTCGAAGTGTTTCAGTACTCATTTAAACAGTCTGTAAGAATAAGGTTCAATAATTAATTTATCGAATTCTATTATTTCCTTAGTCAACCTAATATGTTGACCCTCGATGCATTCTAGGTAAATTAGGTTTTAATGTTACTAATATGTCACATTCGATAGTCTCTTAGGGTTGGTACACGTTACCAAATTCATTTCTATGTATCTTGCATTTTCTTGCAATTTGCTGGATTCCGGGATACTAGTTTGACCTAGCCGGACGACCTAGTTCCCTCGGTTTTCGGGTTTTGGTCAAAACTACAAACTTTTAGATCTATGTCTTATGGAAGGCAGGGCAAAATTTCAGGTCATTATGAGTTATGTAGGCCAAGTTATGGTCATTTTACTATTGCTGGTCAAAATGCATCAAAATTGGTCACTTTAGGTCATTTTAGGTCATTTTAGGTTCGGCCAGTTTTTGGACCCGAATTTGTGCAAGCTATTTGACTTGCTTATGGTCATTTCTGGGCTTTGATGTCTTCATAAGACTTGTAGATATGGGTCTTAACTATTCATGGTTAAAATTTCAGGTCAATTGGACCTATTTTGAGTGAGTTATGGCCTAAAAGCTAACTGTTGCCCAAATGGTCAATTTTCAGGCCTCATTTGCACTTAATCCGGATTTGGTCATTTTTCAAGCTACCTTGCAAGCAGAATTTTGGCAAGCTTCCTTCATGAAAGTTGGCACATTTTGTTCCTAGTTTCACCTCCAATTGGTCTCATACCAATTGGAGCCACACACTTAAAGTTATAGGCCTAAAATACAAACTGCCTTATTGCAATTCTTGCATACATATCAAACATCACTTTTAACACTCACCAAACTTAACATTCAAACTAATTCTGGTTATACCATGATCTAAACATAATTCACAACACATTATAGGTCATTTTGGCAGCTTACAATTACATTCAATGAGCACCAACAAGTGCAGAATTTATCCAACTCAATTTACAACAATTCAATCACCAATTCATGCCTATTTACATGTCCCACTTTACACCACCATACATACACTCAAACTGCCATAACAACCAACACATTTCAACACCATTATTTCATAAACCAAGCATGAATTCCAGCATTCCTCAAGAGTTAACAAACTGCCACAATGGTACACTTACATTCCATTACTTTCCAAGCTTTAAATTTCATTTTACATTTACATATACTAAGTATACATCACCCAAACAATTTCCTACACAATATATATTTAATCAATCATTTAATTCACCATTTACAAGCACAATTAAGCTGCCTTCAAGGTGTTCCCATGGCTGCCAAAAGTGCACATTCCCATTCAACATCAAAACTCAAAATTTTCTCCATAAATCAAACACCCATAACACCCTTACAAACTTTAACAAAGCAACATTCAAAAACACAAACTTACCTATGGATGAGACTTCTTAAATCTTCACCAAAACTTGGTCCTCTTGCTGCCAATCTACTGCCCAAGTGGTGTAGTCTAACTTTGATGAAGGAAGGTAGAAGGAAAGAAGCTTGAATCTCATATGCATGGAGCTTCAAGCATGCGTCAATGGAGTTTTTTGGGAGCAAATTTTCTGCTGGTTCTAAGGTTGAAGATGAAGATGTATATTCTGCCCAAATGAAGCTTTAGTGGTCCACTTAAATGAGTTAGTGGACCACTATGTAAGAATTAAATCATTGTTTATTCTAAGGTTTCATTTTTCCACATTTAACTCCCAATTTTTGCTATTTACATTAGGTACCACCAATTTAATTTTTCATGACATTTTCCAAGTGTAATATTATTTATTTTTAATGGACATTTAGGTCAAAAGACAAATCGGGGTGTCAAATGACCACAATGCCCCTGTTCGGGTTACATTCCCAATTTTTCGGTAACACCGGGTTTTGTCCGTTTTTCGATTTCTCGCTTTTCTTTGTACTAATTATTTAATTTTTATTTGATATTTCTAATGATATTTCTACTTCAATTGATGTCTCTTTAACTCCTAAAAATATTTTTCAGGGTTCCCCGCGGTCCAGGGCTAGTCAACGGTCCACGCCGTGACTTCGATCTTGATCACCATCGCTAGGGTTCTCGGCTCGCTTAACTTAGTTGCATTTCTTTACTATTATTTTTCCTTTATTTTTCTTATATTTTCTTTTCTTGTATTTCATTATTTAATGTCTCCTCACTCATATCGAAGTGTAGTTCTAGGCATTCTAGCTATCCGGACAACACTGGTCACCGGAACAGTAGAACGCATTACCGAACATAGGGGTGTTACATTTCACATTTACGTATGCTAAGTATACATCACCCAAACAATTTCGTACACAATATACATTTAATCAATCATTTAATTCACCATTTACAAGCAAGAATAAGTTGTCCTCAAAGTGTTTCCATGGTTGCCAAAAGTACACATCCCCTTTTAAACATCAAACCTAAAAAATCTCTCCATAATTCAAGTACTCATAACATTCTTACTAACTTTAATGAAGCACTAACCAAAAACACAAACTTACCACTTTGGAAACTCTTCAAAATCTCTCCAAAACTTGGTCTTCTTGCTGCCTATCTACTGCCCAAGTGGTGTAGAACAGTTTTTGTGAAGGAAGCTAGTGAAAAATGTGGCTAAATCATGGTTGCATGGCTTGGTTAAGCTTTGGCCATGGAGTATCTTCAATGGAGGTTCACGGCTGAAATTTTGAGAAGTGAGGAAGATGAAAATCTGTTGGTCCAAATTGATGAATAAGTGGTCCACTTTGGTGGGTGAGTGGAGCACTAAGGGCCTTTTATATTAGTTTATTCATAAATTTCATTTTCCCACATTTAACTCCCCATTTTTGCTATTTATATTAGGTACCACTAATTTAATTTTTCATTATATTTTTCAAGTGTAATATTATTTATTTTTAATGGACATTTAGGTCAAAAGACAACTCGGGGTGTCAAACGACCGCAATGCCCCTATTCGGGTTGCATTCCCGATTTTTCGGTAACACCGGGTTTTGTCCGTTTTTCGATTTCTCACTTTTCTTTGTACTAATTAATTAATTTTTATTTGATATTTTGAATGATATTTATACTTCAATTGATGTCTCTTTAAGTCCTAAAAATATTTTTCAGGGTTCCCCGCAGTCCAGGGCTAGTCAACGGTCCATGCCGTGACTTCCCGGTGCGGTCACCCATCGCTAGGGTTCTCGGCTCGCTTAACTTTGTTACATTTCTTTGATATTATTTTTCCTTTTTTTTCTTGTATTTTCTTTTTTTGTATTTCATTATTTTATGTCTCCTCAATCATAACGAAGTGTAGTTCTAGGCATCCTAGCTGTACGGACAACACTGGTCACCGGAACAGTAGAACACACTACCGAACATAGGGGTGTTACAATTCTCCCCCCCTTAAATAAATTTCGTCCACGAAATTTTACCCAGTAGCCATCTTACAATAGTCATACGTTTATTTTTTTTTTCCTTTCTATACGATCGTATAATCTTCTTTTCCTCAAATTTGTATAAGACTTTTAACAATCTAATACAACGCTTAATTTGTTTATATAACACCAATCTCCTCTTACTATTATGCTGTCTAATATTTTGGTTCATGTTCCTTCTTGAATGACCCTTGAGGTCATGTTAGAATCATTTATCTAGTCATTGGTCCTCTGACCATTCTAGTCCATAGTCTTCCTCACATTCGTAACACTTCTTTGTTATATCTGAACCAACTGTTCGAATTTTTACTTCCATAACTCTTTTTATCTGTCAATATTCTATAACTTACTTCCTTTTGTACTGAACTATAACCTTTTGATATTCTAACTTTTGAGTTTTAGATCCCTAAGTAGGATTTCCAAACTTATTCCTAACAATTAAATTCTGTCCTGGCATAACTATACCAAAACAGATGCCGTTGGCAACTATTCTCATCTAGGTGTACTATCGGGTAGTACGTAGCTCTACACAATAATCTCAAGTTAGTACTGTAATCTGCAGCTTACAGTGTAAACATCAAGAACATTTCATAGTTACTACGATACATCCGAATAGATCAAACTTTCCTATCTTTTATCCTTTTCGAATTCACTGATATTCGAAACTTATTCTGATTACAATATCCATTAGTAATTACTAACAGTAACATCCTTGCCCTCATCTAGAGCAATTCCATTACTGCATCTTACTTTTACGTCGTCTTGCCTTACATTAAGTAGGCTCGCCAATTAGCTTTATAATTTATGGTGTGTCAGAAAATACTTTTGACCGATAAACTCTTCCACAACTAATTTCACTTATTATCACAATCCTTATCTTAAAGGACTAATCACTAATGCATCGAAATTTATTCCCCTGTAAAGGAATAACAACAGAACATATAATTCTAACACTAACATAAAAGTATTCAGACTCCAGGTCAAACAATAAATAAATGAAGAGTGCCATTCTTCTTCTTAACAAACAATACTGGCGCTCCCCATGGTGACACACTAGGGCGGATGAAGCCCTTTTCAAGTAGTTCTTGCAATTGCACTTTCAACTCCTTCAACTCTGCTGGTGCCATTCTATATGGTGTTATGGAGATTGGATCCACACCAGGCATAACATTAATTTCAAACTGCACTTCTCTTCCCGGAGGTAATCCTGGCAATTCATCAAAAAACACATCTGGAAAGTCATGTACTGTAGGGATGTCTTTCAATGCTGGACTCCCCACTTGGGTGTCTACCTCATGTGCCAAGTATGCTTCACACCCCTTTCAGATCATTTTTCTAGCTAGTGCAGCCGAAATGACGTTTGATGGCAATAGCTGCCTCTCCCTATGTATTACCACAACATGCATCTTGAGGAGACCAAAAATGACTCTTGACCTCTGATCAATCATGGCATGATGCCTGGCTAACCAATCCATGCCCAAGATAATATCATAATCTCTAAAGGGCATTTCAATGAAATCAGACAGAAAAGTGTGCCCTTAGATCACCAAAGGACAATCCCTATATATTTTATTAACCCTAACCTCCAATCCTAACGGACTTGTTACTAGCACCTCAAAGTCCATTTTTGTACATGGAACATCAATGCAATCAATGATGCTAGCACTCACATAAGAATGGGTAGAACTCGGATCAAATAACACAAACACATCTTGATTAAAAGTTGAGAAGGTACCAGCCACAACATCAGATGTCTCGGCCTCTTCCCTCTGTCTCATTGCATAGACTCTGACTGGAGCACTATCTTGCTCTGAATATTTCACTGTGCCTTGGCTGCCTGCTGGGCTACCTCTACCCCTACCTCTACCTCTACTAGGTGGTTGTGAACTTCTGGTGACAGGGCTCTGAACTCACCCTTCTGCAGTAGTAGGAGGTGGTCCAACTCTGCGACTACTGGTGCAGTCCTTGGCAAAGTGTCCTGTGCCTCCACTGTCACACCCTACCCCTCTGTAAGGCATAACATGATCCCGTAGTATACCTAATGAATTACTAACTCCGTCTACTGATAACCCATTAAATACACTACAAGGGATTTTAAAAACTTTTCTTACTTCTTTTACAGTGGTGAGCACTATTTACAGGTGTTAAAAACCTTTTTGAACTGAAGTGATAGAACTAACACATTTGAATTATTTGGAATTTCTGTAAAAATTTTGGCAGAGTGCCCTCTGTATTTTGGATAAAACAGTTCTTCAAAAAACCTGTAAAAAGCACTTCAATAAATTTCCAAATCTCAACTTCAACATTTTTCTCAACCCAACACAGTTCTCAAGTCAAATTCACAGTAATTTTTCAAGGACTGAGATAGAGAAAATATAATACAATTTTTACAAGTCAAAATGTCTCATAATTTACTTTACAACTCCAATGTACAATTTTAATTTACAACTGCTCAAAACCAACAACAATATGTACATACAGTGAACATACATTACATTACAAAATACAAAATATTGGTATACTCATTATACCCGGTAGTCTCTCGCTGAAGGTACTAGCAGCCTAATCTGCTGCCCTGTCGGTCTATCTACCTGCGACAGTAATAAAAAGCTATCGCTGAGACAATGTCTCAGTGGTGCACAACATTAACCAAATACAATTTAAATCACAATTCATAAATCATATAAATAGTGGATACTTAAAACCATAGTTAATTTCAAGACAATAATTGTCAACAGGAATTTAAACTCCATTTCTCAATATCACAATAAATTTCAGTAAGTCAGATCATGGTTGAATTCAAAAGACAGTATATGTCAAATAAGAGTTTAAATTCATTTCACAATCTCACAATAAATCTCAATAATCAAAACATAGTTAAATTCGAAAGACAGTAAATGTCAATAAGAATTTAACTTCATTTCACAAATTATCAAATCGCATAACAACACAATTTAGTCGAATAAGTTAAGAATACAATGTTGCCAATCCATTCACAACTTGAGCCATGACACAAATTTCCGATCAATGCCGCGTTGTACACCACGACAAAGCAATCACAACCCCACTAATCGAAATCAATGAGGAAGGGAGCTAGCTATATAATGAGTATTCATCCGATCACCTCAGCTGGTAAACCAGAGAGGGAGAAAAATAAACGATCACGACTCCATAAATGGAGAAGGAAAATAAACGATCACAACCCCATAAAAGGAGAAGGAATGATATGATATTGTCATGCTAAGTGTGAACACAAAATCAATTCCAAACATTTTATTCAAATGATTCGTGAGAATCCAATAAATTTCCAAATTTATAATTTCATTCACAAAATGGCAACACAATTCATAATTATCTTTAATTTCCACAAAAACCATTTACAGTACTTTTCAATCAATAGTATCCATCAAATCATTTACAATGCTTTTCAAGCAATAAATATCCATTCAAACACATTTCCACAATTTAAGACAATAATGTACAAATAGTCATAATTCATTTCAATTGAAAAATTCAAAAGAAATAGTTGTTGTGCACAAACACAATTTAAAACAATAACATACAATTAATCATATGAAATATTATTCAGAGCAAAATCAGTTGAAAACTAGTTGTGCACAAACCTCTGATAATTGTCTCCTGGTCTAGACTCAGTGTTTCCTTCCCTTTTCCTGAGTCTTTGGTAACTGAGAAACACAATTTGAAGTGTTTCAGTACTAAATTAAACTGTCTCTAACGATAATGTTCGATAAGTAATTCACTGAAGGCTATTATTTGCTCAATTACCTAATATACTGACCCTCGATGCGTTTTAGGTAAATTAGGTTTTAGTGTCCTTTATATGTCACATTCGATAGGGTTTTAGGATTGGTACGTGTTACCAAACTCAATTCTATGTATTCTGCGTTTCCTTGCATTTTATTGCAAATTGCTGGATTCCGGGATACTAGTTTGACCTAGCTGGACGACCTAGTTCCCTCGGTTTTCAGGTTTTGGTCAAAACTACAAACTTGTAGATCTATGTCTTATGGAATGCGGGACAAAATTTTAGGTCAATCCGAGTTAAGTAGACCAAGTTATGGTCATTACACTATTTCTGGTCAAATGGCATCAATTTAGGTCAATTTTAGGTCAATTTGGTCAACTTTGGTTCGGCCAGTTTTTGGACCCGAACTTGTGCAAGCTTTTTGACTTACTTCTGGTCATTTCTGGGCTTTGGTGTCTTCATAAGACTTATAGGTATGGGTCTTAGCTATTCATGGTTAAAATTTCAGGTCAATTGGACCTATTTTGAGTGAGTTATGGCCTAAACACTAACTGCTGCCCAATTGGTCAGTTTTTAGGTCTCAATTGCACTTAATCCGAATTGGTCATTTTTCATATCACCTTGCAAGCAGAATTTTGGTATTCTTTCTCAATGAAAGTTGGCACATTTTGTGCCTAGTTTCACCTCCAATTGGTCTCATACCAATTGAGGTTACACATTTAAAGTTATAGGCTAAAATGCATACTGCCCTTAACTACCATGCTTAAACACACATCAATTACACATGTACCTTACTATATGTTCACTTCCCTTACCATTTCTGTTTCGGTTCATTACCAAAACCATATCCCACTTTACATTAACATCACTTTGGGCAGATTACAAACATCCTTAATACACCAATTAAAGCTCACATTTACAAAGTCTAAATACAATCACATACACACCTAAACATCACTAATTCTTACATACACTTTACACAATCAATCTTTACACATATCCATCAATTCTCAAGGTCAATATTCTGCCAATACCTTCATGAACATATACATTTATCCAAGAATCTCAAGGCTGCCGAAAATTTCCTCAACACCAAAGTATCCCACAATTCATCATTTCCATCCAAGTGCAAAAATCACTATATACATGTGAAGTAATTTATTAGGATATTAAATCACCATAACCAACATCATTTCTCATCAATTATATGCACAAATCTTTCATCAAATACATAACTCCATGGCTGTCCAAAATGAACATCTCAATAACTCTTCAAACCTAAAAATTTTCTTCACAAAACCAACACCCATAACATGTACACAAAGTTTAACAAAGCAATCTTCAAAAATGTAAACTTACCTTATGGTTGGAACTTGCCAAACCTTGATTAAACTTCTTAAATTTGGTATCAAACTCTTCCTTGTGATGTGTAGACAATTTTTCATGAAGGAACCTAAGTGATTGGAGTTGAAATGGAGGAGTGCATGAAGCTTTTTCAATTTGTGGCCATGGAGGTTTTCTATGTTTTCATTTCGGTTTGCATGAGAGAAGTGAAGAAGATGAAGATTTCAGAATGTGTAATGGGTTTACACCTGCCCATTTAGTGATTAGTTAAATCCATAGTGGTCTACTCACCAAATTTAAATCATATTATATGTTAATTGTTCATTTATCCCACATTAACCCATAATTTTAGCTATTTACTTTAGGTACCACCAAATTAATTTTTCATTTTATTTTATAAGTGTAATATCATTTATTTTTAATGGACATTTAAGTCAAAAGACAATTTGGAGTGTCAAATGACCATAATGCCCCTGTTCGGGTTGCATTCCCGATTTTTCGGTAACACCGGGTTTTGTCTGTTTTTCGATTTCTCACTTTTCTTTGTACTAATTATTTAATTTTTCTTTGATCTTTCTAATGATATTTATTCTTCAATAAGGGTCTATTTAAGTCCTAAAAATATTTTCCAGGGTTCCCGATCAAAGCTAGTCAATGGTCCACGCCGTGACTTCCCGGTGCGGTCACCCATCGTTAGGGTTCCCGGCTCGCTTAACTTGATCACATTTCTTTGCTATTATTTTTCCTTTGTTTTTCTTGTATTTTCGTTTCTTGTATTTCATTATTTTATGTATTCTCACTCATATCGAAGTGTAGTTCTAGGCATCCTAGCTGTCCGGACAACACTGGTCACCGGAACAGCAGAACGCACTACCGAACTTAGGGGTGTTACATCCACAGTTATAAAAGGCTCCAATAGCCTTATAGCATATCCCACCATGATATCTTCCACAAGTTTCACATTGGCGGGAAGGGTAGGAACCTCTGGTACTCTGCTGACCAGATAGAGGAGGCTTCTGTCCTGAATATCTTCCCCTACCAGACTTCTTGCCACCTCTGCCATGTCCCCCATGATTCTTCCTCTTCCAAGAGGACCACCGAACTCGTTTCTACTGATTTTCCCTCTTTCTCTATCTTCTCTGATTTCTTTTTCTCAGGACCAGCTTCAGACTCAATTCTTTCCAACTCTAGGGCTTGGGAAACAAGTTCAGAGAAGTTAGTGTGTTTGAATCTGACTACTTGTAATCTGATACTTGGCTTCAAGCTGGTTTCAAACCTCTTGCATCTCTCCCTGCTGGTAGAAAGTAAACTCACTGCATAATGGCTCAGGCGGGAAAATTCTCTTTCAAACTCAGCCACTGATCTGCCCCCCTGTTTCAGACTTAGGAACTCTTGTAGCTTATGGTCTACATAAGCATCAGGGACATACTTTTGTCTGAATTCCCTGAGAAAGTCATTCCATATTAACACTGCAGGTTCTACCAGACTCTGGGGAATGGTTTTCCACCAGTCATAAGCATCCCCCTGTAGCAAAGATACTGAGTATTCAAATCTGAGCTCCTCTGTACAATGTAGCTTCTTGAATACCCTATCCATCATCTCTAACCACTGTTCAGCCTCTAGAGGATCTACTGTCCCCTTGAACTCTGTAGCCCCATATTTCATCAATTTGTCATATCGCTTGCGTAAGATCGTGGTTGTACCACTGGTGTCAGATTGGGACTTGAGTAGGCACATTACCACCATTTGTTGGAACATTGTAGCCATCTCATTGAGCGAATCGAGCAGAAATCGCAGTACTACGGGGTCTTGCTGAGCCATTGACATTATGTAGGGCTGGGGCATCCCCTTGCACCTCAGCCTCTATAGATTGATCGACTGAACGATCACCCTCTTCCATGGTCAATGCGAGGATCTTAGACCTCCTGAACAATTAACATAAGGAGATTTCCTCCCGTTAGTGCATATTTATAATGTAATGTATTGCATGTATCAACAATGATATTGAGCAGTTGTAATATGGAGAAAAAAATATTCAAATAACAGGTGAAAACAGAATTTAAAAACTTTGCTCTGATACCACTAAAACATGCCACACCCTACCCCTCTATAAGGCATAACATGATCCCGTAGTATACCTAATGAATTACCAACTCCGTCTACTGATAACCCATTAAATACACTACAAGGGATTTTAAAAACTTTTCTTGCTTCTTTTACAATGGTGAGCACTATTTACAGGTGTTAAAAACCTTTTTGAACTGAAGTGATAGAACTAACACATTTGAATTATTTGGAATTTCTATAAAAATTTTGGCAGAGTGCCATCTGTATTTTGGATAAAACAGTTCTTCAGAAAACCTGTAAAAAACACTTCAATATATTTCCAAATCTCAACTCCAACATTTTTCTCAACACAACATATTTCTCAACTCAAATCCACAATGATTTTTCAAAGACTGAGATACAAGAAATATAATACAATTTTTACAAGCCAAAATAACTCATAATTATTTTACAACTTCAATGTATAATTTGAATTTACAACTGCTCAAAATCAAGAACACTATGTACATACAGTGGTCATACATTATAGTACAAAATGCAAAATGTGGTATACTAATTATACCCGATAATCTCTCGCTGGATGTACTAGCAGCCTAGTCTGCTGCCCTGTCCGTCTGTCTACCTGCGATAGCCATGAAAAGCTATCGGTGAGACGATGTCTCAGTGGTGCACAACATTAACCAAATACAACTTTAAATCACAGTTCATAAATCCTATAAATGATGGATACATAAAACCATAGTTAAATTCAAGACAATGAACGTCATAAGGAATTTAACACAATATCACAATAAATCTCAGTAATCAAAACGTAGTTAAATTCAAAAGACAGTGAATGTCAATAAGAATTTAAACTCCATTTCACAAACTATTGAAGCTCATAATAACACAATTTAGTCAAATAATTTACGAACACAGTGTTGCCAATTCATACACAATTTAAGCCATGACACAACATTTCCAATCAATGCCGCGTTGTACACCACGACAAAGAAATCATAACCCCACTAATCAAAATCAATGAGGAAGGGAGCTAGCTGTATAATGAGTACTCATCCGATCACCTCAACTGGTAAACCAGAGAGGGAGAAAAATAAACGATCACAACTCCATAAATGGAGAAGGAAAATAAACGATCACAACCCTATAAATGGAGAAGGAATGATATGATACTGTCATGCTAAGTGTGAACACAAAATCAATTCCAAACATTTTATTCAAATGACTCGTGAGAATCCAATAAATTTCTAAAGTCATAAATTCATTCACAAAATGGCAACACAATTCATAATTAACTTCAAATTTTCAGAAATCACACTAAATCAATTTTTCCACAGTTTCAAATCATTTACAATGCTTTTCAAGCAATAAGTATCCATTCAAACACATTTCCATAATTGAAAACAATAATATACAAATAGTCATAATTTATTTCAATTAAAAAATTCAAAAGAAATAACTGTTGTGCACAAACCTCTGATAACTGTCTCTTGGTCTTGACTCAGTGTTTTCTTCCCTTTCCCTGAGTCTTTGCTAACTGAGAAACACAATTTGAAGTGTTTCAGTACTTAATTAAACTGTCTCTAACGATAATGCTTGATAAGTAATTCACTGAATACTATTATTTGCTTAATCGACCTAATATATCGACCCTCGATGTGTTCTAGGTAAATTAGGTTTTAAGGTTACCAATATGTCACATTCGATAGTCTTTTAGGGTTGGTACATGTTACCAAATTCATTTCCGTGTATACTGCATTTTTTTGCAATTTTCTAGATTTTGAGATACTAGTTTGACCTAGCCGGACGACCTAGTTCCCTCGGTTTTCTAGTTTTGGTCAAAACTACAAACTTGTAGATCTATGTCTTATGGACCGCGGGGCAAAATTTCAGGTCATTCTGAGTTATGTAGACCAAGTTATGGTTATTTTACTATTGCTGGTCAAAATGCATCAAAATTAATCACTTTAGGTCACTTTAGGTAATTTTAGGTTCGGCTAGTTTTTGGACCCGAACTTGTGCAAGCTGTTTGACTTGCTTATGGTCATTTCTGATCTTTGGTGTCTTCATAAGACTTGTAGATATGGGTCTTAACTATCCATGGTTAAAATTTCAGGTCAATTGGACCTATTTTGAGTGAGTTATGGCCTAAACACTAACTGCTGCCCAAATGGTCAATTTTCAGGCCTTATTTGCACTTAATCCGGATTTGGTCATTTTTCAAGCTGCCTTGCAAGCAGAATTTTGGCAAGCTTTCTTCATGAAAGTTGGCACATTTTGTGCCTAGTTTCACCTCCAATTGGTCTCATACCAATTGGAGCCACACACTTAAAGTTATAGGCCTAAAACACAAACTGCCTTATTGCATTTTTTGCATACACATCAAGGATAACTTTTAACACTTACCAAACTCAACATTCAACCAATTCTGGTTGTACCACAACCTAAACATAATTTACAACATATTATAGGTCATTTTGGCAGCTTACAATTACATTCAATGTGCACCAACAAGTGCAGAATTTGTCCAACTCAATTTACAATAATTCAATCACCAATTCATGCTCATTTACATGTCCAACTTCACACCATCATACATGCACTCAAACTTCCATAACCCCTATCACAAATTAACATCATTATTCCATAAACCAAGCATGAATTCTAGCATTCTTCAAGAGATAACAAACTGCCACAATGGTACATTTACATTCCATTAATTTCCAAGCTTTAAATTTCATTTCACATTTACATATACTAAGTATACATCACCCAAACAATTTCCTATACAATATACATTTAATCAATCATTTAATTCACCATTTACAAGCAAGAATAAGCTGTCCTCAAAGTGTTTCCATGGCTACCAAAAGTACACATCCCCTTTTAAACATCAAACCTCAAAAATCTCTCCATAATTCAAGTACCCATAACATTCTTACTAACTTTAATGAAGCACTAACCAAAAACGCAAACTTACCACTTTGGAAACTTTTCAAAATCTCTCCAAAACTTGGTCTTCTTGCTGCCTATCTACTGCCCAAGTGGTGTAGGACAGTTTTTGTGAAGGAAGCTAGTGAAAAATGTGGCTAAATCATGGTTGCATGGCTTGGTTAAGCTTTGGCCATGGAGTATCTTCAATGGAGGTTCACGGATGAAATTTTGAGAAGTGAGGAAGATGACAATCTGCTGGTCCAAATTGATGAATAAGTGGTCCACTTTGGTGGGTGAGTGGAGCACTAAGGGCCTTTTATATTAGTTTATTCATAAATTTTATTTTCCCACATTTAACTCCCCATTTTTGCTATTTATATTAGGTACCACTAATTTAATTTTTCATTATATTTTCCAAGTGTAATATTATTTATTTTTAATGGACATTTAGGTCAAAAGACAACTCAGGGTGTCAAACGACCACAATGCCCCTGTTCGAGTTGCATTCTCGATTTTTCGGTAACACCGGGTTTTGTCCGTTTTTCGATTTCTCACTTTTCTTTGTACTAATTAATTAATTTTTCTTTGATATTTCTAATGATATTTATACTTCAATTGATGTCTCTTTAAGTCTTAAAAATATTTTTCAGGGTTCCTCGCGATACAGGGCTAGTCAACGGTCCATGTCGTGACTTCCCGGTGCGGTCACCCATTGCTAGGGTTCTCGGCTCGCTTAACTTGGTTACATTTCTTTGCTATTATTTTTCCTTTATTTTTCTTGTATTTTCTTTTCTTGTGTTTCATTATTTTATGTCTCCTCAATCATAATGAAGTGTAGTTCTAGGCATCCTAGCTGTCCGGACAACACTGGTCACCGGAACAGTAGAACACACTACCGAACATAGGGGTGTTACAATCATTATACACTTAGGCATATCAGAAGGGAAGGATACTTTACCTCAAATTCACATTTGGGGCTTCTTGCTCCTCTCCGGCTTGGGTGACATTTGGAAGTGGTGTTACTGTTGTACTTGGTCCTTCCACGACCTCTGTTTGGGTTCGTGGTAAATTCCTCTTAGGACAATCTTTCAGACGATGGTCTATGGCCCCACATCTATAACAGGCTCCAGTCAATCCCCTACATTCACCTTTATGCCACTTGTTACAATGGCCACATTTTCTTGCTAGTCCTGGCACACTCACTATTAGTGTTTCTGGTTGATCTCTTCTGGGTATAGGCCTGGGTCTAGATCTCCTACTTTGATCAGATGTCTGACTTAACTGTTCTTTCAGCCTCTTATTACTAGACTGTCCAAATTTCCTCTTTTGCTGATCAGCACTCCTCTTCTGTTCCTCTTCATGAACACAGCTAATATATTTCTTTCTGAACTCTATCAGAAAGAATTTCCAAGTTACGTCGGCTGGTGGCACTACCTTGGTTACAACATCCCACCACCGATATGCAGCTTCTTATAACAATGAAACTACACACTCCAAACTTTGTTCTGGTGTGCAATGGAGCTGCTGCAAGACTCTTTCAGTCCTTTCTAACCAATACTCAGCCACTGAAGAATCGTCTTCCTTTTTACCATTGAAATCTACAGCTCCATACTTCCTAATTTTTCCTAGAGGTGATTTCTGCTGAGACAGTGGGGGAATAACCCGGGTCATCTGTTGAAAGAATCCAGTCATCTGCTCAAACAAGGCTTGTTGGGGTTGTACAGGCACCTCTTACACTAGTGGAGCAGGATCTCCCCGATTTCCAATATCACTCCCAATCAGAATACGGCTTACTACTTCTTCTACTGCCCTCTGCGATTCTGAGTCCATACCTTAACCTAAAATAACCAAGAAAATAGATCTGCATTAGTGTCACCACAACTCATATGAATGTAATGCATGTTATGCACACTATCTCATTCTATCTATCTATGCCTAGGAACGCCTAAACCGTGCTCTGATACTAATAAATGTAACACCCCTCACCCGACTACAGTGTAGCCGAGCAAGGCATGCTATAATTGGTGCCGGAGCACCCTAACTTATCTTACTTTATTTTTTTAATAATTTTGAATTCGTTTAATTTAACATCAATTATTTTTCGACGGAGAAACCAGCGGAGTTTCTCCTATTTTATTATCGTTTGGCATATTTCAATATTCACCTGTTTGAAATTCAATAATATTTTCAAAATAAAATCTTATCCATGCTAATCATAATTATCTCATCAATCATTCTCATAATTTTCTCATATTTCAAATCTCATCCATGCATTTTCATTCAACTCAATTCATATGTAAACATTCTCAAATTACAGAAGCAAAATTTTCAAATTTCCTTAATTTACAAAATAACTACAAAATTTCATAATTTACATGATATATAAATTAATTACATATGAAAAAGCTAATTAATTAATTTACATCGCATTCCTATTAATTACCTGTTCATAATATACATTACAATACAATATCTAAGCATTTTATACAAAATATAAAATATAATCTATATGGGCCCTATCTACATGCATTGCTGAGGAGGTGACAACCTTGAATACTTCAGACACTTCTGCAGATCAGAACTCCAAAATCTCTGTTTAATATTTTTATCTGGGCTTTACCTTCAGTACCTGCGCGAGGAAAAAATTCCATCGCGCTAAGCATTGCCGCTTAGTGGTGCAATAATATAACAAAGAAATAATATACAAATAAAGATAGAAATAAAACATAATTTAAATAATTAAGATTTATTTATACTTCATATGCGGTTTCTAAAATTTAATATGTTTTATCCTAATTTAGTCTTCTTTGGAAGTGTTTATTTCGCCAATGTACAATAATAATGTACAAAGAAAAATGATCTAAAAATAATAAATTTATGCTTATATTATTATATAAGTCACATTTGCAATATTTATTTATGTTATAATTTTTTTTGCTAATCTTTTAGCATTTTCTCAATACTTGCTAGGTTGTCTCAGATTATCTCATAATAAGTAAATTTTAATATTGGTCCAGTTCATTTCGATTCTTTCTAATAAATAACTATTCTAATTTATTTTAGGTCATCATACTCATTTATTTTATTTAATTTCTAATATTTTTAATTGCTAGTATTCTTAACTTATTTCAATAAATTTCACTGCCCAAGTAACCTATGACAGGCTGACTAAACTGGATAACAGGTCGTTGGCACTGGACACCGCGGTGCCTCAGGCCGTCATACCATGGGACGCAAAACGTCAACCACGTATGCAATCAGTATGGCTAAAAAGCCATGAATGTTGGCATAAAGCCATGAATGCGGGCATAAGGCCATGAATGCCGGTATAAAGCCATGAATACGGGCATAAAGCCATTATTGCGGGCATAAAGCCATGAATACAAGCATAAAGCCTTTCGCAGTACTGCTTAAACAATACCCTATTGGCATGCCAATCTATCCAATCTGACACACGTGTCTAGGCAATACAAGGGCACATACTATCATTAAATGTTAATATATTGTGTTTTATGACTTCATTATTTCATGATAAATTTCAATTATAATTCATACATTCAGTTGATCATTTATACGATCACAATTCTAAACAATGGTTCACATGTACCATTGTATTCAAAACATTTTTTCTTTCTCATTTATACATTCAAAAATCTACTTATGTAATTACAAATTTTATATTTCAAGTTGAGTTACTAATATTTTATGAATTCCATTTGTGATGGGCATATAAGCCCTAACTATCTATTTACATTAATTAGGTGACTTATTTTGCATGTTTCAAGTAATCCATGAACATTTCATGGATTTCAAATTTATGGTCTTAATTTCCTTTTAACAATTTTGACTAAGATGCATAGTCCACATTTGTCATACAATTCTAAGCATTTAAGCTTAGAATTGGTTCTAGGTCTTCATCTTAATTTACTAATCATTTTGATTACTATTCACCTTACTAGTCAACCAAAATGTTGACTTTTTCATACTTAATGGATATGTTAATTCTAATTACACCAAGATCCCACATTTTGAGTTTTACATTTGCTAGTATTAATTGCCAATTGCAATTTAAAGTCCCCTAGATGCATTTCTAAATTTTCAGTTTTTATTACCTAAGTTTACTGTTCCATTGGACAATTTTAGAATAGAAACTGGGCTAACTTTTCTTCATCAAAGTTGTTCCTTATTGTGTCTTCTTTAATTCTCTTTTTGAATCACTCCATTTGGAGTTTTGTAGCTCAAGTTATGGTCATTTTAGCATAACTGGCCGGAGTGACCTATACCCAGATTTTCTGGGCAATTTGGTTCTGCCAGATTTGGTGACCTAAGTTTGGTTGGCAATTTGACTTGGTTATGATCAGAATTTGGATTTGTGTTCTTCATGAAAGTTGTAGTTATATGTCTCATATTTCTGTTGGTAAAATTTCAGATCAATTGGACCTTTCTACACTGAGTTATGACTAAATGACTAAATACTGTTCATTTGGTCATTTTGCCTAGGCAGACTGCAAGTCACCCGGATTAGGGAAATTTTTATGTCAACTTGGTTTGGTTTTCTGGGCAGGCTTTCTTCACCAAAGTTGTGCCATTATGTGTTTAGTTTCATGTCCAATTGGCCTTGAACCAATTGGAGTAACATAGCTCAAGTTATGACCCTAGGAATACACTAGACTCAAGTCTAGTATTCTGGCACAATGGGGGCAGCATACCACTTTCAATTTCAAGGCCACAATTACTTCCAATTTAGGGCCAAACTTCATCAAATGGTCACTAATTGACCATTAGAAATCCAATTAACCATTCAAACACAATATCTCCAATTTTCATACTAACCCTAATTGATCAAATCTCATTCTCATACAAATTCAAAAAGATTAAACTCCATTAAACTCCAATTCATATGTATACATTAATTGATATTAATATACAAACTTAATTGCAATTAAACCATCAAAACCCTAACCCTCTCTTGGCTGCTACAATTCATACATACTTCTACATAAAGTGTTTTATTCAATTTCTTAACAATTTCTCATTCACTTGAACTTCCTAACATGGAATAAAAAGAAAAATGTAAGAGTTAGCACTAACCTTAGGAGGGCAGAATTTTCCCTTCAATTTCCTTCACTTTCTTTGATTTTCTTGGTAGCCAAACACCTTCCCAAGTAGTGTAGACAAGTTTTAATGAAGGAGGTCTAGGGTTTTGTGGAGGGAAATCAATGAAAATTAAGAGAGATGAAGAAATTTTTTTTTTTTCATGGAAGAGAGAGATGAGAGATTTCCGGCAATGAGAAGAAAAAATGAGGAAGATGGCTGTTTGGGCTTGTTTTTATCTCATTTTTATCTCTTTATTTAATTTGTCAAATTGTGATTGGGTGGGGGCATGTTAATGACATCATGTGATGTCATAATTCTCAATTTCTTTTATTTTTCTTTTCTACTCATTTTCAATTCAATTTTTAACAATATTTATTCATATTTTAGATCATAATAATTATTTACTTAACTGGACAAGTCGGTCAAAAATCATCTCTGAAGACGAAATGACCAAAATGCCCTTCGTTTGGCTTAACAGACTAAAATTGTCTGTACCGATTGAAAAATTTTTCTAAACCTTTTCTTGGCATTCTAATGTCATAGAATCCTCAATGACTCTTCTCTGGAGTCTCAAAAATTATTTTATGAATTTTCTCCCGGGTCTAGGGCTCCTAGTTGTGAGAACCGCAACTTCCCACTGGGTTACCCATCGCTAGGGCACCGGCTCATTTAACTTGGTTGTATTTTATTTCTAAAATTTTTTCTTAATTTTTCTTATACTTATTTGAGTTATTTATGACTCCTCACTCTAGTCTAAATATTTTTTCAGACGTTCTAGCTGTCCATACCGACACCAGTCACCAGAAAAGTAGAATGTGCGAAATTACTACAGTGAGGGTGTTACAGGTCTCTTGCTCTGTTTGACTTCTTCCAATAACTTCTGATACTTCTGATCATTCTGAGCAGCCATTCTAATCTGATCAATCAACACTGGCTATACATGCCATGCAACTACTGTCTGCCCCTCATCATTAATCTCTAAGCTGGCATGTAATGATCTCAACTCATGTACCATAGACAAAGGAGTAACTCGTAGACTTGCCATAGTCTTGCAACTTAAGGCGTCAGCCACCACATTAGCTTTCCCTGGCTGATAGTCTATCAGACAATCATAGTCTTTTATCAACTCTAACCATCTCCTCTGTCTCAAATTCAACTCCTTCTAAGCACCCAAATACTTCAAACTCTTATGATCTGTGTAAATGTAGCACTTCTCCCCGTATAAATAATGTCTCTAGATCTTAAGAGCAAACACAATAGCTGCAAGCTCTAAGTCATGTGTCGGATAGTTCTTCTCTTACGATTTTAGCTAGCGTGATGCATAAGTAATGACATTTCGATCTTGCATCAACACACAGCCTAACCCATTGTGAGAAGCATCACTATAAACTGTATATTCTTTATCCGGTGTAGGTAAAGTTAGGACTAGAGCCTCAGTTAAACATTTCTTCAATTCATCAAAACTCTGTTGGCATTTATCCGTCCACTGAAATTTCACATCTTTCCTAAGCAGCTTGGTCAATGGAGATGCCAACATGGAAAATCCTTTCACAAAACGGCGGTAGTATCCAGCTAAACCCAGAAAACTGTGAATCTCTGTGATATTTCTAGGTGACCTCTAATTAAGGACAACTTCTATCTTACTTGGATCTACCTTGATGCCCTCTACCGATACTACATGCCCTAAGAAACATATTTCTTTCAGCCAAAATTCACACTTTGACAATTTGGTGTATAGCTGTTTCTCCCTTAAAGTTTGCAGTACAATGCGCAGATGTCTATCATGCTCTTCTGTATTCCTCGAATAAACCAAAATATCATCTATAAATACCATAATAAACTGGTCTAGGTATGGTCTAAAGATAGTGTTCATCAGATCCATAAAAGCAGCCGGAGCATTAGTTAACCCGAATGGCATGACCAAGAACTCATAATGGCCATAGCGAGTTCTGAAGGCAGTTTTAGAAATACTCTCCTCTTGTACTTTTAGCTGATAATAACCTGATCTTAGGTCAATTTTGGAGAACACAACTGCACCCCTCAACTGATTAAATAAGTCATCAATGAGGGGCAATGGATATCTATTCTTTATTGTCACCTTATTTAACTGGCGATAGTTAATGCATAACCGGAGAGTGCCATCTTTCTTCTTTACAAACAACACAGGCGCTCCCCAAGGTGACACACTAGGGCGGATAAAGCCCTTGTCAAGTAGCTCTTGCAACTGCACTTTCAATTCTTTCAATTTTGCTGGTGCCATTCTATATGGTGTTATGGAGATTGGGTCCACACCAGGCATAACATTAATCTCAAATTGCACTTCTCTTTCTGGAGGTAATCTTGGTAATTCATTAGGAAACACATCCGAAAAGTCACATACTGTAGGGATGTCCCTCAGTGCTGGACTCCCCACTTGGGTGTCTATCACATGTGCCAAGTATGCTTCACACCCCTTTCTGATCATCCTTCTGGCTAGTGCAGCCAAAATGATGTTTGATGGTAGTAAATGCCTCTCCCCATGTATTACCACATCACCGTACAGAGGGAGACCAAAAGTGACTGTCTTCAATCTACAGTCAATCATGGCGTGATGCCTGGCTAGCCAATCCATGCCCAGGATAATATCATAATCTCTGAAGGGCATTTCAATCAAATCTGACAGAAAAAAATGTCCTTGGATCACTAAAGGACAGTCTCTATAAATTTTGTTGACCCGAACCTCTTGTCCTAATGGACTAGTTACTAGCACTTCAAAACCTATTTTGACACACAGAACAGCAAGTGAACTGACTATGCTAGCACTAACATATGAGTGGGTTGAACCCGGATCAAACAACACAAATACTTCTTGATCAGAGATAGAGAATGTACCAGCTACCACATCAGAAGTCTCAGCCTCTTCTCGCTGTCTCATCGTGTAAACCCTGGCTGAAGCACTTCCTTGTGCTGATTGACCAATAGTACCCTGACTGCCAGAAGCAGTGCCTCTACCTCTGCCTCTTCCTCTGCCAACTGGTTGTGAACCTCAGGGAGCAAGACTCTAAATAGATCCTTCTATAGTAGTAGGAGCTAGACCGAATCTAGCAGCACTAGTGCATTCTTTTGCAATATGACCCTTGCCTCCACAGTTAAAATAGGCTCCTATTGCCCAATAGCAATCTCCCCCCATGAATCTTGCCATAAGTCTCACAGGGGCGGGAAGGCTATGAACCCCTGCTCCACTGTTGACCAGACCTAGGGGGTCTCTGTCTAGAAAATCTATCCCTTCCAAACCTTCCACCTCGACCTCTGCTAGGTCCACCAAATTTCTTCTTCTTTCCAGAGGTACCACAAGAACTTGGCTCTACTGACTTTTCCCCCTTATCTTTTTCTGATTTCTCAGCTTTCTCTGATTTTTCCTTTACTGGGGTCGCTTCTATATCAATTCTCTCCAACTCAAGTGCTTGAGAAATAAGTTCTGAAAAATTACTGTGTCTGAATCCCATTACTCGCATCCTCAAACTAGGCTTCATACCCGTCTCAAATCTCTTGCACCTTGCCTTGCTGGTGGAAAGGAGACTCCTAGCATAGTGGCTTAAGTGGGAGAACTCCCTTTCATATTCTGCCATTGTTCTGTTGCCTTGTTTTAGACTCATAAATTCTTGTAACTTTTGATCCACATATGCGTATGGGACATATTTTTATCTGAATTCTCTGATGAAGTCATCCCAGGTCAGTACTGGTGGTTCAACCAAACTGTAGGGAATGGTCTTCCACCAATCATACGCATCCCCTTACAATAGTGACACAGAATATTCAAACTTTAACTCATCTGGGCAGTGCAGCTTCTTAAACACTCTATCCATCCTTTCAAGCCATTGCTCTGCCTCTAAAGGGTCCACTGTACCCTTGAATTTCATAGCCTCGTATTTCAATAGCTTATCATACTGTCTGGCTAGAGGTTGTGGTTGTACCATAGGTGTTTGGGGTGGAGCTTGAGCAGGCATACCCCCAGCCATTTGTTGAAACATCACAGCCATCTGCTGTGCGAACTGCGCAGGAAACTACGGCATTTGTAGGGCTGGTGCTACTGATCCACTGATATTTTTTAGAGCTGGGGCTTCCCCTTGTGCCTCAGCTTCAACAGATTGCTCAACTGAGCGATCCCCTTCTTCCATATCAATCTAAAGTTAGGGTATCTCCTAAACAAATAACATAAGGAGATTTGCCTCCATTAGTTCATATTTATGATGTAGTGCACTATATGTAACAAATAAGGACATTGAGCAGTTGTACTTATCAAAGAAAAGACACAAATTCATAAGTTAAAACATACTTCAAAAAATTTTGCTTTGATACCACTAAAACATGTCACACCTTACCTCTCTGTAAGGCATAACATGATCCCGTAGAATACCTAATGAACTACCGAACTTCACCTATCAATAACTCATTAAGTACCCTACAAGGGATTTTAAAACAATTTTCTTACTTTTATAAGTGGTGAGCATTTTCTAATAGAAATTAAAATCATTTATTTGAAGTTTTAAAACAAATAAAAATTTTTGTTCCATTTTATTTTTCCGAAAATTTTATAGAAATTTCGGCAGAGTGGCGTCTGTATTTTGAGAAAACAGTTCTTCAAATACCTGTAAAAAAGCACTTCCAATAATTTGTCTCAACAACTTCTTCAAATTCATAATCATTCCAATCAATTTCAACATCAATTCATATGTAATTAAATGTAAAACAATTTATGTACATCATACTAAAAATTTACATTAGGAAAATCCAAACAAAAATTTATTACAAACTTTATACAAACTGCTCAAGACCAGTTTTACATGTCCATACCTTTACATACATTACATATATCAAAATAAATTTTTACAGTCAGGGTATAAATTATACCCGATAACTTCAAAGCAGGTAGCTCCTTAATCCTCAGCAGCTCAATCTGCTGCTCCTCTAGTTTCTATATCTGCGACAACAATAGCAGCCATCGCTGAGTACTAGGACTCACTGGTGCACAAAATACTAAAATAAACTTTATGCAGAATTTAAATCACATTGATTCAAAATTTAAATTGAACATGAGCAATACATTCAAAACATGACTTATAAAATTTTAATCCAAACAATTTTATTTCAAAAATCTCAAACACATTTCATAAAAATACACAGTTATATCATGCTATTCGAAACAAATAGAATCTCAAGAGCCAGAGACTAAGGAGAAATCACATCACAAGGCTAGCTAGCTCAAATATATGGGAACCCATTCTTTTTCTTCTTCAACTGGCACACACCTCAACACTTCAGCCAGAGAAGGAATCAAAATTCAAAACTGATTTCCCCCACTAGTCATGCTAGTGAGGTGTTCAAATATATGGTCATGACACTGTGGTTTCAAAACTTATCTTAATAATTTACTAAACATTTATTGCCATTTCAAACATGCACAAATAAACTTTCAACAATTCAAAGAAAAAGCATAATACACATTTCATGCACTTTGTAAATGAATTTTAAAGCATGTTGATGTTATGCACAAACCTTAAGCGAGTAGCCTCTTGGCCTTGACTCGATTCCTCGGGTTCTTTTTCCGGTGTTCCTTTCCATTGAAACACACAGTTTCACAGTGTTTCAGTATCATAACTTATCAGAAATCCAAAATAAATTTAAATTCACTTTTACCTAGCTCTAATGTGCTAAACTTGACATTCTTTAAAATTTATATTTTGGGGTTACTATTTACGATACTATTCAAGTAAATTTGTTGACTTTCTAAGGCTTAATAGGTATGAGAATCCCAACTTCACCCACATACCACATTTTGGTTGCTAAATTTGTTGGTTTTGGTTGTTTACTCAAAATCTATGTCTTTTAGGCAAATTTGCAAATTTCCAATTTTGGTGTCTTAAGTTGCACTGTTCCATTGGTCATTTTTTTGTTAGAATTCGGCTAAGTTTTCTTCATAGAAATTATTCCTTATTGTCTTAACTTTATTCTCCATTTTGAATTACTCCATTTGGAGTTTTTTAGCTCAAGTTATAGCCATTTGAATCATGGCTGTCAGATTGGACTTCACCCAAATTTCTGGGCACCAAACTGGTTCTGGCAGTTTTAGGTCACTAACTTTGGGTGGCCAAATGACTTGGTTAAGGGCATAATTTGGGTTTGTGTTCTTTATAAAAGTTTTAGGTCTATATCTCAGCTGTCCACTAGTAAAATTTCAGGTCATTTAGACCTGCCTAGCCTAAGTTATGGCCAAATAAACAAACACTATTCATTTGGTCATTTTTGTACAAGTCAGCCAGCAGAAGTCCGGATTTGGTCAATTTGTTCACTAGGTGTTGGTCACTTTTTGGGCAAGATTCCTAAATGAAAAATGTTCCATTTTGTGTCTATTTTCATTCCCAATTGGCCTCACACTAATTAGGCTTGTAAATTTTCAGTTTTAGTCCCTCAAAGGGACCTTGGTCCTACTGCCTACAGCATGGCCATTTTCAGTCTGAATTTAAACTCACTTCTAACACTTCCAACACATCCCAATTGGTCACAAATGACCATTTTTCATCTCAAACAAGGTCAAACACACCATTTGACCAATTCTCACATTTTTTCCTCCTAAACCCTAGGTGCCCAAAACCTTAATTTACACAATTGATTAATTCATACCTAATTTGCTACACTAACCACATATTCAACCTTAATCAATGTCAAATTCATGGCTAAATTAAATTGAACATATCAAAACTTCAAGGTACCATGGCTGGCCAAAATTCATGTTTAGTCCTCTAACAATTGTTTTCTTTTCCATTTTCCATAATTTCTAAGTTTATTCAACCATAAGCATAATAATTAAACTAGCAATTTAAAGTTTAGATTACTAACCTTTCTGCAGAATTTTTTTTCACCTCTTCAACTTCTTTCTTTCTTCTTTTTTTTGTTGTCAATAGATGAATCAAGGTTCAAGGGCAATATTTACTCAAGAAACCTTAGGGAAATTATGGCTAGGTTAGGGTTTATGAAGCTTGAGTCAAGCTTCCATGGAGGTTTGAAGAAAGAAAATGAGAGAGTGACCAAGGGAGAGCTAGGCAATATGGATGAAGAAGACCCAAAAATGAATTTTGTTTTAATTTAATTCCTTTTTTTTTTATTGATCACTTAAGTAGATAATTATCCCACTTTTCAAAATTTAAAATTAGATTTATTATGTCATGCATTATGTCATGCATGATGATGTCATCACTTTTTCACTTTTTCTTTTTCTTTTTTTTTATTTATTTTTCCATTAGTTCTTTAATTTAATTCTCAATTATGAAATTTTTTTTTCTCCGATTTTATTTGACAGTTAGGTCAGGAGTAAGCTCTCAGGGTCAATTGACCAAATTGCCCCTCGCCGGTTCGACCCGGTTTGCAAATGATTCAATATTTCTTCCGGCTCCTTGACCTAATTATCTGACTAGCTTAATAATTCTTTTTTGTGATTTTCTCTTTTCCATTGTGTTCGTAATAGTCCTAAGGACCGCGGTGTCACATTTTACTGTTCGAAATTTGCGTTTAAATCGACTTCACAATCCTTCCCGAGAAGGTCACCCATCGCTGTGACTCTCGGCTCATTTAACTTCTTGTGTTCTATTTTTCTTATTTATACTTAACTAATTGACAATTACTAATTATTTATGTTTTATGGCTTATCTAGTTGTCTTAAGTGTGGTTCTAATCCCTTTAATTGTCCGGACCGACACCGATCATCGGAATAGTGAAATATACCAGGCTATGCAAATAGGGGTGTTACAAGACAAGTGTTAGAAATATTTTTTTTTAACTGAAGTGAACCCAAATAACAAATATGAAGTATCAATAATTTCTGTAAAAATTTTGGCAGAGTGCCATATGTATTTTGAATAAAACAGTTCTTCAAAAACCTGTAAAAAGCACTTCCAATATATTTGTTCAATCCCAAACTCCAGTATGGCTTAACAGAAATTAATTTTCTCAACATTTGTCAAACTCAATTCAACATCAATTTTCAATATTTCCAAATATAGACTACAAAATGACTGAGTGGTTCAAAAGCTGAGATAAGAAATAAATATATTACAATTTTAGGTTACAACTACTCAAGACCAAGTACAATATATACATGCAGTTCACATACATTACAACAAAAATTACAAAAATGTGGCATACTCAATATACTCGGCAGAATCCCAAAATGTAGCACAAGTAGCCTACTCTGCTACTCTGTCTGTCTGTCTACCTGCGACAGCAATGAAAAAGCTATCATTGAGCCAATGTCTCAGTGGTGCACAACATTAAGAAAATGCAATTTAAAACCATAAACCATAAATTATATAAAATGTGGATACTTAAAATCATAGTTAAATTCAAAAGACAGAGAATGTCATAAAGAATTAAACTCCATTTCACAATGTCTCAATGAATATCAATAAATCACACGCACAGCTTAATCATGATTCCAAAGTCCAATTCATCCCAAAAGTCAATGGCTAATGAGGAATAACATAGGTAGCTATCAATTATATGAGTACTCATCCTATTCGTCCTCAATTGGCACACACCTCAACACTTCAACCAGAGAGGGAATTCAAAGCCAATTCGTCCCACTAGACAAGCTAGCGAGGAATTCAATCAATATACATGATAGCTGTGGTTTAAACCATTTGCAATATTTTTCAAGCAATAAGTATCCATCAAATAACATTCAAACAAAATTTTCACAATTTAAGCAATAACATACAAATTGTCATAATTTATTTCAATTGAAAATTAAAAAGAAATAAGGTTCTATAATTAATTTATTTAATGTTATTGCTCTCATTAGTCAACCTATAATGTTGACCTTTGATGCACTCGAGGGAAATAAATTTTATTGTTACTAATATGTCACATTTTATAGTCCTTTAGTGTTGGTACATGTTACCAAATTCATTTTCAAGTGTATTGCATTTTATTGCAATTTATCACATTTTGGTATGCTATTTTGACCTAGCTGGATGACCTAGTTCCCTCGATTTTCGGATTCTGGTCCGAATGACAAACTTGTAGGGCTATGTCTTAGTGAACTTTTGTCACAAATTTTAGGTCATTTGGAGTTTACTAGACCAAATTATGGTCATTTTACTATTGCTGGACAGATTGCACTAAAATGGCAAACTTAGGTCATTTTAATGTCATTTCCGATTCTGGTAGTTTTTATACCCAAATTTGTGCAAGAATTTTGACTTGCTTATGGTCATTTCTGGATTTTGTGATCTCTACAAAAGATGTAGCTCTATGTCTAAGCTTTCCAACCATATAAAATTTCAGGTCATTTGGACCTGTTTTGAGTGAGTTATGGCCAAAATACTGACTGCTGTTCAAATGGTCAGTTTTCAGGTTTGCAATGTCACTAATCTGGATTTGGTCAATTTTCATATCAATTTATGGACAGAATTTAGGTAGGCTTCCAACATAAAAGTTGGCACATTTTGTGCCTAGTTTCACCTCCAATTGGCCTCAAACCAATTGGAGTAACACAATTCCATTTATAGCCTAAAACACATACTGCCCTTAACACCTTTTTAAAACACCAAACCAATCACACATTCAACTAGCTATAACTTCATTCTCAAACAAATTCTGCATATACCACAACTATTTATCACTTCATATTATAGTCTCTTTGGGCAGAATACAAAGACCTTAAATACAACAAATACAAATCCCAAATTACAAAGTCCATTTATAATGACATATACACATAACACTCATAACCATTACACATAACTTCCATCATCAAATTACATATATATTCTCTACTAAATCATATACATATGCTACCATCCTTGGTACCATAATTCACTAAACTATTTCATGAATTTAAAAACTCTACCGTGCATCATAAGGCTGCCCAATTGTTCATATAGATCAAGCTTCCATTTTAACTTTTCAAACTTACAATTCAAACTATATACATGGTAAATCAAATCCTATACATTTAAGCACTTAAATCAATATCTCAAAATACCATTTACATGAAGAAATAATTCATTCACCTTGATATTCCATGGCTGCCAAAAACAGTACCTTCCAATAACTCATTAAAACCTCAAAGTTTCTTCACAAATCAACTCACCACAACACCCACACAAACTTTAATGAAGCAAAAATGAAAAACAAGCACTTACTTAATTTGAAACTTGTTAAAACTCATCAAAACCTATCTTTCTTGCTCCTTAATTGCTGCCCAAGGTGTGGTGATTACTTTTAGTGAAGGAACTATGGTGAAATGAAGCTTGGAATGGGAGTGCATGTGGCTTGCTCCTTGGACGGCAATTGAGCTTTAATGGTGGTTCATTCGGCTGTTTGTTATGAGGTTTAAGATTAAGTGGTTTCTGACCCAAAATATGCTATATTATATGTCCACTAATCCCTTTAGTGGAGCACTAAGTTTAGTTAATGATTAATTAATCCAAAGTTTCCAATTTTGTAATTTTGTCACCATTCTTCCACTATTTACATTATATACCACAATTTCAATTTTCATGACATTTTCAATATTCAATATCATTTATTTTTAATGGAAATTTAGGTCAAAAGGCAATTCGGGGTGTCAAATGACCAAAATGCCCCTATTCGGGTTGTATTCCTGATTTTTACAGAACACCGATTTTTGTTGATTTCTTGATTTTTTATTTTTCTTTGTACTAATTAATTAATTTTTCTTTGACATTTCCAATGTCATTTATACTTCAATAGATGTTTATTTAAGTCTTAAAAATATTTCCTAGGGTTCCCCGAGGTCCAGGGCTAGTCAACGGTCCATGCCGCAACTTCCCGGTGCAGTCACCCATCGCTACGATTTTTGGCTCGTTTAACTTAGTCACATTTCATTGCTCTTATTTTTCTCTTGTTTTTCTTGTATTTTCCTCTATTGTATTTCATTATTTCATGTCTCCTCATTAACATTTAAGTGTAGTTCCAGGCATTCTAACTGTCCGGACAGACACTAGTCACCGGAACAATAGAATGCACTACCAAATATAGGGGTGTTACAATTCTTCCCCCTTTAAAATAAATTTTGTCTCGAAATTTTACCTGGCATCAGTCTCTGAACAGCTGTGGATGCTGTCTCCTCATGTCCTCTTCACGTTTCCAAGTAGCTTCTTGGCCTGAATGATGGTTCCACAACACTTTAACCAGGGGTATCTGTTTGTTCCTCTGCTGCTTCACCTCATGTGCAAGAATCTCTACAGGTTCTTCCTCATATGAAAGGTCTGGATTTACCTCAATCTCTTCAACTGATAGAATATGAGATGGGTCAGATCTATACCTCCTTAACATGGACACATGGAAGACACTGTGTATCCTTTCTAGCTCTGGAGGTAATGCCAAACGATATGCCAAAGGACCCATTCTTTCCAGAACCTCATATGGTCTGATAAAACGAGGACTCAGTTTCCCCTTTCTGCCAAATCTCATAATCCTCTTCCAAGGAGAAACTTTGAGGAATACCTTATCACCCACTGCATATACAATATCTTTTCTCTTCAAATCAATATAGGACTTATGACAGTCTGATGCAGCCTTGAGTCGATCTCTAATCAATCTGATCTTTTTCTCTGTCTACTGAATAATTTCTGGATCAATCATCTTTCTTTCACCTACTTCATCCCAACATAGGGGAGTTCTGCACTTCCTGCCATACAAAGCTTCATATGGAGGCATCCCAATGCTTGATTGGTAGCTATTGTTATAAGCAAACTCAATCAAAGGTAAGTGTGTATCCCAACTACCTTCAAACTCAATAACACAAGCTCGTCGCATATCCTCCAAGATCTGAATTACCCTCTCAGACTGGCCATCTGTCTGTAGGTGGAATGTCGTGCTGAAGTTCAATCTAGTTCCTAGGGCTCTCTGAAAACTACCTCAGAATCTAGAAGTGAACCTAGGATCTCTGTCTAATACAATCGATACTGGCACTCCATGCAGTCTTACAATCTCATCTATGTACAATCTAGCCAATCTCTCCAAACAATAGTCCATTTGGACTAGCAGAAAGTGAGCAAACTTGGTCAGTCTGTCAACTATAACCCATACTGCATCATGACTATTCAGTGTCCTCGAAAGTCCCATAACAAAATCCATAGTTATCCGTTCCCATTTCCACTCTGGTACTGGCAATGGATGTAACAAACCAGCTGGTACTTGATGTTCTGCCTTCACTTCTTGACAAGTTAGGCATTTGGAGACAAAATCAGCTACATCCCTTTTCATACCCATCCACCAGTAATGCTCTTTTAGTCCTCTGTACATTTTAGTTCCACCAGGGTGCATAGCAAAAGGAGACTCATGTGCTTCCTTCATAATGATCTGTCTCAATTCCACATTATTAGGAACGCACATTCTACCCTGATGTAGCAATAAACCATCATCTCTCATAGAGAATTCAGGTTTCTTGCCATGCTAGACTTTTTTCAGTAGCTTTTGATATTTTTCATCATTCTGAGTGGCCATTTTGATCTGATCAATCAACACTGGTTGTACATTCCATGCAACTACTGTATGTCCCTCATCATTAATCTCCAAACTGGCATGCTGTGCTTTCAACTCATGTATCATGGACAAAGGAGAAACTCTGAGACTTGCCATAGTCTTGCGACTTAAGGCCTCAGCCACCACATTTGCTTTCCCTGGCTGATAGTCTATTAAGCAATCATAGTCTTTAATCTGTTCTAACCATCTCCTCTGTCTCAAGTTCAATTCTTTCTGAGTGCCTAAATACTTCAAGCTCTTGTGATCTGTGTAGATATAACACTTCTCCCTATATAAGTAATGTCTCCAGATCTTCAGAGCAAAAACAATAGCTGCTAGCTCCAATTCATGTGTCGGATAGTTCCTCTCGTGTGGTTTCAGCTGGCGTGATGCATAAGTAATGACATTCCAATCTTGCATTAGTACACAGCCTAACCCTTTATAAAAAGTATCACTATAGACTATGTATTCTTTACCCGGTGTAGGTAAAGTAAGGACTGGAGCTTCAGTCAAACACTTTTTCAACTCATCAAAACTTTGCTGGCATTTATTCGTCCACTAAAATTTTACATCTTTCCGAAGCAGCTTGGTCAGTGGAGAAGCTAACATAGAAAACCCTTTCACAAATTGGCGGTAGTATCCAGCTAAACCCAAAAAACTGTGAATTTCTGTGACATTCTTGGGTGGCTTCCAATTAAGGATAACTTCTACCTTATTGGAATCTACCTTGATCCCTCCAACTGACACAACATGTCCCAAGAAAGAGATTTCTTTCAGCCAAAATTCACATTTCGACAATTTGGTGTATAGTTGTTTCTCCCTTAAGGTCTGCAGTACAATCCGCAAATGTCTTTCATGCTCCTTTGCATTTCTTGAATATATCAAAATATCATCACTAAACACCACAACAAACTGGTCGAGATATGGTCTGAAGATAGTGTTCATCAAATCCATAAAAGCAGCTGGAGCATTAGTTAACTTGAATGGCATTACTAAAAACTCATAGTGGCCATATCGAGTTCTAAAAGTTGTTTTTAGAATACCCTGCTCTTGCACTTTCAACTGATAATAACCAGATCACAAATCAATTTTGGAGAACACAGCTGAACCCTTGAACTGATCAAATAGATCATCAATGTGAGGCAATGGATATCTGTTCTTTATTGTCACCTTATTCAACTGTCGGTAGTCAATACACAAGCAGAAAGTGCCATCTTTCTTCTTAACAAACAATACTGGCACTCCCCAAGGTGACACACTATGGCGGATGAAGCCCTTTTCAAGTAGTTCTTGCAACTATACCTTTAACTCCTTCAATTCTGCTGGTGCCATTCTATATGGTGTTATGGAGATTGGATCCACACCAGGCATAACATTAATCTCAAACTGCACTTTTCTTTCCAGAGGTAATCTTGGCAATTCATCAGGAAACACATCTGGAAAGTCATATACTGTAGGGATGTCCCTCAATGCTGGGCTCCCCACTTAGGTGTCGACCACATGTGCCAAGTATGCTTCATACCCCTTTCTGATCATTTTTCTGGCTAGTGCAGCCGAAATGATATTTGATGGCAATAGCAGCCTCTCCCCATATATTAACACATCATTATACTGAGGGAGACCAAACGTGATTGTCTTCAGTCTACAATCAATCATGGCGTGATGCCTGGCTAACCAATCCATGCCCAAGATGATATCATAATCTCTGAAGGGCATTTCAATGAGATCAGATAGAAAAGTATGTCCTTGGATTACAAAAGGACAATCCCTATACATTCTATTGACTTTGACCGCTTATCCTAGCGGACTTGTTACTAGCACCTCAAAGTTCATTTTTTTACATGGAATAGTAATGCAATCAATGATGCTAGCACTCACATAGGAGTGGGTAGAACCCGAATCAAATAACACAAACACATCTTGATTAAAAGTTGAGAAGGTACCAGCCACAATATCAGATGTCTCAGCCTCTTCTCTCTGTCTCATTGCGTAGACTCTGACTGAAGCACTGCCTTGCTCAGACTGATTCACTGTGCCATGGCTGCCTGATGGATTACCTCTACCCCTGCCTCTACCTCTGCTAGGTGGTTGTGAACCTCTGGTGGCAGGATTTTGAACTGACCCTTTTACAGTAGTAGGAGGTGGCCCAACTCTATGGGCACTGGTGCAGTCTTTAGCAAAGTGTCCTGTGCCTCCACAATTATAACAGGCTCCTGTGGCCTTGTAGCATACCCCACCATGATTTCTTCCACAAGTTTCACATTGATGGGGAGGGTAGGAACTTCTGGTAGTCTGCTGACCAGATGGAGGAGGTCTTTGTCCTAAAAATCTTCCCCTACCAGACTTTTTACCCCCTCTGCTGTGTCCCCTAAAGTTCTTTCTCTTTCTAATAGGACCACTGGAACTTTGATCTACTAACTTCCCCTCTTTTTCTTTTTCTGTCTTCTCTGTTTTCTTTTTCTCTGGGGCCACTTCTGACTCAATTCTTTCTAATTCAAGTGCTTGAGGAATAAGCTCAGAGAAGTTATTATGTTTGAATCCGACCACTTGTAGTCTGAGACTAGGCTTCAAGCCGGTTTCAAACCTCTTACATCTTTCCTTATTGGTAGAAATGAGACTTCCTGCATAGTGGCTTAGGCGAGAAAACTCCCTTTTATATTCTGCCACTGATCTACTTCCCTGTTTCAAACTTAAGAACTCCTGTAACTTCTGGTCCACATAGGCATCTGGGACATATTTTTTTCTGAATTCCAGAAGAAAATCATCCCAGGTTAGCACTGGAGGTTCCACCAAACTATGGGGAATGGTTTTTCACCAATCATATGCATCCCCCTGTAGTAGTGACACTGAATACTCAAATCTTAGCTCTATTGTATAGTGCAGTTTCTTAAACACCTATCCATTCTCTCCAACCATTGTTCTGCCTCTAGTGGATCTACTGTCCCCTTGAACTCAGTAGCCCCATATTTAATCAGCTTGTCATACTGCCTAGCTAAAGGTTGTGGTTGTACCACTGGTGTCTGCAGTGAGGCTTGAGTAGGCATGTTACTAGCCATCTATTGGAACATTGCAACCATCTGCTGAGCAAACTGAGCAGGGAACTGTGGTACTGAGGGGGCTGGTGCAGCTAATCCACTCACATTATAAAGGGCTGGGGCTTCCCCTTGTACCTCAGCCTTTATTGATTGATCGACTAAACGGTCCCCTTCTTCCATAGTCAATTAGAGGATATTACACCTCCTGAACAAATAACACAAAGAGATTTCCTCCCATTAGTGCATATTTATAATGTAATGTACTGTATGCATCAAACCATGACATTGAGCAGTTGTACTATGAAGAAAGAATATTCAAATTACAGGTCAAAACAGAATTTAAAAATTAGCTATGATACCACTAAAACATGTCACACCTTACCCCTCTGTAAGGCATAACATGATCCTGTATTATACCTAATGAATTACCAAACTTTGTCTACTGATAACCCATTAAAACACTACAAGATATTTTAAACCTTTTCTTATTCCTTTTTACGGTGGTGAGCACTTTAGACAGGTGTTAGATTTTTTTTTTTTTTAACTAAAGTGAACCCAAATAACAAATATGAAGTATCAGTAATTTCAGTAAAAATTTTGGCAGAGTGCCATCTGTATTTTGAAGAAAATAGTTCTTTAAAAACCTGTAAAAAGCACTTCCAATATATTTGTTCAATCCCAAACTCCAGTATGGCTCAACACAAATCAATTTTCTCAATATTTATCAAACTCAATTCAACATCAATTTTCAATATTTTCAAAGATAGACTACAAAATGACTAAGTAGTTCAAAAGCTGAGATAAGAAATAAATATATTACAACTTTAGTTTGCAACTGCTCAAAACCAAGTACAATATATACATACAGTTCACATATATTACAATAAAAATTACAAAAATCTGGTATACTCAATATACTCGGCAGAATTCCAAAATATAGCATAAGCAGCCTACTCTGCTGCTCTGTCTGTCTGTCTACCTGCGACAGCAATGAAAAAGCTATCGCTTAGCCAATGTCTCAGTGGTGCATAACAAAACCATAAACCATAAATTATATAAACTGTGGATACTTAAAATCATAGTTAAATTGAAAAGACAGAGAATGTCATAAAGAATTAAACTCCATTTCAGATTGTCTCAATGAATATCAATAAATCACACACACAGCTTAATCATGATTCCAAAGTCCAATTAGTTCCAAAAGCCAATGGCTAATGAGGAATAACATAGCTAGCTAGCAATTATATGAGTACTCATCCTATTCATCCTTAACTGGCACACACCTCAACACTTTAACCAAAGAGGAAATTCAAAGCCAATTCGTCCCACTAGACAAGCTAGCGAGGAATTCAATCAATATACATGATAGCTGTGGTTTCAAACCATTTGCAATATTTTTCAATCAATAAGTATCCATCAAATATCATTCAAATTAATTTTCCACAATTTAAGCAATAACATACAAATTGTCATAATTTATTTCAATTGAAAATTCAAAAGAAATAACTGTTGTGTACAAACCTCTGAAGAGTAACCTCTTGGCCTTAACTCAGTGTTTCCCTCCCCTTCCCTGAGTCTTTGCTAACTAAAACACACAATTTAAAGTGTTTCAATACTCGTTTAAATTGTCTCTAACAATAAGGTTTAATAATTAATTTATTTAATACTATTGCTTTCATTAGTCAACCTATAATGTTGACCTTTGATGCACTCTAGGGGAATAAATTTTAATGTTACCAATATGTCACATTTTATAGTCCTTTAGTATTGGTACATGTTACTAAATTCATTTTTAAGTGTATTGCATTTTATTGCAATTTATCAGATTTTGATATGCTGTTTTGACTTAGCCGGATGACCTAGTTCCCTCAGTTTTCGGGTTCTGGTCTGAATTACAAACTTGCAGGTCTATGTCTTAGTGAACTTTTGTCACAAATTTTAGGTCATCTGGAGTTTACTAGACCAAGTTATGGTCATTTTACTATTGTTGGACAGATTACACTAAAATGGCAAACTTAGGTCATTTTTAGGTCAATTCCGATTCTGGTAGTTTTTATACCCAAACTTGTGCTAGCATTTTGACTTGCTTATGGTCATTTCTGGATTTTGTGATCTCTACAAAAGATGTAGCCCTATGTCTAAGCTTTCCAACCATATAATTTTCAGATTATTTGGACCTGTTTTGAGTGAGTTATGGCCAAAATACTGACTGCTGTTCAAATGGTTAGTTTTCAGGTTTGCAATGTCACTAATCCGGATTTGGTCAATTTTCATGTCACTTTATGGACAGAATTTAGGTAGGCTTCCAGCATGAAAGTTGGCACATTTTGTGCCTAGTTTCACCTTTAATTGGCCTCAAACCAATTTGAGTAACACTATTCCATTTATAGCCAAAAACACATACTGCCCTTAACACCTTTTTAAAACACCAAACCAATCACACATTCAACTAGCTATAACTTCATTCCCAAACCAAATTCTGCATTTGTATCAACCACAACCATTTATCACTTCATATTATAGTCTCTTTGGGCACAATACAATGACGTTAAATACACCAAATACAACTCCCAAATTACAAAGTCCATTTATAACAACATATATACATAACACTCCTAACCATTGCACACAACTTCCATCATCAAATTACATATATATTCTCTACTAAATCATATACATATGTTGCCATCCTTGGTACCATAATTCACTAAATTATTTCATGAATTTAAACACTTTACCATGCGTCACAAGGCTGCCCAATTGTTCATATACATCAAGCTTCCATTTTAACTTTTCAAACTTACAATTCGAACTATATGCATGGTAAATCAACTCCTATACATTTAAGCACTTAAATCAATACCTCAAAATACCATTTACATGAAGAAATATTTTATTAACCTTGATATTCCATGGCTGCCAAAAACAGTACCTTCCAATAACTCATTAAAACCTCAATGTTTCTTCATAAATCAACTTACTACAACACCTACACAAACTTTAATGAAGCAAAAATGGAAAACAAGCACTTACTTAATTTGAAGCTTGTTAAAAACTCATCAAAACCTATCTTTCTTGCTCCCTAATTGCTGCCCAAGGTGTGGTGATCACTTTTAGTGAAGGAACTATGGTGAAATGAAGCTTGGAATGGGAGTGCATGTGGCTTGCTCCTTAGACGGCAATGGAGCTTTAATGGTGGTTCATTCGGCTGTTTGTTATGAGGTTGAAGATGAAGTGGTTTCTACCCCAAAATATGCTATATTATATGTCCACTAATCCCTTTAGTGGAGCACTAAGTTTAGTTAATGATTAATTAATTCAAAGTTTCCAATTTTACAATTTTGTCACCATTCTTCCACTATTTACATTATGTACCACAATTTCAATTTTCATGATATTTTCAATGTTCAATATCATTTATTTTTAATGGATATTGAGGTCAAAAGGCAATTTGGAGTGTCAAATGACCAAAATGCCCCTATTCGGGTTGTATTCTCGATTTTTTGATAACACCGATTTTTATCGGTTTCTCGATTTTTTATTTTTCTTTATACTAATTAATTAATTTTTCTTTGACATTTTCAATGTCATTTATACTTCAATATATATTTATTTAAGTCTTAAAAATAATTCCTAGGGTTCCTCGAGGTCTAGGGCTAGTCAACGGTTAACGCCACAACTTCCCGGTGCGGTCACCCATCGCTACGATTTTTGGCTCATTTAACTTAGTCACATTTCATTGCTCTTATTTTTCCCTTGTTTTTCTTATATTTTCCTCAATTTTATTTCATTAGTTCATGTCTGCTCATTAACATTTAAGTATAGTTCCAGGTATTCTAACCATCCGGACAGACACTGGTCACCAAAACAGTAGAATGCACTACCGAATATACGGGTGTTACATAACCTATGACAGACTATAGAGACTAGATACATCTGTATGTCTAACATGTATACATTGGTTGTAACATCCTCATTTTAGCTAGTCCGTACAGTCTACTGTCCCGGTGACCAGTGTCGGTCCGGACAGCTAGAATGTTCGGAAAAATGTTTAAACTAAAGTGAGGAACCAAAAATTTACTCAAATATTAATGAAAAAAAAATTCTAGGAAAAATTATAAAATAATTCTTGGGACTCCAGAGAAGGGTCATTGAGGTTCTTATGGCATTAGAATGCCAATAAAATACTTAGAAAATTTTTTCAATCGGTACAGACAATTTTTGTCCGTTAAGCGAAACGGAGGGCATTTTTGTCATTTCATCTTCAGAGATGATTTTTGGGCCAACTTGTCTAGTTAAATAAATAATTTATATAACATAAAATATAAATAAATATTGTCAAAAATTTAATTGCAATTAAATAGATAAGAAATGGAGAGAAAATGAAAGAAAATGGATTTATGACATCATCACGATGTCATTAAAACTCACCCAACCAACCCAATGTTGACACATGGCATAACTTTGTTTAAAAGAGACAAATGGGCTGGAAAACAAAAGAAAAATCAGAACTCTCTTATCTTCTTCTCTCCCTCCTTGCCGCCCCCTTTGCCCTCCATAACCAAGCTTTACCAAGCTTGATTTCTTGGGTTTCCGTCCATCAAAGCTTAAATTTCTCAACACAAAAACTTGCTCTTACACTTTGGTGATTCTTTTGGGAGCAAAAAGAAGAGGAAAATAAGAGCTTTAGCAAGTGGGAAAATTGCACTTCTTTGAGGTTAGTGATTTAACCATGAATTTTACTTTAAATTCATAATAAGGACTTTGAATGAGTGTAAATTATAAAGAAAAAAAAATTATTGAATACCATTTGTATGTAAACCCTAGATTTTTAGTAGCCATGGTTAGGGTTTGATTATATTGAGTTTAATGAAATTAAAAGACTGTCATGGCTACCCATAACATGTATTTACTAAGTGGATTGAAGAAATGCAATGAAAATGCATGAAGGGTAATGTGTGAGTTAGGGTTTGGGATGGAGAAATGAGATTTTGACCATGTGATGATGAAAATAGGTTTTAATGGTCAATTAGTGACCATTTAGTTCTGTTTAAATAAAAAATGAAGTGTTTTGAGT
Organism: Hevea brasiliensis; assembly: GCF_030052815.1. Taxonomy (NCBI): domain Eukaryota; kingdom Viridiplantae; phylum Streptophyta; class Magnoliopsida; order Malpighiales; family Euphorbiaceae; genus Hevea; species Hevea brasiliensis. Next base: position 56,057,687 of record NC_079494.1, read on the forward strand.
GATGGGATTGGGTTTGGTGTGGCTGCCATGAAAGTGACCTACAGAATTGGAGTGACCTGCAGAATTGGACTTGAGTCCAGTAGGTTTAGGCAGCCATAACGTGAATTGTAGAGGTTCAATTGGTGCAAGGCCAATTGAATATGAAACTAGACACATAATGGAACAACTTTGGTGAAGAAACCATGCCCATAAAACCAAACCAATTGGACCAAAAGCTTGCCTTAATCCGGGTGACCTGCAGTATGTTTCTGCAGAATGACCAAATGAACAGTGTTTGGTCATTTGGCCATAACTCAGTGTAGAATGGTCCAATTGACCTGAAATTTTACCAGCAACAAGCTGAGATATAGACCAATAACTTTCATGCAGGAATCTAACCCAAATTATGACCAGAACCTGTCCAACAAGTGAGTTGCAGTCACTATTCACTGCACTGTAGATATGGTCAGTCTAGAAAAATTTCAATCTGGCCAGTTGTGGTTTTTGGACCATAACATGAGTTATAAAACTCCAAATGAAGTGATTCAAAAAAGAAAATTCAACTAGACAAAATAAGGAACAACTTTCATGTTGATCATTTTTCCAAATTCTCACTGCAAAAACGACCAATGGAACAGCAAAAATGAAGCATGAAAACTGAAAATTCTGCTTAATTAACATTGAGCTTAGAAATGGTATTGGTAACCAATACCAACAAATTTTAAATGCAAAATGTGGTATGTTGGGAGTATTAAAACCAATGTACCTATTGTCTATGCAAAAGTCAACATTTTGGTTAACTAATGAAGTGAATAGTAACACCAAAACTTGAAATTCAAAAATTGTAAAACTCAAAAGTGTAAAATGCCCTAGTATACCTAACAAGATTGGTTTGGATAGCTTGGCATGCCAATAGGGTTCTGTTAGCAGTACTGCATATGGCTTCATGCCATTCTGTGTTTCATGGCTTTTCCATGCTATTCTGTGAAATAATAACCTTTGGCTATGTTATTTGAGTTGATATACTTGGGTTTTAACCCTGATCATTATTACAGCTTATTAGCTGTTCTGTTGCACACCTGGAGACACAATGTGACCGATGGTGTGATGGTCCGAGGTACTTAGTACCCAGTGCAATTTTACCCGTTTATCCAGTCCAATCAACTAGTATGGGTTACTCGAGCAATAATAATAAACTTTACAGAATTTTGAATGGATAATACTGCAATTAATAGCAGAAATTAAGTCTACCAAAAAATGTAAATATACATTCTGCATATTTATTTTTATTTCATTTTATTTTATTTTATATTGTCACCACTAAGCAGAATTGCTTAGCGCGTCGCTTTTGCCACGCACAGGTACTGGAGACTTAGTTGGGAAGCCCAACAGACATCAGACAGGGTGAGCATTCAGAGCTGTATCTGGAGTCCAGAGTCACCTCACATCTGCACTGTATATGGTAGGACATTAGGATTTTGGGTAGCATTTTATATTTTGCATTTTGTATTAGCTTTGGGTCGTAACTATAAACTATTGTAATTATGTAATGATGTAAATATATAAAATTTCATATTATTGGAATTTTCTGTATATTATGTTGAGAAATATTTATGAATGTGCTTCCAGCAATGAAGTGAAAAGAAATATTTATGAAAATAGTGTTGTGATTTGAGATTGAGATTTTGAGATTGACTTGAATGTGTATAATGGAGTTTGGATTTGGAAATTATATTGGAAGTGTTTTTAAACAGGTTTATAAGAACTGTTTTTCCAATTTATAGCCGGCACTGTCGGATTTTCTATAAAATTTTTGAAAAAATTCAGATTTACCAAAAATTGAAAATAAATGAATTTAAAAGGGATAAATTGTAATAGAAACATAAATTGGTACTCCAGCACACTGAGTGGCATAACTTGCTTGGCTACACTGTAGACGGGTAAGGGGTGTCACATTGGTCATGTCAGGCATAAGGCCAGCGGGCAGGCATAAAGCCAGAAATGATAATAGACACAATGGCCAACAGGCAGGCATAAACCAGTAGAACAACCATCTTAGACATATGTTGTCTATCAATGATTATTCATGATGGCAGTACTATAATGTTAACTTCGGGCTCCAACCACTAGAGGAATTGTGTGCTTTGGCCATAAGCCTCACAGTTTTGTCCCATAGGTGGAATGGAGAACTTCCCAGGAGGTCACCCATCTTAGGATTTCTCTTAAGCAAGCACGCTTAACCCTGTAGTTCTTCCAACTCTCCAGGCCATTCCACCAAAAGGCACCTCTAGTGATTAGTTCCCCCATTTTATATATCATTACTTTTTGAACCCAAGACTAACTCCATGCTTTGCAGATGTGGGATTTGCCTAAGGAACCTTTCTCCCCCCCTTTCGGGACTTAGCGTCCTCGCTGAGGTTTGCCCCACCATTGCCTAAGAGGACACATGAGTGGCTCTGATACCAAACCGTCGGGCTCCAACCATTAGAGGAATTGTCCGCTTTGGCCATAAGCCTCATGGTTTTGTCCCATAGGTGGAATGGAGAACTTCCCAGGAGGTCACCCATCCTAAGATTTCTCTCAAGCAAGCACGCTTAACCCTAGAGTTCTTCCAACTCTCCAGGCCATTCCACCAAAAGGCACTTCTAGTGATTAGTTCCCCCATTTTATATATCATTGCTTTTTGAACCCAAGACCAACTCCGTGCTTTGCCGATGTGGGATTTGCCTAAGGGACCTTTCTCCCCCCCTTTCGGGACTCAGCGTCCTCACTAAGGTTTGCCCCACCACCGCCCAAGAGGACACGCGAGTGGCTCTGATACCAATTGTAACAATCGGGCTCTAACCACTAGAGGAATTATCTGCTTTGGCCATAAGCCTCACGGTTTTGTCCCATAGGTGGAATGGAAAACTTCCCAAGAGGTCACCCATCCTAGGATTTCTCTCAAGCAAGCACGCTTAACCCTGGAGTTCTTCCAACTCTCCAGGCTATTCCACCAAAAGGCGGCTCTAGTGATTAGTTCCCTCATTTTATATATCATTACTTTTTTAAACCTAAGACCAACTCCGTGCTTTGCTGATGTGGGATTTGCCTAGGGGACCTTTTTACCACATTTTTCATTTAGGAATCATGCCCAGAAAGTGGCCATAACTTAGTGAACAATTAGGCCAAATCCGGAATTGGCAAACTGACTTGTACAAAAATGGCCAAATGAATAGTAGTTATGTAAATGACCATAACTTGGTCTAGGAAGGTCCAAATGACCTAAAATTTTACCGGTAGAAAGCTGAGACATAGCCCTACAACTTTCATGGAGAAAAAAAAACCTAAAATTTGATCATAACCTGTTTGAAAAGCCACATGCAATCAACCTACAAAAACTACCATTATCCAGTGAATGCCCAAAATTATAGGTAAAACCAAATCCAGCCAGCTATGTTCAAATGGCTATAACTTAGGCTACAAAACTCCAAATGGAGTGATTCAAAAAGGCAAATAAATTTAAGACAATAAGGAACAACTTCTATGAAGAGAACTTAGCCAAATTACCACAGCAACATGACCAATGGAACAGTACAAAACAGGGCACCAAATCTGAAATTTTGGAATTTCACCTAAGATACTGAAGATTTGAGGAAAACAACCAAAACCAACAAGTTAGGTAACCAAAATGTGGTATGTGGGTGAAATTGAAATTCCCATACCTATTAAGCATTACAAAGTCAATAAATTGACTTGAATAGTGCTATGAATAGTAATCCCGATATGAAAATTTCTAAGAACATAAGTTTAAGCATATTGGGGCGATAATTGAGCATATATGAATTTAATTATTGGATTTATTGTGAGATAAGATACTGAAATATTGTCAATTGTGTGTTTCAGCTGAAAAAGACTCAGAAAATCTAAGGGACTGAGTCAAGGCTTAGAGGCGACTCACGTCAGGTTTGTGCACAATAAATTTATGTAATTATTTTCTAAGTGAAAAGTTGAATTGTTATGCTTTATGAAATCGTTGCCATTTTGTGACTGCAAAAATGACTTTGGAAATTGTTTGGGATCTTTCCTAAATTATTAGAGTACTTTGTTTTGAATTGATTTTGTGTTCACACTTAGCATGACAGTACCACATTATTCCTCCACCATTTATGGGGTTGAGATTGTTTATTTTCCTCCCTCTCTGGCTTACTAGTTGAGGTTGTAGATCGGATGAGTACTCATTAGCTAGCTAGCCACCTCCCTCATTGATTTCGATTAGTGGGGTTGTAGATTGCTTTGTCGTGGTGTACAACGCGACATTGATCGGACATTTTGTGTCATGGCTTAGGTTTTGTATGAATTAGCAACACCTTGTTTATTAAATTATTTGACTAAAATTGTGCTATAATGAGTTTTGATAATTTGTGAAATATTTAAATTATGATTTATCGATGAATATTTTATGTACTGCATTTCGAATTTTTATTGTGCACCGCTGAGTATTTTTATACTCAGCGATAGCTTATTTTGCTTTCACAGATAAGGGCAAGGAGAAAGTAGTAGAATGAGCTGCTATTGAGATAGAGGACTACATAAACCTTTTTGTACGGATATTTATTTATACCCTTGTAGTTATTTTGATGTAAATATTGTAATGTCATAAGTATTAATATAAAGTTGAGTAGTTGTACAGTAAATTGTAATAATATTATTTTGGATTTTCTTTTTATAAATTAAGACCTGTATATGTAAATTAAATTTTAAATGCAATGTGAATGAAATTATGAAATATTTTGAGATGACAAACTTTGATTGAATTGTGGAATTGATTTGAATTATGTTGAACTGAGTTATTTTGGTGGTTGGGAGTTGTGAAAGCAATTATTGGAAGTGTTTTCAACCGGTAAAAATTTTTCGATTTTTGCATATACAACCGGCACTCTGCCGAAATTTTTTTTTTCCAAAGTTTGCAAAAAAATACAAATGGACAAAAATTTTAACTAGTTTTGAACCTTCAATTAAATGTTTTTAATTTCTACCAAAAATGCTCACCACTTCAAAAAAAATAAGAAAATAGTTTTAAAATCCCTTGTAGGGTACTTAATGAGTTATCAGTAGGTGAAGTTCGGTAGTTCATTAGTTATTCTACGAGATTATGTTATGCCTTACAGAGGGGTAAGGTGTGACATACAATATGCAGTCTCTAATTAGTATACCAATCGATCCATGCAATATAAATAAGTATAGGCATACTTTGGGCAAAATAATATTTTTAAATATTTATAGTTTCATTATTTCATATTATGTACTAATTGTATTTCATAGCATTTTTATGTCAATTGTAATGGTAAGCATAAGTACCACATGCATATTCATGTTATTTTTATGTTTAGCAAATTATTTTAGTTCATTTCATATCATATGCAAAGTCATTTTATGAACCTTTCTCAAGGTCCAGATTTGCTGTCTTAAATTCATCTAGCAAATTGGTTAAGAAGTGGCCACTGCTTGGCCATAATCCCTTCATGAAGTTGTTCCTCTATGTCTTGTTTTTGTTTTTCTTTTTGAATCATGTCATTTGGAGTTTTAGAACTCAAGTTATGGTCAAATTGCCATAACTAGTTCATTGGCTCTTTCTGGTTCCAGAATCAGGCAGATTTTAGAGTCAATCTTTGCTTATTAATTTATGCATGCTACAGTCAATTTTAGACCTAATGTTCTTCATATAAGTTGCTACCCTATGTCTTAAGATCACTCAAGTTTAAGAATTATAATTTTTCAGATCATGTAGGGTGAGTTATAGCTAATTGACTGACGTAGACTCATGAACCCTATGCCTTTAGGATTTCAGGTTTAAGTCAGTGTTTTTGGTTCCCATTTTAGGGTCCTTAATCTCAAAATTTGAGGAATGTTCCTAAAACAAAGTTGGAGCCCTATTCCACAGGTTTCCAGAACAGTTTGGGTCATCCGAATTGAAGTTTTCTACTAAAAGTTATGCTATAAATACTGCTCTGGGGTCAAGTGGTTATTTAGTTCAATTTTAGGTTTTGGCATGTTGAATTGTCCTAGCAATTTGACCAAGTTCCATTAGGTTTTGGGTTTTGGTCAAAACACCAAAATTTTAGTTCTAGGTCTTATGGAGATTTTGGCTTTGGTTTCACTGCATTTGCAGTTTTGTTGACCAAGTTATGGCATTTTGCCAAAACTGGTCGAGAAGGTTCAAGTCTAGAATTTCTGGGCAGTTTTGGTTCTGGCAGTTTTGACAAGCTAAATTTTGTTAGCAATTTGATTTGGTGATAAGTGTATAATTTATTAATTTTACTCCCATCATATTTAGTATTTCTAGTGTGTTTTTATACATAATTCAGTTGATTAAAGTATATTTATCATTTAGACATATTTTTAGATAGTTGTTGGAATAATTATGTTAAATGGAGAAATTTTTAGCATTTAAACTTTGTTGTATTTTTCAGGTGTTTCTAAAGTTTTAGGTCTCCAAATTGAGCGTTGTTTAATCCATTGAAAAGCTAAGATAGAGCACTACAAATGATAAAGAGGGACCAAAGCCCAAATCAGTCTCCAAGGTTGACGAAATGAGCCATGGATCTATTGGAAAAGCCCAAAGTTGATGTGTCACGACCAGTTTCAGTATTTATTTTGTATCGGGAGTTCTAGATGTCCAAATGAAGTAAGCCTAAGCCTAATTGATCCTTAAGAGCCATCTCTATAACTTCTATGAAGGGCTGGAAGCGAGATGAGGCCGTTTTAATTGTCAAAAACGTCAATGAAGTCTTCATTATGGGTTGGACTGTCTGTCAGAACCAGTCTCAATTTTTGGGCCATAACTTGGGCTACAGACCTTGGATTTGGGCAAATGAGTACCCATTGGAAAGCTAAGAAATAGGGCTACAACTTTCTAGAAGAGGGAAGAGATAGATTCGAAAGGGAAGTTGCTAAAAAATGGCCTTGATTGTAGAGATGTGAGTGCAGGCTGAAAATCTGTCTTTTGAATTTCAAAACTTTTCCTAGTTTGGTTCCTATCTTTGGGATTAGGTTTTTTATTATAAAGGCATCTTTGGGTAGCAGCCGAAGACACATCCAACAAGCAGCTTCGAACACTATAGAAGACCTTTATTCTCCATTCTCTTTTTAGTTTTCTTTTTTATTTTTCTTTAATTTTTTGTAAGCCATAAACATGAGTGGCTAAGTTCTAAATTCAGTTCAAGGGATTCAAGTCCTTATGCATGATTTGTGAGACCAGGTTTTTAATTTAATTTATGTCTTTTTGAATATCTATTATTTCCTTATTTAATTGTTTTTGATCTATTCAATGATTTGCTAAAAAGGCCTATTAGTTAATTGTTTGATGTGATCAATTGCTAGTTCATCTTTATAATTCGTAATTGTTGTCTAAGATTGAACGTAAGTAGCAATTAGGTTTTATTGATTATGATCCCAGTTTTCAATAATAACCTAAGGAAATAATAGGGTAAATTAAATGATTTATACTTCATTAATTATTGTTCAGCTTAACTACTTCCTATTCTTAAAGTAGTTAATAATTTGATGAGGATTGCTTAATACCAATTCAGTTAATAATTCGAGTCAACAAGAGTGCTGGTCTTGAATTAATGAGTATAGGGAAGTTAGAGATTTTACCTCACTATTTGGTAAATCTACATTAAGTATTCAATAAGAGATAATTGTATTTCTTTTGTCTATGATCGAATCAATGCATTGGAATGCGAATTACCTTGGGCTGAAGTTTGTTTAATTTGAGAGTTTCATATTTAATTTTAGTTCTTAATTTTTGATTTTTGATTTCTTCTTTGGACTGCAAATTACCCCCCCAACCTTTGTTTCTTTTTCCATTACACAAGTGCACGAAATTTAATAATTCAATTTCTAGGGTTCGACATGGATTTACTATGACACCCCTTACCCGACTACACTGTAGCCGAGCAAGTTATGCCACTCAGTGTGCCGGAGCACTCTATTTTATCTTAATTCATTTTTATCATAGTTTTGAAAATAATTTGTGAAATATAATTCATTTATTGAAATTGTAATTTATTTGAGGTTCCGAAAATTTTAAAGAAAATCCGGCAGAGTACCGGCTAAAAATGGAGAAAACCGTTCTTCGGAACCTGTGAAAAACACTTTCTATATTCTTATTCATTCATCTCAACTCCATTTATCAAAATCTCAATATTTTTCAATTCACATTCATTTCTCAATCATTCATTTCATGTGATAATCATATATATATCACAGATAAACATTCACTTTTTCATTTACAAACAAAATTCTCATTATTTACATGAGCATCAAATTACATTTCATAAGTTCATTTACACATGAGAAAATAAAATCAATTACAAAATACCAAAATGACACCTAGTGTCCTACCAATGCACTGTAGCCTGTGAGGTGACATGGACACTATGCAGAACTGCAGGATGGACTTACCCAATCTGTGGTCTACTGGCTCTCGATCAGTATCTTCAGTACCTACGCGTTGCAAAAGCGACGCGCTAAGCATAAAGCTTAGTGGTGCAAATAATAAAATAGAAAGAAATAATATGCAAATAAAAATCATAATTTCTTAGCCATTGTGTTCATAAGAACTGAATAATTACTAACTTATTGTTTAGTCGAGGGCTAATCATGTTTTATGATATTAACTTCTTCATGCATTTCGTTAATTATTTTCTTCATGATCTTGAGCTTCTTTGTATTTTTGTAATCATTCCTGATTCTTAATTTTCGTATTTTCTTTAATAATCAGTTCAATCACAGTTATACTTTTCCATGCCCAAGTAACCTATCTTTGGAGGATCGGATCGATAACGGGTCGTTGGCACTGGACACCGCGGTGCCTCGAGCCATCATACCATGGGACGCAGAACGTCAACCACGTATGCAGTCAGTATGGCTAAAAAGCCATGATATCACATAATCGGCATAAAAGCCATGAATACGGGCATAAAGCCATGAATACAGGCATAAAGCCTTTCCTTTCGCAGTACTGCTAAAACAATACCCTATTGGCATGCCAAACTATCCAAACCAATCACATTAGGCCTACTAGGGCATTTTGCACTTTTAAGTTTCACAATTTTTGAATTGTCACTATTCATTTCATTAGTCAACTAAAATGTTGACTTTTGCATAAACAATAGGTACATTGGTTTTAGTACTCCCAACATACCACATTTTGTATTCAAAACTTGTTGGTTTTGGTCACTTTCTCAAAGCTTAGATCATTTTGGCAAAATTGCCAATTTTTGGTTTTTGTGTCACTATTCACCTCATTGGTCAACAAAAATGTTGACTTTTGGATAGAAAATAGGTGTATTGGTTTTAACACCTCAAACATACCACATTTTGTATTTCAAACTTGTTGGTATTGGTTGCCAATACCATTTTTAAGCTTAATGCTAATTGAGCAAAATTTTCGGTTTTCATGCTTCATCTTTACTGTTCCATTTGTTATTTTTACAGTGGGAATTTGAGGAAATGGTAAACATGAAAGTTGTTCCTTATTTTGTCTAGTTGAATTTCCTTTTTTGAATCACTCCATTTGGAGTTTTTTAGCTCAAGTTATGGCCAAAATAAGTTTACTGTTCACGTGCACTGTTTATGCTGAGATTTTGGGTATGGCAGATTTTTGGTCCAACTTTGGTCACTAATTTGATCAAGTTAAGTTCATAATTTGCTCTAACTTTCTTCATATGAAATGTTCTACTATGCCTTAGGTTTTCATCGGTTCAAGAATCGCCTAAATCTGAGTTTTCTAGAGAGAGTTATAGCCATCCAAACATTACTGCTCAAATGAAAATCTGTAGAGTTGCAGGTTTGAACAAGAATCGTGGATCGCCATTTGGGTTAGGTTCTGGTCATAATTTGGGGTAGGTTTCTTCATGAAAGTTGTTTGTCTATGTCTTAACTTGTTGCTATAAAATTTCAGGTCAATTGACCAAATCTACAGTGAGTTATGTCCAAATGAACAGCCATCGCTCATTTAGTCATTCTCGCAGTCTTTGTGTAGGATCCGGATTGGGGCCAAGTTTTGGTCCTCTTGATTTGGTCTTTTGGGCATGGTTTCTTCAGAAAAAATGTGTCATTATAAGCCTAGTTTCATGTCCAATTGGCCAAACACCAATTGGACCTACACAGCCAAAGTTATGGCAGTGCAAGTGGACTGAATTTTTAGTCCCTCTGCTGCACTAACAAGGCAGCCTTCACATTCACTTGGCTATACTATTTTTCAGTCCAATTCATGGTCAACATACCTAAAATGGTCACTAATTGACCCTTATAATGTTCTTTCACAATTCCATAAGCTAAATCCAAGTTTCACTTCTCAAAACCCTAATGTCCAATTTAAATTATCCATAAACCTCAATTAGCACACTAATTCAACATCCATACATATTCATACCTTAAACATCATTTCTATCCATTCTAAATTCATTAAAACAATCAACCTCATCCTTCCTTAGGGCTGCCAAAAATTAAAGATGCCCTAACACATATAACTTACTTCAAACTCTTACAATTTCTTAACTTAAAATGATGCTTTAACAAGGATTAAAGGAGTGAGAGTGAAAGAATAGCACTCTAACCTCACTTTAACCTCTTGTAGGGCAGATTTCTTCAAGCTAAAACTTCACTTTCCTTCTTCTTCTTGGCTGCCAAAAGCTTCCCCAAGTGATATGGTCAAGGTTTAATGAAAGGGGTTAGGGTTTAGTAGTGGAAACAAGAGAGAAATGAAGCTTAAAGGAGCTTTAATGGTGGAACCTCTTCTCTCTCTCTCTCTCAACGTTTTTTAGGCTGCCCAAGGTTGAAGATGCAGATTGGTTTTTCATATTTTTGGTCTCTTTTATCTCTTTTAATAAGTTTAACAAATTGTGATTGGTGGAGGAAATTTAAATGACATCATATGATGTCATAATTAGCATTTTCTTTCATTTTCTTTTCTACTAGCTTCAAATTAATTTTTCATCAACATTAATTCATATTTTATGTCATAATAATTATTTACTCAACTGGGCAAGTCGGCCAAAAATCACCTCTGAAGGCGAAATGACCAAAATGCCCTCCGTTTGGCTTAACGGGTCAAAATTGTCTGTACCGATAGAAAAATTTTTCTAGGTATTTTATTGGCATTCTAATGCCATAGGAACCTCAATGACCCTTCTCTGGAGTCCCAAAAATTATTTTATAATTTTTCCCCCGGGTCTAGGGCTCCTCGTTGCGAGAACCGCAACTTACCTCTGGTTACCCATCGCTTGGGCACCGGCTCTTTTGACTTGGTTGTATTTTATTTCTAAAATTTTTACTAAATTTTTCTTATTAATATTTGAGTTAATTATGGTTCCTGACTTTAGTTTAAATATTTTTCCGGACGTTCTAGCTGTCCGAACCGACACTGGTCACCGGAACAGTAGAATGTACGGAGTTGCTACTGGGAGGATGTTACATTTACCACTTACTGCAGAAAATATTTTATAACTGGTAATTTCAGTTAATTTAATTTCTAGTGGAATCGACAACCATAAAAAATTTTGGTGCCGTTGCTAGGGACTGAAATTTATTGGATTTCATGTTTTTAGTGTTAGGATATTCTGTTATTAATTTTGTTTATAAGTTGTTGCTGTTTTCAGGTTTTCAGAAAAAATTACGGTGTTACTATTGATCGACAGATTTTTGGTTGAATTTGGAGGGCGGGCCATACCTATTTTAAAGGAAATGACGTTCTGATCAAGACCAATTAATCAATAAGATTTTTTGGCCCCACCCTCTTGAGGCCAAATTCTATCGTTTTCTAGGGTTTTAAGGCATTTTTCTATTTTTACTTTGATTTCTTTTTGTTTATGACAAGAACTTCTCAATCTAGTGAGTTGATCTTTAATCCAAAAGTAGAAAAAATAGCTAAACAGTTGAGAAAATTGGCTAAGCAGGCTAAGCAGATTTCGAGTACATCTGAAGGAGTCCAATCTCCAAGGGAATTAAGTTCGGATTCGGATTCAGATTCAAATTCCAAAAATGAAACCATGGCTACTAGAACTTTGAAAGAGTTTGCAGCTCCTAATCTAAGCCAACAGCCTTTGTGTATTCAATACCCTGCTTTAAACGTTGCTTTTGAGTTAAAATCTGGACTAATCCATTTGTTGCCTAAATTTCATGGTCTTGCAGGTGAGGATCCACATAAGCATTTAAAGCAATTTCATGTTGTGTGTTCCAGCATGAAAACTCAAGGAGTTTCCTAGGACCAGATTAAGCTTTGAGCTTTCCCTTTCTCATTTGAAGGCACAGTTAAGGATTAGTTGTATTACCTTCCTTCTGGATCCGTTAACTCATGGAATGGGATGAAGCAGATATTTTTTGAGAAGTATTTTCCTGCTTCCCATGCTGCCAATATAAGAAAAGAAATTTGTGGGATTCGACCGTATAATGGAGAGAACTTGTATGAGTATTGGGAGAGATTTAAGAAATTGTGTGTAAGCTACCCCTATCATCAAATAAGTGAGCAGCTCTTGATTCAGTATTTCTATAAGGGACTTCTACCAATGGACCGCAGTATGATAGATGCTGCTAGTGGAGGAGCTTTGGTTGATAAGACACCAGAAGAGGCAAGAAGGCTGATTGTTAACATGGCAGCAAACTCTCAGCAGTTTGGAATGAGAATGGATATCACACCTAAGAAGGTTAATGAGGTAAGTACATCTAACCTTGAGAAATAGATTTCTTATTTAACTTCTTTGGTGAGGCAGTTGGCTGTAGGGAATATGCAAACTATTAAGGCATGTGGGATTTGTTCGAGTTCGGGTCATGCCACTAACATGTGTCCTACATTACAAGAGGATGAATCAATGCAACATGCTAATGCAGTAGGAAACTATGGACAGCCACAACGAAGGTATGATCTCTTTTCTAGAACTTATAATCCAGGATGGCGAGATCATCCCAATATGAGTTATGAGAATCAACCAGTGCAAAACTGATACTAGTAGCAAAGACCACAAGTGAATCAACCACCTCCACCTCCCTCAAATCAAGGTATGTCACTTGATGAAATTGTTAAGGCCTTGGCTAACAATACCCAATAGTTTCAATAAGAGACCAAAAATAGCATTCAAAAACATAAAGATGCAAATTGGTCAGGTAGCCTCATCTGTGAGTAAGCTTGAAGTTCAAGGTTCTGGAAAACTTCCATTACAAATAGTCATGAACCCCAGAGAAAATGCGAGTGCTATAGTGTTGCGGAGTGGGAAAGAAGTTGATAATCAGATTCTAGATGAGCCAATGAAAAAGAAGAAGCAAGGAGCAAAGGAGTCTGAAGTTCCTAAAGTTGAGGTAAATACTAAACCTAAACTGAATAAGGTTAATAATTTTGCTCTTCCTCCATTCCCATGCAGGTTGGCTAAGACTACGAAAGAAGAACAAGAGAAAGAAATTTTAAAGACTTTCAGGAAGGTAGAGGTGAATATACCTTTACTTGATGCAATCAAACAAGTTCCCAAGTATGCTAAATTCCTTAAGGAACTATGCATTACAAAGAGCAAGTTGAGGAATAATGAGAAGATCAGTGTGGGGGAAAATGTGTCAGCATTAATTCAGTAAAAATTAGCCCCTAAGTGTAAGGATCTAGGTTCATTTTCTATTCCCTGCAGAATAGGTGATTCTAAATTTGAACGTGTAATGGCAGATTTAGGAGCATCTACTACTGTTATGTTAAATTCAGTTTTCCAAACTTTGAATTTGGGTCCTTTGAAAGAAACTAGTGTCATTATTCAGTTAGCTGATCGTTCTAATGCTTACCCATTGGGAGTAGTTGAGGATGTGTTGGTGCAGGTTGGAGAATTGATTTTTCCTGCAGATTTTTACATTCTGGATATGGAGGATAGTGTTTCCACATCAAAGTCAGCTTTGATTTTGTTTGGAAGACCTTTCTTAAAAACTACCAAAACAAAAATTGATGTGGATGATGGTACCTTAACTATAGAGTTTGATGGAGAGACTGTCAAATTTAATATCTTTGATGCTATGAAGTATCCTACTGATGACCATTCTATTTTTTCTATTGATGTTGTTGATACATTTGTGTAGGATGTTTTTGAGTTAAGCATGGAGGATGAGTTAGAAGTGGTGATTTGTTAAGGAATTTAAGAAATCAATACCAATCAACCATTAAGTGTAGAGGTTCAAGATGCAGTAATGGCATTGCAGTCATTACCTCCTATTCCAAAAAGGTATGGAGTATCAAAGACCGACTTACCTATATCTCACACAAAATTGTTACCTTCTGTGGTGCAGGCACCAGTTCTTGAACTCAATCCTTTACCTGAGCATTTGAAGTATGTTCACTTAGGAGACAATGAGACACTTCCAGTTAACACCTAAAGTAATTTAACAAAGATTCAAGAAGACATATTGATTAGAGTTCTGAGAGTACACAAGGAAGCAATTTGATGGATAATAGCTAACATCAAAGGTATAAGTCCATCAGTGTGCATGCACGGGATTTTACTGGAAGATGATGCTAAACCAAGTAGAGAAGCTCAAAGGAGGTAGAACCCACAGATGATGGAGGTTGTGAAGAAGGAGATTTTAAAGCTACTAGATGCAGGAGTTATTTACCCAATTTTAGACAGTAAATGGATGAGTCCAGTCCAAGTAGTGCCAAAAAAATCAGGAGTCACTGTAGTAGCAAATCAAGATAATGAACTAGTTCCAACAAAGATTCAGAGTGGATGGCGAATGTGCATAGACTATCGCAAGTTGAATTCAACAACAAGGAAGGACCACTTCCCACTGCCATTCATTGATCAGATGCTTGAGCAGTTAGCAGGTAAGTCTTATTTCTGCTTTGTTGATGGCTTTTCTGGATATAATCAAATTATGATTGCACCAGAGGATTAAGAGAAGACTACCTTCACTTTCCCTTTTGGAACTTTTGCTTTTAGAAGGATGCCCTTCGAGCTTTGTAATGCACCTGCCACATTTCAGAGATGCATGATGAGCATATTTTCAGATTACATTGATAATTGCATTGAGGTGTTCATGGATGATTTTACTGTATATGGTGATTCATTTGATGCATGTTTACATCATTTAACTTCTGTTCTTGAGAGATGCATTGAGAAAAATCTTATTTTAAATTTTGAGAAGTGTCATTTTTTAGTGGAATAGGGGATTGTTTTGGGTCATGTTGTCTCTAATAGGGGTATTGAGGTGGATAAATCTAAACTTGATTTAATTGTGAACTTACCCTACCCCACAACTGTGAGGGAAGTATGTTATTTTCTTGGTCATACAGGTTTTTATCGTAGGTTCATTAAGGATTTCTCTAAGATAGCATTACCTTTATCTAGACTCTTGTAAAAAGATATTTCTTTTGAGTTTAGTGAAGAGTGCAAGGAGGCTTTTGATAAATTGAAATCTGCATTGACATCACCCCCTATTATCTAGGCCCCTGATTGGACTATACCATTTGAAATTATGTGTGATGTGAGTAATTATGCAGTGGGAGCAGTTTTAGGGCATCATGTTGGGAAGCTCTTTCATGTGATTTATTATGCATCTAGAACACTCAATTTAGCTTAGCGCAATTATTCTACAACCGAAAAAGAATTTTAGCTATAGTTTTTGCTTTAGATAAATTTTGGTCATATTTGCTTGGTTCTAAAATAATTGTCTTTTCTGATCATGCAGCGTTGAAGTATCTCTTAGCAAAGAAGGAAACAAAACCAAGGTTGATTAAATGGATCCTTCAGCTACAAGAATTTGATGTTCAAATCAAGAATAAGAAAGGAGCTGAGAACCTGGTAGCAGATCATTTGAGCAGGTTAGTGACACAAGAAGAGCTAGTTCCTTTGTAGGAACTTTTTCTTAATGAGCAGTTATTTAAATTGCAAGGTATGATCCCTTGGTATGCTCATTTGGTGAATTATTTAGTTACTAAGGTTGTGCCTTTTGATTTGAGTAGAGCTAAGAAAGAGAAATTCAAAAGTGAGGCTAAGTATTATGTGTGGGATGACCCTTATTTGTGGAAATTTTGTTCAGATCAAATTATTAAGAGATGTGTTCCTGATAGTGAGATTTAATCTATTCTTGCTTTTTGTCATGTCTATGCATGTGGAGGTCATTTTGGACCTAAGAAAATAGGTAGAAAATATTAGACTGTGGTTTTTACTGGCCCACTATATTTTGTGATTCATATTTGATTTGCAAAAATTGTAAACAATGTCAAAGAATAGGAAGTTTAACCCATAGGAATGAGATGATTCAGAGTCCAATACTTATTTGTGAGATTTTTGATGTGTGGGGTATTGATTTTATGGGTCCATTTCCTTCTTCTTTTGGCTTTGTTTATATATTACTTGCTGTTGATTATGTTTCGAAATGGGTGGAAGCCAAAGCCACCAGGACTGATGATTCTAAAGGTGTTGTAGGTTTTATCAAGTCAAACATTTTTAGCAGGTTTGGAGTTCCTAGAGCTTTGATCAGTGACCAGGGCACACATTTTTGTAATAGAACTATTGAGGCATTGTTGAGGAGATATGGTGTTTTTCATAGAGTATCTACAGCTTATCATCCTCAAACAAGTGAGCAAGCAGAGGTGTCTCACAAAGAGATCAAGTCTATTTTGGAAAAAACAGTGAAGCCAAATACAAAAGATTGGAGCCTTAGACTTGATGATGCTTTGTGGGCTTATAGGACTGCTTATAAGACACCTATAGGTATGTCCCCCTACAGATTGGTACTTCATAAGTTATGTCACCTTCCTGTTGAGTTAGAACATAAGGCTTATTGGGCTATTAGACATTGTAATTTGGATTTGGATACTGCTGGCGTGGAAAGAAAATTACAATTGTAGGAATCAGAGGAAATTTGACTTGAGGCTTATGACAAATTCTAAGATCTAAAAAGAAAAGACCAAGGCATTCCATGACAAACAAATTTTAAGGAAACAGTTTGTGGTTGGATAAAAATTTTTATTGTATAATTCCATATTGAAGCTGATGCCTGGTAAGTTGCGTTCTCGTTGGATTGGACCCTTTGTTGTTACTAATGTGTTTCTTTATGGTGCAGTTGAAATTCCAAGTTTAGAAACTAACAAAGTGTTTAAGGTCAACGATCATAGACTCAAGCCATTTTATGAGGGGTTTCAGGAGCATACAGTGGAGGAGCTCAAATTGAGTAACCCAATTTATATGGATTAAGGAGCTTTGCCATGTCGAGCTAATGACGATAAACAAAAGCGCTTCTTGGGAGGCAACCCATGGGTGGCTTGTTAGCCACAATCAGATTTGTTTTCTTTCCCTTACCTTATTTTATTTCCTAGCATTTTTTCCCTTTTCTTTTGCATTTGGGCTTTACATTGGGGACAATGTAAGTTTTAAGTTTTGGGTGGGAGAAATTTGTTACTGCAATTTTTGAAAAAATAATAAAAATAAAAATAAAAATAAAAATAAAAAAATGAAAAAATAAATCGTTCTCATAAGCTTGATTCATGATTCTATATTAACTCTCGAAAAGGAGTGCTTTGTCCTTAAAATGACTTTTCTATTTTAGATTGAATTTTTGAAATTTTAGGCAAGATAATAGTAACTTTAATGATGGATTTTCCCTCTTCTCCATACCATAGAGCAATTTTTTTTCTTACATAAATCATTTAGGCTTGATTTAATGGTGAAATGATTAGTTATGTGTGCTTTAAACTAGTGTCATGCATATTTCAGAACTTTGTTTAATCGATCCGGACACTTTATAATATATAGATGAATAAATTGAGAGAAATAAAAAGCTGAACTTGAAAATTGCTCTGTTATTTTAGTTAAGCAAACTAACCAGGGGTCTTCATGAACCCCATGTCAATTCTCAGGCCAAAAGCTAGCTAGAATATGAGCAAGGTACTTTTCTGAAGGTGACGGTTGAAATAAAAAAAAAAAAAAGTAATTGTGACGAAAGAGAAGTACGAATTTTAAATATATATATATATAAAAAGGCCATTTCTATCTTCCCTAAAATTTGCAAAGAACTATAATTGTTGTGCCCTGATAAATTAGCCTTGTATTTTGGTGTGTATTGATTTAAACTTTTATGGAACTTTAATTGTGTGAGCTTAATTGATTTTAAGCCTTTTGTTTTGTGTTGGAGAATTGTTGATATATTGGTATGGTGGTTATGGAATTTATTGTGATGGTTATTACCTTATTTTCCTCTTCTTTGAAAATATTAATCTTTTGTTAGAGAATGTTGTGATAGGGTGAAGTTAAGTGAACTTCTAAGTGGAGTTGATTGAGAGTTTAAGTCATGCTTGAGGACAAGCATAGAATAAGTGTGGGGGGAATTTGATAAGTGCATAATTTATTAATTTTACTATCATCATATTTAGTGTTTCTAATGTGTTTTTATGCATGATTCAGTTGATTAAAGTATATTTATCATTTAGGCATATTTTTAGATAGTTGTTGGAATAATTGTGTTAAATGGAGAAATTTTCAGCATTTGACCTTTGCTGTATTTTTCAGGTGTTTCTAAAGTTGTAGGTCTCCAAATTGAGTGTTGTTTAATCCATTAAAAAACTAAGATAGATCACTACAAATGATAAAGAAGGACCAAAGCCCAAATCAATCTCCAAGGTTGACAAAATGAGCCATGAATCTATCGCAAAAGCCCAGACTTGATTTGTCACGACCAGTTTCAGTATTTATTTTGTATCTGGAGTTCTAGACATCCAAATGAAGCAAGATCAAGCCCAATTGAACCTTAAGAGCCACCTCTACAACTTCTATGAAGGGCTGGAAGTGAGATGTGATACACTTGAATTGTAAAGATGTTTTGAAGCACGTTTGTATACTATCTCATAGCATTTAAGCAAGTATTTTCATGCTTAGTAGTTGATTTCATTAGTTTTTGTAATTTCCATTGTCAAGCCCTTAATTCCATGTTTTCTGCATCGTTTCAGGTGTTTGGGTAAAGCCCCACAGTATAGGAGTGCAAAAGGAAGCTTGGAGAGGTCAAGAGATTAGTATTGCTGCGGATACAAAGTACACGAGTCGTGTAAGCCAAGTCCCAGACCCATATAACTCTCTATTAGAAGAAAGCCAAATAGCCAATGGAGAAACAAAGGTACACGTGTCACACCCTACCCCTCTGTAAGGCATAACATGATCCCGTAGTATACCTAATGAATTACCAACTCCGTCTACTGATAATCTATTAAATACACTACAAGGGATTTTAAAAACTTTTCTTACTTCTTTTACAGTGGTGAGCACTATTTACAGGTGTTAAAAACCTTTTTGAACTGAAGTGATAGAACTAACATATTTGAATTATTTGGAATTTCTGTAAAAATTTTGGCAGAGTGCCATCTGTATTTTGGATAAAACAGTTCTTCAGAAAACCTATAAAAAGCACTTCAAATATATTTCCCAATCTCAACTCAAATCCACAACAATTTTTCAGTATTTTCAAAGGATGAGATAAAAGAAATATAATACAAATTTTACAAGTCAAAATAACTCATAATTAATTTACAACTTCAATGTACAATTTTTATTTACAACTGCTCAAAACCAACAACAATATGTACATACAGTGAACATACATTACATTACAAAATACAAAATATTGGTATACTCATTATACCCGGTAGTCTCTCGCTGGAGATACTAGCAGCCTAGTCTGCTGCCCTATCTGTCTGTCTACTTGCGACAGCAATAAAAAGCTATCGCTGAGACAATGTCTCAGTGGTGCACAACATTAACCAAATACAATTTAAATGACAATTCATAAATCATATAAATAGTGGATACTTAAAACCATAGTTAATTTTAAGACAATAATTGTCAACCAGAATTTAAACTCCATTTCTCAGTATCACAATAAATTTCAATAAGTCAGATCATGGTTGAATTCAAAAGACAGTATATGTTAATAAGAGTTTAAATTCATTTCACAATCTCACAATACATATCAATAAATCACACACAGCTTTAATCATGTTCCCAAGTTCAATTCATCCCAAAAGCCGATGGCTAATGAGGTATTCAATTCATCCCAAAAGTCAATGACTAATGAGGAATAACATAGCTAGCTAGCAAAAATATGAGTACTCATTCTATTCATTCTCAACAAGCACACACCTCAACACTTCAGCCAGAGAGGGAATTCAATTCATCCCACTAGACAAGCTAGCGAGGAATACAATCAATGTACATGATAGCTGTGGTTTCAAACCAATTACAGTGCTTTTCAATCAATAAGTATCCATCAAATATCATTCAAACCATTTTTCACAATTTCACAACTTAAAACAATAATATGCAAATAGTCATAATTTATTTCAATTGAAAATAATTCAAAAGAAATAGTTGTTGTGCACAAACCTCTGATAACTGTCTCTCGGTCTGGACTCAGTGTTTCCTTCCCTTTTCCTGAGTCTTTGGTAACTGAGAAACACAATTTGAAGTGTTTCAGTACTAAATTAAATTGTCTCTAATGATAATGTTCGATAAGTAATTCACTGAAAGCTATTATTTGCTTAATCACCTAATATACCGACCCTCGATGCGTTCTAGGTAAATTAGGTTTTAGTGTCACTAATATGTCACATTCGATAGTCTTTTATGGTTGGTACATGTTACCAATTTCATTTCCTTGTTTAGTGCATTTTATTGCAACTTGCTGGATTCCGGGATACTAGTTTGACCTACCCAGACGACCTAGTTTCCTCGGTTTTCGGGTTTCGGTTAAAACTACAAACTTGTAGATCTATGTCTTATGGAACGCGGGGCAAAATTTTAGGTCATTCTGAGTTAAGTAGACCAGGTTATGGTCATTATACTATTGCTGGTCAAATGGCATCAAATTAGGTCAATTTTACGTCAATTTGGTCAACTCTGGTTCGGCCAGTTTTTGGACCCGAACTTGTGCAAGCTTTTTGATTCACTTATGGTCATTTCTGGGCTTTGGTGTCTTCATAAGACTTGTAGGTATGGGTCTTAGCTATTCATGGTTAAAATTTCAGGTCAATTGTACCTGTTTTGAGTGAGTTATGGCCTAAACACTAACTGCTGCCCAAATGGTCAATTTTCAGGCCTCACTTGCACTTAATCCGAATTGGTCATTTTTCATATCACCTTGCAAGCAGAATCTTGGTATGCTTTCTCAATGAAAGTTGGCAAATTTTGTGCCTAGTTTCACCTCCAATTGGTCTCATACCAATTGAGGTTACACATTTAAAGTTATAGGCTAAAATGCATACTGCCCTTAATTACCTTGCTTAAACATACATCAATGACACATTTACCTTACTATATGTTCACTTCCCTTACCAATTCTGTTTTGGTACATTACCAAAACCATATACCACTTCACTTTAAAGTCACTTTGGGCAGATTACAATTATCCTCAATACACCAATTAAAACTAAAATTTACAAAGTCTAAGTACAATCACATATAAACCTAAACATTACTAATTCTTACATACACTTTACACAATCACTCTATATACATATCCATCAATCCTCAATGTCAATATTTTGCCAATACCTTCATAAACACATACATTTATCCAAGAGTCCCAAGGCTGCCGAAAATCTTCACCATGCCAAAGTGTCCTACAATTCATCAATTTCCATTCCAAGTGCAACAATCACCATATACATGTGGAATAATTTACTAGGATATTAAATCACCCTAATCAACATCATTTCTCATCAAATATATGTATAAATATTTCCTTAAATACATAACTCCATGGCTGTCCAAAATGAACTTATCAATAACTCCTCAAACTTGAAAATTTTCTTCACAAATCCAACACCCATAACATGTACACAAAGTTTAACAAAACAATATTAAAAAATGTAAACTTACCTATGGTTGGAACTTGCTAAACCTTGATTAAACTTCTTGATTTTGGTATCAAGCTCTCCCTTATGATGTGTAGACAATTTTTTATGAAGCTATCTAAGTGATTGGAGTTGAAATGGAGGAGTGGATCAAGCTCATGCAAAAACGGCAATGGTGGTTTTCATTTCCTTCAATTCGGCTAGGTTAAGGGAAATGGAGAAGATGAAGTATTCAGCTGGTATAGTGGACTTACATCTGCCCCATTTTATGTTTAGTTTATTCATTAGTGGCCCACTCACACAAATAATCATATTATAAGTTAAATTCCCACTTGTTCCACATTAAACCCTTAATTCTTGTTATTTACTTTAGGTACCACCAAATTAATTTTTTATTTTATTTTCTAAGTGTAATATTATTTATTTTTAATGGAATTTTAGGTCAAAAGACAATTCGGGATGTCAAATGACCATAATGCCCCTGTTTGGGTTGCATTCCCGATTTTTCGGTAACACCGGGTTTTGTCTGTTTTTCGATTTCTCCCTTTTCTTTGTACTAATTATTTAATTTTTCTTTGATCTTTCTAATGAGATTTATTCTTCAATAAGGGTCTATTTAAGTCCTAAAAATGTTTTCCAGGGTTCCCCGCAGTCCAGGGTTAGTCAACGGTCCACGCCGTGACTTCTCGGTGCGGTCACCCATCGCTAGGGTTCCTGGCTCACTTAACTTGATTACATTTCTTTGCTATTATTTTTCCTTTGTTTTTCTTGTATTTTCTTTTCTTTTATTTCATTATTTTATGTCTCCTCACTCATATCAAAGTGTAGTTCTAGGCATCCTAGCTGTCCGGACAACACTGGTCACCGGAATAGTAGAATGCACTACCGAACATAGGGGTGTTACAATTCTCCCCCCCTTAAATAAATTTCGTCTCGAAATTTTACCTGGCATTAGTCTCTGAACAGCTGTGGGTGCTGTCTCCTCATATCCTCTTCACGTTCCCAAGTAGCTTCCTGGCTTGAATGATAGTTCCACAGTACTTTAACCAGGTGTATCTGTTTATTCCTCAGCTGCTTCACCTCATAAGCCAGAATTTTTATGGGTTCTTCCTCATATGAGAGGTCTGGATTTACCTCAATCTCTTCAACTAATAGTACATGAGATGGGTCAGATCTGTACCTCCTTAACATGGACACATGGAAGACACTGTGTATCCTTGCTAGCTCTGGAGGTAATGCCAACCGATATGTAACACCCCTAAGTTCGGTAGTGCGTTCTGCTGCTCCGGTGACCAGTGTTGTCCGGACAGCTAGGATGCCTAGAATTACACTTCGATATGAGTGAGAAGACATAAAATAATGAAATACAAGAAAAGAAAATACAAAAAAAACAAAGGAAAAATAATAGCAAAGAAATGTGATCAAGTTAAGCGAGCCGAGAACCCTAGCGATGGGTGACCGCACCAGGAAGTCACAGCGTGGACCGTTGACTAACCCTGGACTGCGGGGAACCCTGGAAAATATTTTTAGGACTTAAATAGACCCTTATTAAAGAATAAATCTCATTAGAAAGATCAAAGAAAAATTAAATAATTAGTACAAAGAAAAGTGAGAAATAGAAAAACAGAAAAATCGTTATCAAAAATCAGAATACAACTGAGCGAGGCATTATGGTCATTTGACACCCCGATTTGTCTTTTGACTTAAATGTCCATTAAAAATAAATAATATTACACTTAGAAAATAAAATGAAAAATTAAATTGGTGGTACCTAAAGTAAATAACAAGAATTAAAGGTTAAATGTGGAATAAGTGGGAGTTAAGTTTATAATATGAATTATTTTTGTGAGTGGGCCACTAATGATTAAACTAAACATAAAATAGGCTGATGTAAGTCCACTATAACAGCTGAAATGTTCATCTTCTTCATTCCATTAAACCTAGCTGAATTGAAGAGAGGAGAAACCACCATTGTCGTTTCTTCAAGCTTCATCTAACCCATTCACTTCACTTCCAAACACTTAGATTTCTTCATAAAAAATTGTCTACACATCATAAGGAAGAGCTTGATACCAAAATCAAGAAGTTTAATCAAGGTTTAGCAAGTTCCAACCATAAGGTAAGTTTGTATTTTTGAAGATTTCTTTGTTAAACTTTGTGTTCATGTTATGGGTGTTGGTTTTGTGAAGAAAATTTTCAAGTTTGAAGAGTTATTGAGATGTCCATTTTGGACAGCCATGGAGTTATGTATTTGATGAAATATTTGTGCATATATTTGATGAGAAATGATGTTGGTTAGGGTGATTTAATATCCTAGTAAATTATTCCATATGTATATGGTGATTTTGCACTTGGAATGGAAATTGATGAATTGTAGGACACTTTGGTGTTGAGGAAGCTTTTCGGCAGCCTTGGGATTCTTGGATAAATGTATGTGTTCATAAAGGTGTTGGCAGAAATATTGACATTAAGGTTGATGGATATGTATATAGATTGATTGTGTAAAGTGTATGTAAGAACTAGTAAGGTTTAGGTGTATATGTGATTGTACTTAGACTTTGTAAATGTGAGTTTTAATTGGTGTATTAAGGGTGTTTGTAATCTGCCCAAAGTGATGTTAATGTAAAGTGGAATATGGTTTTGGTAATGAACCAAAACAGAATTGGTAAGGGAAGTGGACATATAGTAATGTAAGTGTGTAATTGATGTATGTTTAAGTAAGGTAGTTAAGGGCAGTATGCATTTTAGTCAATAACTTTAAATGTGTAACCTCAATTGGTATGAGACCAATTGGAGGTGAAACTAGGCACAAAATGTGCCAACTTTCATTGAGAAAGCATACCAAAATTCTGCTTGCAAGGTGACATAAGAAAATGACCAATTCGGATTAAGTGCAATTGAAACCTGAAAACTGACCATTTGGGCAGAAGTTAGTGTTTAGGCCATAAATCACTCAAAACAGGTCCAATTGACCTGAAATTTTAACCATGAATAGTTAAGATCCATGCCTACAAGTCTTATGAAGACACCAAAGCCCAGAAATGACCAGAAGTAAGTCAAAAAGCTTGTACAAGTTCGGGTCCAAAAACTGGCCGAACCAAAGTTGACCAAATTGACCTAAAATTGACCTAATTTGATGCCATTTGACCAGCAATAGTATAATGACCATAACTTGGTCTACTCAACTGGGATTGACCTAAAATTTTGCCCCGCGTTCCATAAGACATAGATCTACAAGTTTGTAGTTTTGACCGAAACCCAAAAACCGAGGAAAATAGGTCGTCCGGCTAGGTCAAACTAGTATACCGGAATACAGCAATTTGCAATAAAATGCAAGGAAACGCAGTATACATAGAAATGAGTTTGGTAAAACGTACCAACCCTAAAACCCTGTCGAATGTGACATATTAATGACACTAAAACCTAATTTACCTAAAACGCATTGAGGGTCGGTATATTAGGTGATTGAACAAATAATAGCCTTCAGTGAATTACTTATCGAACATTATCATTAGAGACAGTTTAATTTAGTACTGAAACACTTCAAATTGTGTTTCTCAGTTACCAAAGACTCAGGAAAAGGGAAGGAAACACTGAGTCCAGACCGAGAGACAGTTATCAGAGGTTTGTGCACAACAACTATTTCTTTTGAATTATTTTCAATTGAAATAAATTATGACTATTTGCATACTATTGTTTTAAGTTGTGAAATTGTGAAAAATGGTTTGAATGATATTTGATGGATACTTATTGATTGAAAAGCACTGTAAATGGTTTGAAACCACAGCTATCATGTATATTGATTGTATTCCTCGCTAGATTGTCTAGTGGGATGAATTGAATTCCCTCTCTGGCTGAAGTGTTGAGGTGTGTGCCTGTTGAGGACGAATGGAATGAGTACTCATATTTTTGCTAGCTAGCTGTGTTATTCCTCATTAGTCATTGACTTTTGGGATGAATTGAATACCTCATTAGCTATCGGCTTTTGGGATGAATTGAACTTGGGAACATGATTAAGCTGTGTGTGATTTATTGATTTGTATTGTGAGATTGTGAAATGAATTTAAACTCTTATTGACATATACTGTCTTTTGAATTCAACTATGATCTGACTTATTGAAATTTATTGTGATATTGAGAAATGGAGTTTAAATTCTGGTTGACAATTATTGTCTTGAAATTAACTATGGTTTTAAGTATCCACTATTTACATGACTTATGAATTGTGATTTAAATTGTATTTGGTTAATGTTGTGCACCACTGAGATATTGTCTCAGAGATAGCTTTTTATTGCTGTCGCAGGTAGACAGACAGACAGGGCAGCAGACTAGGCTGCTAGTACCTCCAGCGAGAGACTACCGGGTATAATGAGTATACCAATATTTTGTATTTTGTAATGTAATGTATGTTCACTGTAAGTACATATTGTTGTTGGTTTTGAGCAGTTGTAAATAAAAAATTGTACATTGAAGTTGTAAATAATTATGGGTTATTTTGGCTTGTAAAAATTGTATTATATTTTCTTTATCTCAGTCTTTGAAAAATTACTGTGAATTTGACTTGAGAAATATGTTGTGTTGAGAAAAATGTTGAAGTTGAGACTTGGAAATATATTGAAGTGCTTTTACAGGTTTTCTGAAGAACTGTTTTATCCAACATATAGATGGCACTCTGCCAAAATTTTTACAGAAATTCTAAATAATTCAAATGTATTAGTTCTATCGCTTCAGTTCAAGAAGGTTTTTAACACCTGTAAATAGTGCTCACCACTGTAAAAGAAGTAAGAAAAGTTTTTAAAATCCCTTGTAGTGTATTTAATGGATTATTAGTAGACGGAGTTGGTAATTCATTAGGTATACTACGGGATCATGTTATGCCTTACAGAGGGGTAGGGTGTGACATGATATGCCAAAGGACCCACTCTTTCCAGAACTTCATATGGTCCGATGAAACGAGGACTCAGTTTCCCCTTTCTGCCAAATCTCATAATCCTCTTCCAAGGAGAAACTTTGAGGAATACCTTATCACCCACTGCATATTCAATATCTCTTCTTTTCAAATCAACATAGGACTTCTGACGGTCTGATGCAGCCTTGAGTCTATCTCTAATCAATCTGATCTTTTCCTCTGTCTGCTAAACAATTTCTGGCCCAATCATCTTCCTTTCACCTACTTCATCCCAACATAAGGGAGTTCTGCACTTTCTACCATACAAAGCTTCATATGGAGGCATCCCAATGCTTGATTGGTAGCTGTTGTTATAAGCAAACTCAATCAAAGGCAAGTGTGTATCCCAACTACCTTCAAATTTAATCACACAAGCCCGTAGCATATCCTCCAATATCTGGATAACCCTTTCAGACTGGCCATCTGTCTGTGGGTGGAATGCTATGCTGAAGTTCAACCTAGTTCCTAGAGCTCTCTTAAGACTACCCCAGAATTTAGAAGTGAACCTAGGATCTCTGTCAGACACAATTGATACTGGCACTCCATGCAGTTTTACAATCTCATATATGTACAATCTGGCCAATCTTTCCAGGCTATAGTCCATCCGAACTGACAAAAAGTGAGCAGACTTGGTCAATCTGTCAACTATAACCCATACTGCATTATGACTACTCTGTGTCCTTGGAAGTCCTGTAACAAAATCCATAGTTATTCGTTCCCATTTCCACTATGGTACTGACAAAGGATGTAACAAACCAGCTGGAACTTGATGTTCTGCCTTTACTTGCTGACAAGTTAGGCATTTGGAAACAAATTCAGCTATATCTCTTTTCATACCCATCCACCAGTAATGCTCTTTCAGCCCTCTGTACATTTTAGTTCCACCAGGGTGCATAGCAAATGGAGACTCATGTGCTTCCTTCATAATGATCTGTCTCAATTCAGCATCATTAGGAACGCACATTCTGCCCTGATGTAGCAATAAACCATCATCTCTCACAGAGAATTCAGGTTTCTTGCCCTGCTGGACTTCTTTCAGTAGCTTCTGATATTTTTCATCACTCTGAGCAGCCATTCTGATCTGATCAATCAACACTGGCTGTACATGCCATGCAACTACTGTCTGTCCCTCATCATCAATCTCTAAACTGGCATGCTATGCTTTCAATTCACATACCATGGACAAAGGAGAAACTCTGAGACTTGCCATAGTCTTGCGACTTAAGGCGTCAGCCACCACATTTGCTTTCCCTGGCTGATAGTCTATTAAGCAATCATAGTCTTTGATGAGTTCTAACCATCTCCTCTGCCTCAAATTCAATTCCTTTTGGGTGCCCAAATACTTCAAGCTCTTGTGATCTTTGTAAATGTAGCATTTCTCTCCATACAAATAGTGTCTCCAGATCTTCAGAGTAAAAACAATAGCTGCTAGCTCCAGATCATGTGTTGGGTAGTTCCTCTCATGCGGTTTCAGCTAGCGTGATGCATAAGCAATGACATTCCGATCTTGCATCAGTACACAGCCTAACCCATTGTGAGAAGCATCACTATAAACTGTGTATTCTTTACCCGGAGTAGGTAAAGTGAGAACTGGAGCTTCAGTTAAACACCTCTTCAACTCATCAAAACTTTCTTTGGCATTTATCACCCATGAAATTTTACATCTTTCCGATGCATTTTGGTCATTGTATAATATAACATAGAAAATCCCTTCACAACCCGACGATAATATCCAGCTAAACCCGAAATCGTGAATTTACGTGATGTTCTGGCGACTTCCAATTAAGGATAGCTTCTACCTTGCTGGAATCTACCTTGATCCCTTCAGCTGACACAACATGTCCCAAAAAGGAGATTTCTTTCAGCCAAAATTCACATTTCGACAATTTGGCGTATAGCTGTTTCTCCCTTGAGGTCTGCAGTACAATCCGCAGATGTCTGTCATGCTCCTCTGCATTCCTTGAATATATCAAAATGTCATCAATAAACACCATCACAAATTGATCAAGATATGGTCTGAAGATAGTGTTCATCAGATCCATAAAAGCAGCTGGAGCATTTGTTAACCCAAATGGCATTACTAGAAACTCATAGTGGCATACCGAGTTCTGAAAGCAGTTTTTGGAATACTCTGCTCTTACACCTTCAACTGATAATAACCCAATCGCAAATCAATTTTGGAGAATACAGCTGCACCCTTCAACTGATCAAACAGATCATCAATGCGAGGCAATGGATATCTGTTCTTTATTGTCACCTTATTCAATTGTCGGTAGTCAATGCATAAGCGGAGAGTACCATCCTTCTTCTTAACAAACAACACTGGTGCTCCCCAAGGTGACACACTAGGGCGGATGAAGCCCTTTTCAAGTAGTTCTTGCAATTGTATCTTCAACTCCTTCAACTCTGCTGGTGCCATTCTGTATGGCGTTATGGAGATTGGTTCCACACCAGGCATAACATTAATTTCAAACTGCACTTCTCTTTCCGGAGGTAATCCTGGCAATTCTTCAGGTAACACATCTGGAAAGTCATGTACTATAGGGATGTCCTTCAATGCTGGACTCCCCACTTGGGTGTCTACCACATGTGCCAAGTAGTCTTCACACCCCTTTCTGATCATCTTTCTAGCTAGTGCAGCCGAAATGATGTTTGATGGCAATAACTGCCTTTCCCCATGTATTACCACATCATTGTACTGAGGAAGGCCAAAAGTGACTGCCTTTAGCCTACAGTCAATCATGGCATGATGCCTAGCTAACCAATCCATGCCCAAGATGATATCATAATCTCTGAAGAGCATTTCAATAAGATCAGACAGAAAAGTGTGTCCTTGGATCACCAAAGGATAATCTCTATACATTCTATTAACCCTGACTTCTTGTCCTAGTGGACTTGTTACTAACACCTCAAAGTCCATTTGTATACATGGAACAGCAATGCAATCAATGATGCTAGCACTCACATAAGAATGGGTAGAACCCGGATCAAATAACACAAACACATCTTGGTTAAAAGTTGAGAAGGTACCAGCCACAACATCAGATGTCTCGGCCTCTTCCCTCTGTCTCATTGCATACATTCTGATTGGAGCACTGTCTTGCTCTGATTGTTTCATTGTGCCTTGGCTGCCTGCTGGGCTACCTCTACCCCTGCCTATACCTCTGCTGGGTGGTTGTGAACTTCTGGTGACAGGGCTTTGAACTGACCCTTCTGCAGTAGTAGGAGGTGGTCCAACTCTGTGACTATTGGTGCAGTCCTTGGCAAAGTGTCATGTGCCTCCACAGTTATAACAGGCTCCAATAGCCTTGTAGCAGATCCCACTATGATTTCTTCCACATGTTTCACATTGGCGGGGAGGGTAAGAACCTCTGGTACTCTGCTGACCAGATAGGGGAAGCTTCTGTCCTGAATATCTTCCCCTACCAGACTTCTTGCCACCTCTGCCATGTCCCCTATAGTTCTTCCTCTTTCCAGTAGGACCACTGGAACTCTGTTCTACAGATTTTCCCTCTTTCTCTGTCTTCTCTAATTTCTTTTTCTCAGGAGCAGCTTCAGACTCAATTCTTTCTAACTCTAGAGCTTGAGAAATAAGTTCAGAGAAGTTAGTGTGTTTGAAGCTGACTACTTGTAGTCCGACATCGGCTTCAAGCGATTTCAAACCTCTTGCATCTCTCCTCTGGTAGAAAGTAAACTCACTACATAATGGCTCAAAGTGGAAAATTCTCTTTCATACTTAGCCACCGATCATCCCCTGCTTTGCACTTAGGAATTCTTGTAACTTCTGGTCTACATAAGCATCAGGGACATATTTCTGTCTGAATTCCCTGAGAAAGTCATTCCATGTTAGCACTGCAGGTTCTACCAGACTGTGGGGAATGGTTTTCCACCAGTCATAAGTATCCCCCTGTAACAAAGACACTGAGTATTCAAATCTGAGCTCCTCTGTGCAATGCAGTTTCTTGAATACCCTATCCATCCTCTCTAACCACTGTTCAGCTTCTAGAGGATCTACTGTCTCCTTAAACTCTGTAGCCCCATATTTCATCAATTTATCATACTGCCTGGTAGGAGACTGTGGTTGTACCACTGGTGTTTGTATTGGGACTTGAGTAGGTACATTGCTAGCCATTTGTTGGAACATTACAGCCATCTGCTGAGCGAACTGAGCAGGAAACTGCGTACTGCAGGGGCTGGTGTTGCTGAACCACTGACATTATGTAGGCCTGGGGCATCCCCTTGCACCTTAGCCTCAATAGATTGATCGACTGAACGATCACCCTCTTCTATAGTCAATGCAAGGATTTTAGATCTCCTGAACAAATAGCACAAGGAAATTTCCTCCCGTTAGTGCATATTTATAATGTAATGTACTGTATGTATCAAACAATGATATTGAGCATTTGTACTATGAAGAAAGAATATTCAAATAACATGTGAAAACAGAATTTAAAAACTTTGCTCTGATACCACTAAAACATGTCACACCCTACCCCTCTGTAAGGCATAACATGATCCCGTAGTATACCTAATGAATTACCAACTCCGTCTACTGATAATCCATTAAATACACTACAAGGGATTTTAAAAACTTTTCTTACTTCTTTTATAGTGGTGAGCACTATTTACAGGTGTTAAAAACCTTTTTGAACTGAAGTGATAGAACTAACATATTTGAATTATTTTGAATTTCTGTAAAAATTTTGGCAGAGTGCCATCTGTATTTTGGATAAAACAGTTCTTCAGAAAATCTGTAAAAAGCACTTAAAATATATTTCCCAATCTCAACTCAAATCCACAACAATTTTTCAGTATTTTCAAAGGATGAGATAAAAGAAATATAATACAAATTTTACAAGTCAAAATAACTCATAATTATTTTACAACTTCAATGTACAATTTTTATTTACAACTGCTCAAAACCAACAACAATATGTACATACAGTGAACATACATTACATTACAAAATACAAAATATTGGTATACTCATTATACCCGGTAGTCTCTCGCTAGAGATACTAGCAACCTAGTTTGCTGCCCTGTCTGTCTGTCTACCTGCGACAGCAATAAAAAGCTATCGCTGAGACAATGTCTCAGTGGTGCACAACATTAACCAAATACAATTTAAATGACAATTCATAAATCATATAAATAGTGGATACTTAAAACCATAGTTAATTTCAAGACAATAATTGTCAACCAGAATTTAAACTCCATTTTTCAGTATCACAATAAATTTTAATAAGTCAGATCATGGTTGAATTCAAAAGACAGTATATGTTAATAAGAGTTTAAATTCATTTCACAATCTCACAATACATATCAATAAATCACACACAGCTTTAATCATGTTCCCAAGTTCAATTCATCCCAAAAGCCGATGGCTAATGAGGTATTCAATTCATCCCAAAAGTCAATGACTAAAGAGGAATAACATAGCTAGCTAGCAAAAATATGAGTACTCATTCTATTTGTCCTCAACAGGCACACACCTCAACAGTTCAGCCAGAGAGGGAATTCAATTCATCCCACTAGACAAGCTAGCGAGGAATATAATCAATGTACATGATAGCTGTGGTTTCAAACCAATTACAGTGCTTTTCAATTAATAAGTATCCATCAAATATCATTCAAACCATTTTTCACAATTTCACAACTTAAAACAATAATATGCAAATAGTCATAATTTATTTCAATTGAAAATAATTCAAAAGAAATAGTTGTTGTGCACAAACCTCTGATAACTATCTCCTGGTCTGGACTCAGTGTTCCCTTCCCTTTTCCTGAGTCTTTGGTAACTGAGAAACACAATTTGAAGTGTTTCAGTACTAAATTAAATTGTCTCTAACGATAATGTTCGATAAGTAATTCACTGAAAGCTATTATTTGCTTAATCACCTAATATACCGACCCTCGATGAGTTCTAGGTAAATTAGGTTTTAGTGTCACTAATATGTCACATTCGATAGTCTTTTAGGGTTGGTATATGTTACCAATTTCATTTCCTTGTTTAGTGCATTTTATTGCAACTTGCTGGATTCCGGGATACTAGTTTGACCTAGCCGGACAACCTAGTTCCCTCGGTTTTCGGGTTTCGGTTAAAACTACAAACTTGTAGATCTATATCTTATGGAACGCGGGGCAAAATTTTAGGTCATTATGAGTTAAGTAGACCATGTTATGGTCATTATACTATTGCTGGTCAAATGGCATCAAATTAGGTCAATTTGGTCAACTCTGGTTCGGTCAGTTTTTGGAGCCGAACTTGTGCAAGCTTTTTGATTCACTTCTGGTCATTTCTGGGCTTTAGTGTCTTCATAAGACTTGTAGGTATGGGTCTTAACTATTCATGGTTAAAATTTCAGGTCAATTGGACCTGTTTTGAGTGAGTTATGGCCTAAACACTAACTGCTGCCCAAATGGTCAATTTTCAGGCCTCATTTGCACTTAATCCGAATTGGTCATTTTTCATATCACCTTGCAAGCAGAATTTTGGTATGCTTTCTCAATGAAAGTTGGCACATTTTGTGCCTAGTTTCACCTCCAATTGGTCTCATACCAATTGAGGTTACACATTTAAAGTTATAGGCTAAAATGCATACTGCCCTTAATTACCTTGCTTAAACATACATCAATGACACATTTACCTTGCTATATGTTCACTTCCCTTACCAATTCTGTTTTGGTACATTACCAAAACCATATACCACTTCACTTGAAAGTCACTTTGGGCAGATTACAATTATCCTCAATACACCAATTAAAACTCAAATTTACAAAGTCTAAGTACAATCACATATAAACCTAAACATTACTAATTCTTACATACACTTTACACAATCACTCTATATACATATCCATCAATCCTCAATGTCAATATTCTGCCAATACCTTCATAAACACATACATTTATCCAAGAGTCCCAAGGCTTCCGGAAATCTTCACCATGCCAAAGTGTCCTACAATTCATCAATTTCCATTCCAAGTGCAATAATCACCATATACATGTGGAATAATTTACTAGGATATTAAATCACCCTAATCAACATCATTTCTCATCAAATATATGTATAAATATTTCCTTAAATACATAACTCCATGGCTGTCCAAAATGAACATATCAATAACTCCTCAAACTTGAAAATTTTCTTCACAAATCCAACAACCATAACATGTACACAAAGTTTAACAAAACAATATTGAAAAAATGTAAACTTACCTATGGTTGGAACTTGCTAAACCTTGATTAAACTTCTTGATTTTGGTATCAAGCTCTCCCTTATGATGTGTAGACAATTTTTTATGAAGCTATCTAAGTGATTGGAGTTGAAATGGAGGAGTTGATCAAGCTCATGCAAAAACGGCAATGGTGGTTTTCATTTCCTTCAATTCGGCTAGGTTAAGGGAAATGGAGAAGATGAAGTATTCAGCTGGTATAGTGGACTGACATCTGCCCCATTTTATGTTTAGTTTATTCATTAGTGGCCCACTCACACAAATAATCATATTATAAGTTAAATTCCCACTTGTTCCACATTAAACCCTTAATTCTTGTTATTTACTTTAAGTACCACCAAATTAATTTTTCATTTTATTCTCTAAGTATAATATTATTTATTTTTAATGTACTTTTAGGTCAAAATACAATTCGGGATGTCAAATGACCATAATGCCTCTGTTCGGGTTGCATTCCCGATTTTTCGGTAACACCGGGTTTTGTCTATTTTTCGATTTCTCCCTTTTCTTTGTACTAATTATTTAATTTTTCTTTGATCTTTCTAATGAGATTTATTCTTCAATAAGGGTCTACTTAAGTCCTAAAAATGTTTTCCAGGGTTCCCTGCAGTCCAGGGCTAGTCAACGGTCCACGCCGTGACTTCCCAGTGCGGTCACCCATCGCTTAACTTGATTACATTTCTTTGCTATTATTTTTCCTTTGTTTTTCTTGTATTTTCTTTTCTTTTATTTCATTATTTTATGTCTCCTCACTCATATCGAAGTGTAGTTCTAGGCATCCTAGCTGTCCGGACAACACTGGTCATCGGAATAGTAGAGCGCACTACCGAACATAGGGGTGTTACAACACGGGTCATGTAATTAGACCCGTGCAATCTGCAGGGACCCATATAAGTCTCTACCAGGCGCAAGCTTGAAGAACCTTATGGCAACAATAGTACACGGCCTGTGTAACCAGGCTCGTGCAGTTGGCGCAGACCCGTGCAACTCTCTATGCCAATGCAAGACTCCGCAGTTCCACTCCATAAATTTACACGGCCCTACATGCCAGGACCTGTGTAGTGACACACGGGCCGTGTACTATGCGGCAGCTAGGTTAACAAACTTCATTCCCTAAGTATTCGATAGCCTAGACAATCAAAATTACTGTGTACATTGGTACTTGCTAAACAAAATCCTCGTGGGAATGATAATTTACTCATCACTTTATTACTTGTTAGCGATCCGTGCACTTGTAGGGTTGTAAAACCAACGAAACAAGTTTTTGGCGCCGTTGCTAGGGATTTTTTTTTTGGTTTTCGTAATATCAAGCGATAGGAAATTTAGCTTATTTAGGCAATTATATTTATTATCTAATTTTATTTTATTGGTTGTATTTCTCTTCTTTTCTCTCAGGTGCCGATCTTGTATATGACCAGAACATGGCCAAAGAAGAAATTTTGGACTGTGATCTGGAGATAGACAGAACTCCGAAAGCCATCAGGAGGGAAAGGAAACATCAAGAGCACGGTCAAGGAGAACATGAAATTCCAATAATAATGACAAACCAAGACTCTTGAGAGATTACGGAGCTCCATCTGTCCAAGGATTTCTACCCAGTGTCACTAGACCCACAATGGAAGCCCATAACTTTGAATTAAAACCAGCATGGCTCCAAATGATTCAAGAAACCCAGTTTGCAGGTTCACCAACAGAAGACCCACACTATCACCTCTAGTGCTTTCTTGCCCTATGTGACACATTCAAGATGAATGGAGTGTCTGATCAAGCAATAAGACTCAGAGCATTCCCATTCTCCCTTCGGGATAGAGCAAGGAAGTGGTTGCTTTCTCAATTGGCTGGAACATTCACCACTTGGGAAAACCTCTCTCAAGCTTTTCAGGCAAGGTATTTTCCACCTGCAAAGACTGCAAAACTGAGGCTTGAGCTCAACACCTTCAGACAAAAGGAAGGAAAATCACTCTATGACGCATGGGAAAGATATAAAGACCTGTAGAGGGAATGTCCACACCATGGCATAGAGGATTGGCTATTAGTGCAAAATTTCTACAATGGATTACTACCCTCTACATGGAGCATAGTTGATTCAGCTGTAGAGGGTGATCTGATGGAGAAAACAGTGACACAAGCACCTAAACTTCTAGAAAGGGTTGCATACCATAATTATAAGTGGTCAAATGAAAGAGGAAATGCAAAGAGAACTGCAGGGGTCGTAGAAGTAGACACCCTAAGCATGATAAATGCTCAATTTGATTAGCTCACAAAGAGACTCAAAAGAATGCAAGCCAACACAGTTGGTACAAATAGTCAACATGAGGATAGCTATGGAGAAGGATACATGAGTTCAGAATACAACAATTTCAATGAACCCTCCATAGAACAGATGAACTATGTGAATAATGGAGGAAACTTCAACCAGAGGCAGCCCAACAATCCATATTCAAATACTTATAACCTTGGATGGAGGAACCACCCAAATTTCTCATGGTCCAATTAGCAGAACCAGCCAATAAACAAGTAACAAGGGTACAAACCACCAGTACCCCATGGATTTCAGAACAGAGGTCAAAACTTTGCACAGCCATCACTACCTTTCCAACCTTAACAACCTGAACTGAAAATGGCCATGGAAACCATGATGGAAGGATTCCTAGCAGCTCAACAACAACAAAATGAATTGATTAAATAGCTGACTTCCAGAGTGGACCAACTTGCTACTCACAACAAGATGCTAGAGAATCAAATCACTCAGCAAGCAAGTTCTTTAAGTAAGGCTGCTGGCAAACTGCCTAGCCAACCAGAAATGAACTCAAGGGAGCATTGTAAGGTAGTTACACTGAGGAGTGGGAGAACTCTAGTACAACCAGAGGTAGAACCGACAGAGGAAACCATAGAAAAATCTAAAGGCCAAGCAGAGAAAAAGGAGGAAGAAGCTAAGAAAGATCAGGAAGAGGAAGCAAGGAAAACAAAGAAATTACCAGAGCCATACCAACCTCCCCTACCTTTTCCTCAGAGATTTCAGAAAGCCAAATTGGACAAGCAGTTTGGAAAGTTTTTGGAGGTTTAACAGAAACTTTACATCAACATCTCCTTCACTGAAGCACTTTCTCAGATGCCATCCTATGCAAAATTTCTTAAGGAAATTCTGTCAGAGAAAAGAAAGCTAGATGACTATGGAACAATAGCTCTAATAGAGGAATGCAGTGCCATACTGCAAAACGAACTGCCTCCAAAGTTGAAGGATCCATGAAGCTTCTCCATACCTTGCCTCATTGGTAATAAGAAAATAGACAAGGCCTTCTGCGATCTTGGGGCAAGCGCCAGTTTAATGCCTCTATCAATACGCAAAATGCTGGAGATCGGAGAACTGAAACCCACAACAATCTCATTGCAATTGGCTGATCGATCTGTTAAATATCATGTGGGAATACTTGAGAACATTCCTATCAAAGTGGGCAAATTCTTCATTCCAGTGGACTTTGTTGTCCTTGAGATGGAAGAAGATGTTCAAATTCCTATCATCTTAGGAAGACTTAGTAACCGCCGGAGCCATCATAGACGTCAAAAATGGGCGACTAACCCTTAAGGTAGGAGAAAAAGAAGTGGAGTTCAACTTATTCGACATAATGAAACACAAATTTGAGCCTGATGAATGCTTCAAGGTTAACATAATTAAAGAACAAGTTGAAAAGGAATTTCATAAGACACATCTTAAAGATCCTCTTGAAGCATGTATTGTGCACAGCCACACAGTGGATGATGAAAATACAGAAATAGCAACCTGTGCACAACAGTTAGCAGCACATCCACCCCTACCCTTGACTAAGGCTTCAGAGATGGAGAAGTTGAAGGAGGAACAAACCAAAGGTAAGCTCCAGGAAAACGCTAAACAGATAGAGCTTAAACCTCTTCCCTCCTCACTAAGGTACGCATTTCTGGACTCAAATTCTAAATATCCTGTTATAAACAATGCTAGCTTGTCTAAGTTAGAAGAGAAAAAATTATTAAGAGAACTTAGGATCCATAGCAAAGCCATAAGGTATAAAATAGAAGACTTGAAGGGAATCAACCCTTCGATTTGCATGCATAGGATACCCATGGAAGAAAATAGTAAACCCATGATCGAACACCAAAGAAGACTTAACCCAAACATGAAAGAAGTAGTTAAGAAAGAAATTTTAAAACTATTAAATGCAGGTATCATGTACCCAATTTCTGATAGTAAATGGGTTAGTCCAGTACATGTAGTTCCTAAGAAAGGTGGGACAACTGTTATCCAAAATGCAAACAATGAACTAATCCCTACTAGAGTAGTAACTGGTTGGCAAATGTGCATAGATTATAGGAAATTGAGCAGTGCTATTAGAAAAGACCATTTCCCTCTCCCCTTCATCGACCAAATGTTAGAATGGTTAGCGAAACACTCTTATTTGTGTTATCTAGATGGGTATTCAGGATTGCATATCGGAGAATGCCTTTTGGTCTTTGTAATGCCCCTGCTACCTTCAAAGATGCATGATAGCTATCTTTTATGATTACATTGAAAATATCATGGAAGTTTTTATGGATGATTTTTCTGTCTATGGAACTACTTTTGATGATTGCCTAGCTAATTTATCTAAGGTGTTGCAAAGATGTGAAGAATCAAACCAGGTCCTAAATTGGGAAAAATGCCACTTTATGGTAAGGGAAGGCATAGATCTAGGACATTTGATATTAGAAAGAGGAATTGAAGTTGATAAGGTAAAAATTGAGATCATTGAAAACATGCCACCCCCAACATCAGTCAACAGAGTGCAAAGCTTTTTGGGACATTCAAGATTCTATAGAAGATTCATCAAGGACTTTTCCAAAATAGCTAAGCTACTTACATCAGCACCAAAATAGCTAAGCCATTTATTAAGTCAAGATGTTCCCTTTTATTTTGATGAAAATTGCCTTGTCTCCTTTAACAGGATCAAAGAGGCCCTGACATCAGCACCAATAATGCAGCCACCAAATTGGGAGCTACCATTCGAGGTGATGTGCGACGCGAGTGACTTTACAGTTGGAGCAGTGCTCGGGCAAAGAAAAGATAAAAAGCTCCATGCTATTTATTATGCTAGCAAGACACTCAATGATGTGCAAATCAATTATGCCACCACAGAGAAGGAATTCCTAGCAGTGTTATTTGTAATGGACAAGTTCAGATCTTACCTCATTGGGTCAAAAGTCATTATATTCACAGATCATGCTGCAATCCGGTACCTTTTGAACAAGAAGAAAGTAAAACCAAGGTTGATTCGATGAATTCTACTCCTGTAAGAATTTGACCTTGAAATCAAGGATAAAAAAGGATCCGAAAATGTAGTAGATTTGCCATTCAGCTACTACATTTTCAGATCCGTTTGGCATCTTTCCATACTAAAATTGGAATACATAAAGGACTTTGAAGATTTGCCAATTGATGATTCATTTCCTGATGAGTAATTACTTACATTCTCTAAGGCTCCATGGTACGCTGACTTTGTTAATTTTCTTGTATGTAGGGTACTGCCTCCAAACATGACTTATCAGCAAAGGAAGAAATTCCTACATGATGTGAGATATTACATATGGGAGGAACCTCTACTGTACAAGAGATGTAATGATGGGCTGATATGGAGATGCATACCAGAGTAAGATATGGAAAGTATCATTCATCACTGCCATTCATCACTATATAGAGGATACTTCGGCACCTAAAAAACCATAGCCAAGATTTTGCAAGCAGGGTTTTACTAGCCACATTTGTTTAAGGATGTAAGATCCTTTGTGCTTACTTGTGATCAATGCCAAAGAACAGGTAACAGTTTAAGAAGGAATGAAATGCCACTGCATGGTATACTTGACATAGAATTGTTTGATGTATGGTGAATAGACTTCATGGGCCCATTTCCCTATTCCCGTGGAAACAAACATGTTCTGGTTAGAGTTGACTATGTGTCAAAATGGGTAGAAGCAATTGCGACACCAACCAACGATGCTAGAGTGGTAACAAGGTTCCTTAAGAAGAACATCTTCACAAGATTTGGCAAACCATGAGCAATAATCAGCGATGGAGGAAGTCACTTCTGCAACCAACAATTCGAAACACTACGGAAAAAGTATGGAGTGACTCATAAGGTGGCCACACCTTATCATCCTCAAACCAGTGGTCAAGTAGAAATCTCAAACAGGGAACTGAAGCAGATTCTGGAGAAAAATGTATACAGATCCAGGAAGGACTGGTGCATGAAGTTAAATGATGCACTATAGGCATACTGCACTGCATATAAAACCCCGATTGGCACAGCACCCTTCCGATTGGTTTATGGAAAATCATGTCACCTCCCTATTGAACTTGAGCATAAAGCTTACTGGGCAATTCAGATCCTAAACTTTGACCTCAAAGCTGCTGGTGAGAAAAGACTCCTACAACTGAATGAGTTGGAAGAAATCCGACAGGATGCATACGAAAACGCCAAAATTTTCAAGGATAAAACCAAAAGATGGCATGACAAGTGCATAGCAAGGAAAGAAATAAAAGAAGGAGATCTTGTCCTCTTATTCAACTCTAGATTGAAACTCTTTCCAGGGAAGCTAAAATCAAGATGGTTCGGAACTTTCAAGGTCACCCAAGTCTTCCCACATAGAGTAGTAAAAGTGTGGAGCCAAACCTCAGGTGCATTTAAGGTCAATGGGCAGAGGCTGAAGCCTTACTTTCAGGGAGAACCCATAGAAATGGGAGTCAATTGCACCCTCGACTATCCTACCGACAGACCATAAACAAGCAAAGTCCAGCTAAAAACATAAACAAGTGCTTTTTGGGAGGCAACCCAAAAATTTCTCTGAACTTTTCTTTTTTTCTCCCTTTTCATATTGATTTTTGTTTTATACTCATTAGCATTTCATTTTGTAGGATTTTTTTTTGGAAAGGGAAGTAGAGAATGAGAGAGGAAAGGAATCACCAAGTCAAAACCACAAAAGAGAAATTTGGACAAAACTAGGGAAGTAGCTCTATTGCTAAACTTTACATCCATTTCATGTGTTGGGATGATAAAATTTTTCATTTGACAAAAATTTGGAAAATCAGAAAATTACAAAGGTCGTGTACTCGTTTTACATGCCCCATGTAACTTTCTGCAAGTCCGTAAATTTCTTATATTTTTAACTCTGAGGGAGACAGAAAGTTACACGGGTCCATAGCCTAATTTACATGGACCGTGCAATGTCTCTAGCAGAAAAACTTAAAGCTAGAGAGTTACACGGGCCTCCTTGTATTTGAAATGACCCATGTAATATATCTAGTAAAACAACTTGGGAGACAGAAAGTTACACGGGTCCCAGAGCTCATTTACACGAGCCGTGTACTACGACAGAATTTGAAACTTTCGGGCAGAAATTTACACGGCCCTACATGTCGAGACCCATGTAGTGATACATGACCCGTGTACTTTGTTGTAGACGCTACTCCTGGGGCGTGAAACGCACGAAACATAGAGTTCTAATGACTCTTTAAATGCAAGCCTAGCATTAAAACCATTCATAAAGACAAAACCCTTTATCTCTACCCCTCCTAGCCTATAAAAACCTCTCAAATCTCATCTCCCTTCACCAAACCCTACTCTTTTCCTTCCCAAAAACTCATCAATGGCTCCTGCAAAGAGATCTGCAAGAAGAATCGGCTCTTCCTCGAGGCAAAGAGGAGAATCCTCACCTTCTCCACCTCAGCCTCCACCCCAACGCCCAAGAACAAGGATAGCCTCTCCCCAACCATCTCAACCAACCATCCTCCACCACAACCCCAACCATAAGCTACTCCACAACCTGAAATCTCCATTCCTTGGGGATTCCGTGATGATGCCCATAAGGAAATGTGCACCCAGCTTCATGCCTGGAAA
The DNA here is from genome assembly GCF_030052815.1 of Hevea brasiliensis. Classification (NCBI taxonomy): domain Eukaryota; kingdom Viridiplantae; phylum Streptophyta; class Magnoliopsida; order Malpighiales; family Euphorbiaceae; genus Hevea; species Hevea brasiliensis. The sequence goes on from NC_079494.1 coordinate 56,099,604, forward strand.
ATAAGCTCCACCAAATACATGGATTTTCTGTTGCTGGAGTAGATCGGGCTGCAAAATGAAATCAATGGGCTACTCAATAGCGTTGGGTGGACAAGGTTCACCTAACTCCAATTTCCAGCATACAAAGACACCACGCTAGAATTTTTGGGCAGTTTTAAGGCCACCTTATGTGTCACACCTTACCCCACTGTAAGGAATAACATGATCCCATAGAATACCTAATGAACTACCGAACTTCACCTACCGATAACTCATTAAGTACCCTACAAGGGATTTTAAAATAATTTTCTTATTTTTAATAAGTGGTTAGCATTTTCTAATAAGTATTTAAAACATTTAGTTAAAATTAAAACTAGTTAATATTTTTGGTCCATTTTATTTTTTCACAAATTTTATAAAAATTTTGACAGAGTTCCCTCTGTATTTTGAGAAAACAGTTTTCTTCAAATACCTGTAAAAAGCACTTCTAAAAATTTTTCTCAACCACTACTTCAATTTCACAATCAAACTCAATCAATTTCACAATCATTTCAATAAATTTCTCAAGTTCAAAATTCAATAATCCTCAACATACTAGCAACACATTTCATTTAAATTAAATAAAATAGTTGTACTCATATTTCATTAGAGACAAAACAATTTATATACATTCTTACAAAATTTACATTAAGAGAGTTTCAAACTACAATATATATTACAACTTTATACAAATTTTATACAAACTGCTCAAGACCCATTTTTACATGTCCATACATTTATGTGCAATATATATACATCAAAAGAAATATTTACAGTTAGGGTATAAATTATACCCGAAGACTTCAAGCTGAATGATCCTCAATCTTCAAGACTTTACCGCTACTCCTCTAGTCTCTAAATCATGACAAAGAATAAAGCTATCGCTGAGTACTAGGACTCAGTGGTGCACAACATACTAAAATAATCTTTACGCAGAATATAAATCACATTTATTCAAAAATTTAACTAAACATGAGCATTAAACACAAAACATGAATTATGAAATTTTAATGCAAACCAAGTTCATTTCGAAGAATCAAAACACATTTCATAAAATCCATAGTTAGATCATGCCATTCGAAACAAATAGAATCTCAATAGCCAGAGGCTAAAGAGAAATCACATCACAAGGCTAGCTAGCTCAAATATATGGATATCCATTCACATCCTCTTCTACTGGCACACCTCAACACTTCTCCAGATGAGGAATCAAAATTCGAAACTAATTACCCCCACTAGTCATGCTACTGAGGTGTCCAAATATATGGTCATGACACTGTGGTTTCAAAACTTATCTTAACAATTTGCTAAACATTTTCATTTCAAATATACACAATAACTTTCACAATTTAAATCAAACATCATAAGAATTCCATAATTCAATTTTTCACATTATTCAAAACAATATGCAGAAGATAATTATAAAAAGTATAAGTTGTGCACAAACCTCAAACGAGTCGCCTGTTGGCCTTGACTCGACTCCTCGGGTTTTGTCCCGGTATTCTTTTCCACTGAAATACACAATTTCATAGTGTTTCAGTACCATAACTTAGCATAAATCCAATAATAAATTTAACTTCACTTTTACCTGGCTCTAACGTGCTAAATTCGATGTTCTTGAAATTTTTTGTTTCGAGTTACTATTCACTACACTATTCAAGTCAAATTTGTAACACCCCTAAGTTCGGTAGTGCGTTCAACTGTTCCGGTGACCAGTGCTGTCCAGACAGCTAAGATGCCTAGAACTACATTTCGTTATGAGTGAGGAGACATAAAATAATGAAATACAAGAAAAGAAAATACAAGAAAAATAAAGGAAAAATAATAGCAAAGAAATGTAACCAAGTTAAGCGAGCCGAGAACCCTAGCGATGGGTGACCGCACCGGAAAGTCACGGCGTAGACCGTTGACTAGCCCTGGACTACGGGGAACCCTGGAAAACATTTTTTGGACTTAAATAGACCCTTATTGAAGAATAAATATCATTAGGAAGATCAAAGAAAAATTAAATAATTAGTACAAAGAAAAGTGAGAAATCGAAAAACAGACAAAACCCGGTGTTACCGAAAAATCGGGAATGCAACCCGAACAGGGGCATTATGGTCATTTGACATCCCGAATTGTCTTTTGACCTAAATGTCCATTAAAAATAAATAATATTACACTTAGAAAATAAAATGAAAAATTAATTTGGTGGTACCTAAAGTGAATAGCAAGAATTAAGGGTTTAATGTGGAATAAGTGGGAATTTAACATATTATATGAATTAATTAGAGTAAGTGGACCACTAAAGGAATAAACTAAGGATAATGTGGCAGGTGTAAGTCCATAATACAAGCTGAAACTTCATCTTCTCCAAATGAATTCATCCATGCCGATTTGAGAAGGAAGAAAATCCTCCATTGCCGTTTTTGCATGAGCTTGATCCACTCCTCCATTTCAACTCCAATCACTTAGATAGCTTCATAAAAAATTGTCTACACATCATAAGGAAGAGCTTGATACCAAAATCAAGAAGTTTAATCAAGGTTTAGCAAGCTCCAACCATAGGTAAGTTTACATTTTTGAATGTTGCTTTGTTAAACTTTGTATACATGTTATGGGTGTTTGATTTGTGAAGAAAATTTTCAAGTTTGAGGAGTTCTTGATATATCTGATTTTGGACAGCCATGAAGTTGTATATTTGATGGTTTATTCATACATATATTTGATGGGATTTTATGTTGAGTAGGGTGATTAATGTCCTACTAGTTAATTCCACATGTATATGGTGATTGTGCACTTGAAATGGAAGTTGAAGAAATTATGGACACTTTGGTATTATGGAGCATTTCGGAAGCCTTGGGACTTCTTGATGAGTGTTTAAATTCATGAAGATATTGGGTGAATTGTGACATTGAGGATTGATGAATATGTATGTAAATTGTTGTGAAAATGGTATGTAATAGTTAGGAGTGTTTATGTGTATTTATGGTTGTATTTGGACTTTGTGAATTAGAGTTTGAATTGGTGTGTTGAGGATATTTGTAATCTGCCCAAAATGTCTTTAAAGTGAAGTGATATGTGGTTTTGGTAATGTACCAAAACAGAATTGGTAAGGGAAGTGGACATATAGTAAGGCAAATGTGTCATTGATGTATATTTAAGCAAGGTAATTAAGGGCAGTATGCATTTTAGCCTATAACTTTAAATGTGTAACCTCAATTGGTATGAGACCAATTGGAGGTGAAACTAGACACAAAATGTGCCAACTTTCATTGAGAAAGCATACCAAAATTCTGCTTGCAAGGTGACATAAAAAAAAGACCAATTCGGATTAGGTGCAATTGAAACCTGAAAACTGACCAATTTGGGCAGCAGTTAGTATTTAGGCCATAACTCACTCAAAACAGGTCCAATTGACCTGAAATTTTAACCATGAACAGTTAAGACCTATACCTCCAAGTCTTATGAAGACACCAAAGCCCAGAAATGACCATAAGCAAGTCAAACAGCTTGCACAAGTTTCGGTCCAAAAACTGGCTGAACCAAAGTTGACCAAATTGACCTAAAATGACCAAATTTGATGCCATTTGACCAGCAACAGTAAAATGACAATAACTTGGTCTACATAACTCGGATTGAACTAAACTTTTGCCCCGCGTTCCGTAAGACATAGATCTACAAGTTTGTAGTTTTGACCGAAACCCGAAAACCGAGGGAACTAGGTCGTCTGGCTAGGTCAAACTAGTATACCGAATCCAGCAAGTTGCATTAAAATGCACTAAACAAGGAAATGAGTTTGGTAAAATGTACCAACCCTAAAACCCTATCGAATGTGACATATTAATGACACTAAAACCTAGTTTACCTAGAACGCATCGAGGGTCGATATATTGGTTGATTAAGTAAATAAGGGTATTCAGTGAATTACTTATCGAACATTATTGTTAGAGACAATTTAATTTTGTACTGAAACACTTCAAATTGTGTTTCTCAGTTAGCAAGGACTCAGGAAAAGGGAAGGAAACACTGAGTCTAGACCAGGAGACAGTCATCAGAGGTTTGTGCACAACTAGTTTTCAACTGATTTTGCTCTGAATAATATTTCATATGATTAATTGTATGTTATTATTTTAAATTGTGTTTGTGCACAACTAGTTTTTAACTAATTTTGTTTGAATATTTCATATGATTAAATGACATATTTTTCTTATGTATTATGTTTAACAAGCATTTGATTTAATTCAATGATTATTGAAATTGTTATAGTATGTATGAATTTAGCTTTGTGAAATGGTATTTCCACAAGTATTAAGCATTGTTATGGATTGAATAAATTATGTTTTGGAAAATTGTGATAGAACATGTTTTGAATTGTGATGGTAATTTTCATGGAAAATGCAAATTTATGATTTGAATTGTGATGAGCATAAAAATTATTGGATATTGGAATTGAATTTGAATCGAATTATATTGTGATTTATGCTCACTAAAAGGATTGTGATATTGTTTTATATCTCACTATAGATGCTTGACTAGGTTATTACCCGTCTCTCTCATTTGTTGAGAAGACAATGGAGTTTGTTGTGTTTTGATTACCATGGTACGTGCACTTGCTTAGATTTTCCTCTGATTTGAGGTTAGATCTAAGTTTATTTTATCGTTATGGCCCTTGCGGAAGATTCATTACTGTGATGGTACTGTGCACGATGATTCGACCTCCCCGACCATAGGGAGTTAGAATCTGATTCGACCTCCCCGACCATAGGGAGTTAGAATCACATCGAAGATGGCCCTATCGGATTAGTCTTGCATAGTTAGTGAGATAAAGAATGATTTGTGAGATACAACATGGTTTTTGAGCTACAGCATGGTTTTTGAGATACAACATGGTTTTGAGATAAAGATTGACTTTTGAGATACATAATGATTTTTGAGATACAGAATGGCTTTTGAATGGTAAAGAATTGTGATTTTAATTATGGTTTATATATAATTGATTTTGTTGGAATTACTTAAATGGTTAGTCATGATTTGATAAATTGAATTTTGTGATCAAAGTCATTTATACAAATGATTTACATTATTGGCAACGAATATTTTGAGTTTTGGAATTTGATGAGTATTCAGATTCCCAATTTATTTACTATAAATTTTGTCAATGTATATTGTACTATGTTTTAAATTATAGTTGTGCACCACTGAGTTCACCACTCAGCGATAGCTTTGTATGCTGCCGCAGGTAAGAAGCGCATAGAGCAGTGAGTAAGTTTCTTTGAAGACACTTTCAGATCAGCTCCAGGTATATTATAGGTATACCCATGTACATAGGTCTGATGTATGTATGTAATAATATGTTTGTAAATTATTTGAGCAGTTGTAAATTAAAATTGTACATTGAAGTTGTAAAGTGAATTATGAGTTATTTTGACTTGTAAAATTTGTATTATATTTCTTTTATCTCATCCTTTGAAAATACTGAAAAATTGTTGTGGATTGAGTTGAGAAAAATATTGTGTTGAATTTTGTTGGTGTTGAGATTTGGAAAAATATTGAAGTGCTTTTTACAGGGTTTCTGAAGAACTGTTTTATCCAAAATACAGATGGCACTCTGCCAAAATTTTTACAGAAATTCCAAATAAGTCAAATGTGTTAGTTCTATCACTTCAGTTCACAAAAGTTTTTAACACCTGTAAATAGTGCTCACCACTGTGAAAGAAGTAAGAAAAGTTTTTAAAATCCCTTGTAGTATATTTAATGGGTTATCAGTAGACGGAGTTGATAATTCATTAGGTATACTACGGGATCATGTCATGCCTTACAGAGGGGTAGGGTGTGACATGTTTAAGTGGTATCAGAGCAATGGCTTTAAAGTAAATTTTGAACTGTGAATTTGAAATCTTTTTGTCGGTAACTACAACTGCTCAAATGTTTGATACATATAGTACATTTACATCATAAATGTGAACTAATGGAGAGGAATCTCCTTGTGTTGGTTGTACAGGAATAGAAAATTCTGTGAAAAAAATGGATGAGAAGAATGAGACAATAGAACAGTCTGTGATGGCAGAAGAACAAGTTGAGGCCCCAGCTCCACAAAATGTCGAAGGCCTGATTGTACCAGTTTTACCGGTACAAATTACTGCACAAATGGCCCAGCAAATGGCCACTTTCTTTCAACAAATGGCTGATAATCTGTCAGCCCAAGCCCAAGTATAGACCCACCCCCACAAGGGCAGTGTGAAATGGAAAAGAGGGAGAAACCTATGGGTCAGAGTTCGAACAGTAATTTGGGAAAGAGAAAAGAATTTGAGGAACCTCGAGCTCAGAAATATGATAGAGGCGGATCATCAGGGCAGAAACCACCAAGATCTAGTCGTCGAACAACCAGAAGTTCCTATCCTGCTCGTTTTTGCCATGTTTGTGGTAAGCTACATGGAGGTATTTGTCGTAAAGCCTCTGGAGCCTGTTACAATTGTGGAAAACTTGGACACTTTGCTAAAGATTGTGCTAAACCACCTCGATCTGCTCTTCGGAGTTCACAGACCGAAAGTCAGAGTTAAGATAGAAATAGAGTTGGTACTCCTCACCACTATAACACAGTGAATCAACCAGAATATAGTAGCGCACTAGTCAGAGAGTCCACTATGCGCCAAGTAAAAGGAGCAGAACTTGGATGTAGTCTGGTAAGTTCTTAATTTTTGAAAGAAACAATTAGTTATTATTTGATCCCAGCACTACTTAGTTGTGTGTTAGTGTCAGAACTATATGTTCTGTTGTTATTCCTTTACATGGAAATGAATTTTGATGTATTAGTGACTAGTCCTTTAGGATAATAACTACAATAACAAGTATGGTTGACATTAATTTTGGAAGAATTGTTAGCTAAAAGTATTTTCTAACATACCGTAAATTATAAAGCTAATTGGCGAGCCTACTTAATGTAAGGCAAGAGGACCTAAAAGTAAGTTACAGTAATAGAATTGCTCTAGATGAGGGCAAATATGTTACTGTTAGTAATTGTTAAAGGAAATTGTAATCAGAATCGGGTTGGGATATTAGTGGATTCGAGAAAGATAAGATGTTAGAAAACCTAGTCCATGAGGTTATAACGTAGTGACTATGTAATGTTCTCGATGTTTGTATTGTAAGCTGTAGATTACAGTACTGACACGGGATTATTGTGTAGAGCTACGTACTTCCTCGTGATACAGTAAATTAAGAATAATTGTAAGTAATCTATAAATTGATACAGTTACACCCGAATAGAGTACTATTACTGGAAATAAATGTGAAAATTTTAGTCAGAAATGTAAAACTTCAGAACTAGCCTATCAAATGACTACACTTGTAAGGTAGCTAGAGTCAGTGGCTCAGTTATATTAATGTGAATTACCTGTACCACAGTAATTGCTATAAGCTTAAAGATATCAGTACGACTTATCATCCTTAAACGGATGGACAGTCGAAACAAGTGATTCAGGTAAATTTTGAAACTTGTTGAGTTCCTATAAATAATGAAATGAAATGATAATAATAACCTGTAAAATGGAATAAACCCTCTAGAATATACTGAGAACTTCTGTCCTTGAATCCGAGAGATATGAGACAGATACATCCCATTAACAGAATTTGTACACAATAATATGTGTCATGCTAGCATACAAACGGCACCCTATGAAACATTGTAAGGGAATGAATAACTATGGATTTTGTGATGAAACTTCCGAGGACACAGAATAGTCAAGATGCAGTATAGGTCATAATTGACAGACTAACCAAGTCTGCTCACTTTTTGCCAGTCCGGATGGACTATAGCACAGAAAGATTGGCCGATTATGCGTATATGAGATTGTAAACTGCATGGAGTGCCGATCAATTGTATTTGACAGGATCCTAGGTTCACTTCTAGATTCTGGGTAGTCTTCCGAGAGCCCTAGGAACTAGATTGAACTTCAAAGATAGCATTCCACCCACGCATGCATGGCCACCTAATAGGGTAATTCAGATATTGGAGGATATGCTACGGGCTTGTGTGATTGAATTTGAAGGTAGTTGGGATACACACTTGCCTTTGATTGAGTTTGATTATAACAACAGCTACCAATCAAGCATTGGAATGTAGCATTCCACCCACAGACAGATGGCCAGTCTAAAAGGGTAATTCAGATATTGGAGGATATGCTACGGGCTTGTGTGATTGAATTTGAAGGTAGTTGGGATACACACTTGCCTTTGATTGAGTTTGCTTATAACAACAGCTACCAATCAAGCATTGGAATGCCTCCATATGAAGCATTGTATGGCAGGAAGTGCAGAACTCCCTTATGTTGGGATGAAATAGGTGAAAGGAAGATGATTGGGCCAGAAATTGTTCAGCAGACAGAGGAAAAGATCATATTAATTAGAGATAGACTCAAGGCTGCATCAAACCGTCAGAAGTCCTATGTTGATTTGAAAAGAAGAGATATTGAATATGCAGTGGGTGATAAGGTATTCCTCAAAGTTTCTCCTTGGAAGAGGATTATGAGATCCGCGTAAAGGGGGAAATCGAGTCCTCGTTTCATCGGACCACATGAGGTTCTAGAAAGTGTGGGTCCTTTGGCATATCGGTTGGCATTACCTCCAGAGCTAGCAAGGATACACAGTGTCTTCCATGTGTCCATGTTAAGGAGGTACAGATCCGACCCATCTCATGTACTATCAGTTGAAGAGATTGAGGTAAATCCAGACCTCTCATATGAGGAAGAACCCATAAAAATTCTGGCTTATGAGGTGAAGCAGCTGAGGAACAAACAGATACACCTAGTTAAAGTGTTGTGGAACCATCATTCAGGCCAGGAAGCTACTTGGGAACGTGAAGAGGATATGAGGAGACAGCACCCATAGCTATTCAGAGACTAATGCTAGGTAAAATTTCGAGACAAAATTTATTTAAGGGGGGGAGAATTGTAACACCCCTAAGTTCGGTAGTGCATTCTACTGTTCCGGTGACCAGTGCTGTCTGGACAGCTAGGATGCCTAGAACTACATTTCGTTATGAGTGAGGAGACATAAAATAATGAAATACAAGAAAAGAAAATACAAGAAAAACAAAGGAAAAATAACAGCAAAGAAATGTAACCAAGTTAGTCGAGCCGAGAACCTTAGCGATGGGTGACCACACCGGGAAGTCACGGCGTAGACCGTTGACTAGCCCTGGACTGCGGGGAACCCTGGAAAACATTTTTTGGACTTAAATAGACCCTTATTGAATAATAAATATCATTAGGAAGATCAAAGAAAAATTAAATAATTAGTACAAAGAAAAGTGAGAAATCGAAAAACAGATAAAACCTGGTGTTACCGAAAAATTGGGAATGCAACCCGAACAGGGGGCATTATGGTCATTTGACATCCCGAATTGTCTTTTGACCTAAATTTCCATTAAAAATAAATAATATTACACTTAGAAAATAAAATGAAAAATTAATTTGGTGGTACCTAAAGTGTATAGCAAGAATTAAGGGTTTAATGTGGAATAAGTGGGAATTTAACATATTATATGAATTAATTAGAGTAAGTGGACCACTAAAGGAATAAACTAAGGATAATGGGGCAGGTGTAAGTCCATAATACAAGCTGAAACTTCATCTTCTCCAAATGAATTCATCCATGCCAATTTGAGAAGGAAGAAAATCCTCCATTGCCGTTTTTGCATGAGCTTGATCCACTCCTCCATTTCAACTCCAATCACTTAGATAGCTTCATAAAAAATTGTCTACACATCATAAGGAAGAGCTTGATACCAAAATCAAGAAGTTTAATCAAGGTTTAGCAAGCTCCAACCATAGGTAAGTTTACATTTTTGAATGTTGCTTTGTTAAACTTTGTATACATGTTATGGGTGTTTGATTTGTGAAGAAAATTTTCAAGTTTGAGGAGTTCTTGATATATCTGATTTTGGACAGACATGAAGTTGTATATTTGATGGTTTATTCATACATATATTTGATGGGATTTTATGTTGAGTAGGGTGATTAATGTCCTAGTAGTTAATTCCACATGTATATGGTGATTGTGCACTTGAAATGGAAGTTGACGAAATTATGGACACTTTGGCATTATGGAGCATTTCAGCAGCCTTGGGACTTCTTGATGAGTGTTTAAATTCATGAAGATATTGGGTGAATTGTGACATTGAGGATTGATGAATATGTATGTAAATTGTTGTGAAAATGGTATGTAATAGTTAGGAGTGTTTATGTGTATTTATGGTTGTATTTGGACTTTGTGAATTAGAGTTTGAATTGGTGTATTGAGGATATTTGTAATCTGCCCAAAATGACTTTAAAGTGAAGTGATATGTGGTTTTGGTAATGTACCAAAACAGAATTGGTAAGGGTAGTGGACATATAGTAAGGTAAATATGTCATTGATGTATGTTTAAGCAAGGTAATTAAGGGCAGTATGCATTTTAGCCTATAACTTTAAATGTGTAACCTCAATTGGTATGAGACCAATTGGAGGTGAAACTAGACACAAAATTTGCCAACTTTTATTGAGAAAGCATACCAAAATTCTGCTTGGAAGGTGACATAAAAAAATGACCAATTCGGATTAGGTGCAATTGAAACCTGAAAACTGACCAATTTGGGCAGCAGTTAGTTTTTAGGCCATAACTCACTCAAAACAGGTCCAATTGACCTGAAATTTTAACCATTAATAGTTAAGACCCATACCTACAAGTCTTATGAAGACATCAAAGCCCAGAAATGACCAGAAGCTAGTCAAATAGCTTTCACAAGTTCCAGTCCAAAAACTGGCCGAACCAAAGTTGACCAAATTGACCTAAAATGACCAAATTTGATGCCATTTGACCAGCAACAGTAAAATGACCATAACTTGGTCTACATAACTCGGATTGACCTAAAATTTTGCCCCGCGTTCCGTAAGACATAGATCTACAAGTTTGTAGTTTTGACCGAAAACCGAAAACCGAGGGAACTAGGTCGTCCGGCTAGGTCAAACTAGTATACCGAATCCAGCAAGTTGCATTAAAATGCACTAAATAAGGAAATGAGTTTGGTAAAACGTACCAACCCTAAAACCCTATCGAATGTGACATGTTAATGACACTAAAACCTAGTTTACCTAGAATGCATCGAGGGTCGATATATTGGTTGATTAAGCAAATAAGGGTATTCAGTGAATTACTTATCGAACATTATTGTTAGAGACAATTTAATTTTGTACTGAAACACTTCAAATTGTGTTTCTCAGTTAGCAAGGACTCAGGAAAAGGGAAGGAAACACTGAGTCCAGACCAGGAGACAGTCATCAGAGGTTTGTGCACAACTAGTTTTCAACTGATTTTGCTCTGAATAATATTTCATATGATTAAATGTATGTTATTGTTTTAAATTGTGTTTGTGCACAACTAATTTTGATTTCTCATTTTCTACTTAAAAATTTAATTGAACATTATAGTTTTAAATTGTGTCAGGTACAATACTTTTTATGTTCATTGCTTTTACTAGAAAATATATTTGGAGAAATGAGTTATGAATAATTTTTTATTATTTTGGCTTTGGGAATTTTATTTGGACATTATTGTGTTGCTACTTTGTAAATGGAAATTTTGAGATAAAATATGATTTTGTGGTTTGTATGAAATATTTAAATATTGTGATTTGGAATTGTTTTGATTCACACTTGGCATGACAATATTACTATATTCCTCCTCCATTTATGGGGTGAGTGTGATTATATTCCTCCCTCTTTGACTTGTCAGTTTGAGGTGAGTGTGGATGAGTTCTCATTATCTAGCTAGCTTCCTCCTCATTGATTTTGATTAGTGGGGTGAGTGTGCCTTATCGTGATGTACACACGCATGTTCGAAAAATTTGTGTCATGGCTTAAATTGTGTTATTGATTGGAAAAACTGTATTATTCAGTTATTTGATCAAATGGTGTTATTGATTGGCAAAACTGTATTATTCAGTTATTTGATCAAATAGTGTTATTGATTAGCAAAACTGTGTTATTCAGTTATTTGATCAAATTGTGTTATTGATTGGCAAAATTGTGTTATTTAGTTATTTGATCAAATTTGTGTTATATGAACTTTGTAAATTGTGAAATGGAATTTTGAATTATTTGATTTGTGAATTGTCAATAACAGATTTATATATAGCATTTTAAATTGTTATTGTGCACCACTGAGTAAATTTCACTCAGCGATAGCTTTTCATTGTTGTCGCAGGTAGATAGATCGACAGTGGCAAAGATACTAGGTCGCTAATGCTATATTGAGAGTTCATCATATATTGAGTATACCATATTTTGCATTTTGTATTGTAATGTACGTTCACCGTATGTATATAGTGTCTTGGTCTTGCTGCATTGTAAATTAAAGTTGTACATTAAATAGTTGTAAAACAAATTCATAAATCATTCTTGGCCTTGCAAATTACTGCGTGACATACTCCCTTCATCCCACCCCTCCCACCGAAATCTTGTGACCTGAGCTGAGTGGAAACACATTGTTTCCTGATTGGAACGTTGGAGCCTGAGACTGAGAAACATACCTGAGCGCTTTTACGTGCCTTTTGAAGAACCGTTTATCTCAAAAATACATATAATCACCAAAACCCACAAGAAAACTCACCAACAATCCAAAACGTATTGGCTGCTCACCAAAATTTAAAAAATCTCCCTTTAGCACCGTAAATACAAGGCTCAAACACCTGTAAAAGAAGTAAGAAAAGCTCTTTAAAACTTTGTAGTGTACTAATGGTTATCGTGACAAAGTTGGTAATTCACTCAGGCATACTACTTCAGATCATGTTATGCCTTACAGAGGGGCTGGGGTGACACCACTTACAAAAATCATGGATTATGGCACCACTTCCACAAATGCCATAGTTTCCTCGCACAACACAGACACAGTTAGATGGTCACATGTTTTAAACAAATGGTCGCGGGATATGCTCCGCTCAAGCTCCACCACAAACAATTGCGGTATGAAACCACTCCGCCACAAGTATGCTATTAGCATACTATTATGGAATTTAAGGGGGTGCAATGAATCTTTGAGGGCAAAAAAGTAATGCACTTTGGGAAAGGATGGATAGAGTGTTTGGCAGTCGACCGCCTGTAGGAATTAGTTTAAATATCACACTATTGGGTAAGGATACTATGATTGGTAAGACCATCCCCATAGCTTAGTCGAACCACCAAGACGATCGATGACTTCATCAGAGTTCTAAAAACAAAAATATGTCCCATATGTATATGTTGATCAAAAAATTGTGCACTTTGTCCAATAAATAAGGCAACGTAATGGCAATATGAGAGGGGAGTTCTCCCACTTAAGCCACTATACTAGTCCCTTCTCGCTGCCATGAAAGGTGCAAGAGATTTGAGACGAACAACCCCGTGCCCTGGGTGCAAGTTGTGGAATTGAGACACAGCACTTTTCGTGAGCTCATTTCGCTAAGCACTTGAGTTAGAAAGAATTGAATCAAGCAATTCCCAAAGAAAAAGAAAAATCAAAAAGATGAGGAACTGGAGAAAGATAAGGGAAAAATCAGAGCCAAGTCGTAGTGGTACCTCCAGGAAGAGTGAAGAAATTTGGTAGACCTAACAGAGGTCGAGGTGGGAAGGTTTGAAAGGGGTAGATTCTGAGCGTAAACCCCCTCAGGTCCTGGCGTGTGCTCAAGAAGCAGGGGTTCACAACCTCCCCGCTGAGACTTGTGGCAAGATTCATGGAGAATGCTAATAGGCAAATGTGAGCCTACTTCAACTGATAGAGGCAAAAAGGCCACCTTGTAGCTAAAGACTACACTAGTGCTCCAGATTCGGGTCCACTTTCCACACACAGGATCTGGTCTCGTAGTCCGGGCCCGTAGGTTTGGCAATCATTGGCAGAGGAAAAGGCATTGGTGTAGAAGTACCCAGCTTTCAAGCAAATAGATCACAATCTGCTAGAAGAAAGTGCTTTAGCCGTGTTTTATACAATGAGACATTGAGAAGAGGCCGAGACTTCGATGTTGTATCCGTACATTCTCTATCTCGATCAAGATGTATTTGTGTTGTTTGATCAGTGGTTCAACCCACTAATATGTTAGTGCTAGCATTGTCTCACTTGCTATTCCGAGTGTCCAAATGTGTTTTGAAGTGCTAGAAAATAGTCAGAAAGGACAAGAGGTTCGGGTCAACAAAATCTATAGATACTTTAAATTGGTGATCAAATGACATCTATTCTTCTTAGATTTGAATGAAATACCCTTCAGAGATTATGATATTATCTTGGGCATGGATTGGTTAGCTGTGCATCACGCCATGATTGATCAGAGACGTAAGATAGTCACTTTTAGTCTCTCTCTGTATGGTAATGTGATAATACATGGGAGAGGCAATTACTGCCATCAAACATCATTTCGGCTACACTAGCCAAAAGGATGATCAAAAAGGGGTGTGAAGCATACTTGGCACATGTGATAGACACCCAAGTGGTGAGTCCAGCACTGAGGGACATCCCTACAGTATGTGACTTTCTGAATGTATTTCCGGATGAATTACCAGGATTACCTCAAGAAAGAGAGGTACAGTTTAAGATTGATGTTATGCCTGGTGTGGACCCAATCTCTATAACACCATATAGACTGGCACCTGTAGACTTGAAAGAGTTGAAAGTGCAGTTGCAAGAACTGCTTGACAAGGGCTTTATCTGGCCTAGTGTGTCACCTTGGGGAGCGCTGTTGTTTGTAAAGAAGAAAGATGGCACTCTCCGGTTATGCATTGACTATCACCAGTTAAATAAGGTGACAATAAAGAATAGATATCCATTGCCCCGCATTGATGAATTATTTGATCAAGTGAGGGGTGCAGCTGTGTTCTTCAAAATTAATATGAAATCAGGTTATTATCAGCTAAAAGTACAAGAGCAGAGTATTTCTAAAACTGCCTTTAGAACCTACTATGGCCATTATGAGTTCTTGGTCATGCCATTCGGATTAACTAATGCTCCAGCTGCTTTTATGGATCTGATGAACACTATCTTCAGACCATACCTCGATCAGTTTGTTGTGGTATTCATATATGATATATTGGTCTATTCGAGGAGCACAGAAGAGCATGATAGACATCTACGGATTGTACTGCAGACTTTGAGGGAGAAACAACTATACGCCAAATTGTCGAAGTGTGAATTTTGGCTAAAAGAATTATCTTTCTTGGGGCATGTAGTTGAAGGAACTAAGCGTGAAAAACAAGATTATACCATTGAATTCAAAAATTTTCACCTAGGGTCACATGCACCATGCAAGATTTATTTTATCTATTTGATTTCAATGATAAACAACATATTAAAACTCTTTAATATGTTTTTGGATCTGTATTTATTTAAGATTTTAAAATTAATCGATTAATTTTAGAACTCCTAGATTAAATCAAGAACGACACTAACCTCTTGATGTGCAAGTGTCTCGCGCTTTGAGATTCGCTTCAGACACCAGATGTTGTCCTCTAGCTTGTCCACACTAAGAACATCTATGGCAGCCCTTGAACAGCTTCTAAAGCCTTTTCTATTAATTAGAAATTCAAGTTCTGCCTTTAAGAGATTAGAGATGTAAAACAGACACTAGAAACAATTTCTAGTGTTCTTAATTCAAGAGATTGATGGCTAATCTCTTTGAATTGATGAGAGATGAAGAGAAATAGCTGGAGAGGCTCAAAGTGGCGTGACAATTGAGAGGAGAGGCTGGTTATGTTTTCTTTTCATAACTACACTTAAATAGCTAGGTTAACACATTAAACCCTAGCCACATGTCACCTTTGATTAGCTCTAGGTTTAAGTGACCCAATCACATTGTGCCAAGTGTCAAACCTATATTTAATCTTGATTTTAATCATCTTACATGATTAAAAACATTTGGCAAGCTTATGTAATGCCATGTGTCACTATCTCATGGTGCCACGTGTCACACCGTGAAATGACCAAATGCCTCGTGTCTTAATTTTGAGTTCTTAACCCAAAATAATTATTTTCTTCTTCTAATTAATTTATATCAAATATAAATTAATTAATTAATTCTATTAATTAATTTCATCAATTAAATTCATATTTAAACACTTTAAATATAAATTTAATTTATACTACACATCCAATAATCTAGATTTGGTTTCAAGTCATGCTAGGACTTTGCAATTTAATTGCAAATTAAATCTATTTAATTAATCAATTAAACTCTTTAATTAATTAATTAAATCATATTTAAATAGGTGATAACTTGTGTATGTGTGTGACTTACTAGGCTCATCACTAATTGGCAATGAGACATGATATCAACTCTTAATATCATCAGAACTTTTCTTACCATAAATGATTTCTCTAAATCATTTTATGAACCTCATGTACTATGGTTAACACTCTAGCATAGCATGCCATGGCCACCCAATTAGTAATAAGGTTTACCTTAAATGAACCTATAATCATATGTTACCATGCACTAGAATCTCTCTCTACAAAATCCCAACTCAAGCCGAGTCATGGTTTATGTCAAACTCCATTTGCTATGAATATTATGTTCTCTTTAATTCCGCTTCTTGATTAAAAGATTTTTCTCATCGTAAACTCTTTTCAATAAATCTATCTGCCTGCCAGAACTTGAAACATCAAGAACAATTAAATGAACATAGATTTTATCTCTATTTACTTAGAGGAATGTATTCCATCTTGATCAACACCTACCTCCATATATAACTAGTAGGAGCCAACACATGCCCATATACCCATACATAGTACAAGTATGAAAGCAGATCAAACCAAAACTACCTATATACAAGATAATCGTGCTATCTCGTGTCTAAAGATTATATGCATCGATATGATTTATGACAAAACATTGACAAGAGTAAACTCCATGTGCTTGTCATAAGTGTCACCGGTTCGCTTCATTTATCATTTATAAGTGCCTATCATGTTTGTTATATGGCATGAGACTCACTCATTCCATCTTATTTATATCTCATATAAATAATTTGGGAATAACATACATGAATCTTTCCGGATAAGTCATGTCCTTATTATGAAGTATCCTTTGTCAGGAACCTATTTATGATACTTCTTGCTAGAAATATTGTCACTCATATTCTCTTAATAACTTAAGAATAATATTTCTAACAAAATATCAATGGACCTTTTCTATTACACATAAATATATTATGTAAACTAAAAGTGGAAATGCCTTATTAATAAAAATATGTACAAGATACATACTAAATGATATGCTCTAGGGCATACTACCAACAATCTTCCCCATCAGCACTGAGAGCCATTCATTACAATACTCCCAGACCTATCTTCTCAAGATGTCGGCTCAACTCAACTTGTGACAAAGGCTTAGGAGGAATGATCACCAATTTTTTGAATGGAGCATGTTATTTTTCCAGATGGCTATATCGCTCTTTGCCCAACTATATCTTCCCAAGTAATGTGGTAGTGCCTTTCTATGTGTTTGATTTCTAGTGAGACCCCATTCCTATTTGGAGGATCGTTTCCATTGTTGCTGTCATGTAAAGGTAATGGAACTCACGACTAATGGAAGGAACTACCTGTAAGCCTCTGTCACGAACTTATTTATTCAAACAAACTTTCTTTGCAAAGATCAGATGCAAAGAATATACTCACTTTCAAGAGTGGAATTCAGCAACAGTGTCTGCTGGGAACTTCTCTTCCAATCGATCGCACTCTCCATTACAAATGAACACATATCCAAAGGTAGACTTTCTATCATCGATATCCGATTGGAAATCGTAATCAATATAACCATCCAATTGCAAGTCTCCACTCCATAAATCAAGAATAAATCCTTAGTTCTTCTCAAGTACTTAAGAATATTCTGATACTATCCAAAGGTTCCAAACTCGATTGGATTGATATCCGCTAGTCAAACTAACAAAGATATGCGATATCCGCCTAGTACACAACATTGCATACATTAAACTTCCAATAGCCAAAGCATATGGAATCCGCCATGTCTCACTGGGTAACAATCCTCTCTTGGAATCAAGCATGTTAAACCTCTTTAACACCTTTTCCAAGTATAGACTTTGGGATAAACCAATTATTCTTTCGCCTATCTCTATATATGCGAATCCCCAAGAATATAGGTTGCCTCCCTAAGTCTTTCATGGAGAATATTTGACAAACTATACCTTTATAGTTGTCAACATACCTGTCATTACTCTATCAATGCATGTCATCCACATATAAGACAAGGAAAGTGGATAGTAATCCTGCCACTAACCTTCTTATATACACATGGCTCATCCTCATTTTGATAAAAACCAAAGGATTTAATGGTTTCATTTCAAAACGGATGTTCCAACCCCAAGCTTATTTCAACTCATAAATGGATCGCTTAGCTTGCACATACCTTGAACCATCTTGGGATTCAAATCCCTGGGTTGTTCCATGAAAATGTTTTCTTCAATGTATCCATTGAGAAAGTCAAGCTGGACATCCATCTCGCCAAATCTCATAAATCATAGTATGCGCCATTGCCAATAAAACTTCTAATTGATTTACTATTGGGCAACAAAGCAGAAAAAGTCTCCTCATAGTCGATTCCTTGCCTTTGGTGAAACCCTCGCTACTAGCCTTGCCTTATAGGTCTCTACCTTTCCATCGTAACTAATTTTCTTCTTGAGAGAATGAAGGAAGAGTACCAACCTTAAGTGAGCAGAATTTTTAGCTCCAATTCTTCAAATTTCCTCCTCTTTTCTTCTTTCTTTCTTGTTAAATTTCTTTCTCAATAGGCTTGCCAAGATCCAAGAACAAGTTTTATTTAGGAAAATTGTGGGATTTATGGGGTTGATTCAAGCTTTAAAAGCTTGAAATTAAGTAGCCATGGAGGATTTAGTGAGAAAAGGGAGAGGGATGAGAAGCTACGAGAAAGAGAGAAAAAAAGAAGAAGAAGAAGATAAAATTTGGCTTTTCAATTTTGTTTTTATTCTTTAATTTGACTTAGTCAAATAGTTAATTAAATTAAAATTAATTATGAAGTCATAGTTGCATCATCATGATGATGTCATCACCTTTTCAACTTTTCTTTTTCTTGTTTTGTTTTTTTTTTCTATTAGTTCTTTAATTTAATTCTCGATTCCAAAATTTTCTTTTCTCCGATTTTATTTGACAGTTAGGTCAGGAGTCAGCTCTCGGGGTCAATTGACCAAATTGCCCCTCGCCGGTTCAACCCGGTTTGCAAATAATTCCATATTTCTTTCGGCTCTCTGACCTAATTATTTAACTGGCTTAACAGTTCTTTTTCATGATTTTCTCTTTTCCACTGTGTTTATAAGGGTCCTAAGGACTGCAGCGTCACTTTTTATGGTTCGAAATTTGAGTTTAAAATGACTTCGCAGTTGTTCCTGAGAAGGTCACCCATCGTTGTGACTCTCACTGCTTAACTTCTTCTCGTTTCGCTTTTTCTTATTTATACTCAACTAATTGAACATTACTAATTATTTGTGTTTATGGCTTCTCTAGTTGTCTTAAGTGTGGTTCTAATCTCCTTAATTGTCCGGACCGACACCAGTCACCGGAACAGTGAAATATACCTAGCTATAAAAATAGGGGTGTTACAATTCTCCCCCCCTTAAATAAATTTCGTCTGGAAATTTTACCTGGTATCAATCTCTAAACAGCTGTGGGTGTTGTCTCCTCATGTCCTCCTCTCGTTCCCAAGTAGCCTTGTAACATCCTCCCGGTAGCAATTCCGCACAGTCTACTATTCCGGTGACCAGTGTCGGTCCAGACAGCTAGAACTTCTGAAAAAGATATTTAAACTAAAGTGAGGAACCATAATTAACTCAAATATTGATGAGAAAAATTTAGTAAAAATTTTAGAAATAAAATACAACTAAGTCAAATGAGCCGGTGCCCAAGCGATGGGTAACCCAGAGGGAAGTTGCGGTTCTCGCAACGAAAAGCCCTAGAACCGAGAGAAAATTCATAAAATAATTTTTGGAACTCCAGAGAAGGGTCATTGAGGTTCCTATGGCATTAGAATGCCAAGAAAATATTTAGAAAAATTTTTCAATCGGTACAGACAATTTTGACCCGTTAAGCCAAACGGAGGGCATTTTGGTCATTTCGCCTTCAGAGGTGATTTTTGGCCGACTTGTCCAGTTAAGTAAATAATTAATATGACATAAAATATGAAGAAATATTGCTAAAAATTAAATTGAAATGTGGTAGAAAAGAAAAGAAAAGAAAAATGAAGGAAATTAGGGATAATGACATCACATGATGTCATTTACATACCCTCCACCAATCACCATTCAGTAAGTCTTTTTTTAAATAATTAAAAGAGACAAATGGACTCAAAATTCTGCTGTTTCCTTCTTCTTCTTCAGCCAAAACGTGAATCTCTTCCTCTTCTCCCTCCATTGATTTTCAAACAAAAGCTTCATTTCTCATGCTTCCTCACCATATTTCCTCAAGACCCCAACACTAAAATGAATCCTTGGACCTAGAGGAAGTGTTTGGCAGCCAAGAGAGTACAAGAAAATGAAGATTTAACTTGGAGAAATCTGCCCTACAAGAGGTTAAAGTGAGGTTAGTGCCTACTTATATATATACTTCTTTGATTCCATGTTAGAAGCTTGAAATAAGTGAGAAATTGTAAATTAAATGAATAAAAGTTAAGTGTATGCATCCCTTGAATTTTTGGCAGCCCTAAGGAAGGATGAGTTTGATTGTTTTAATGAATTTAGAGTGGATAGAAATGATGTTTAAGGTATGAATATGCATGGATGTTGAACTAGTGTGCTAATTGAGGTTTATAGGCAAATTGAATTGGACATTAGGGTTTTGAGAAGTGAAAAATTGATTTGGCTTATAAAATTGTTAGAGCACATTTTAATGGTCAATTAGTGACCATTTTAGGTAAGTTGACCATATTATGGACTGAAAAATAGGATTGCAAAGTGAAGTTGTAGGCTGCCCTAGGACAGCAGCAGAGGGACTGAAAATTCAGTCCACTTGCACTGCCATAACTTTGGCTGTGTAGGTCCAATTGATGTTTGGCCAATTGGAAATGAAACTAGGCTTATAATGGCACCTTTTTGCTGAAGAAACCATGCCCAAAAGACCAAAGCAAGAGGACCAAAACTTGGCCCCAATCCGGATACCCTGCAAACAGCCCATGCAGAAATGACCAAATAAACAGTAAGTGTTCATTTGGCCATAACTCACTGTAGATATGGTCAATTGACCTGAAATTTTTACAGCAACAAGTTAAGACATAGATAAACAACTGTCATGAAGAAACCTACCCCAAATTATGACCAGAACCTAATCAAATCATTGAGCAAAGTGAAGATTACTGTACTGAGATTTCCTGAATTTTCATTTGAGCAGCAATGTTTGGAGGACTATAACTCTCTCTAGAAAACTCGGATTTAGGCGATTCTTGAACCGATGGAAACCTAAGGCATAGTAGAACATTTCATATGAAGAAAGTTAGACCAAATTATGAACTTAACTTGATCAAATTACTGACCAAAGTTGGACCAAAAATCTGCCAGACCCAAAATCTCAGCATGAACAGTGCACATGAACAGTAAACTTATTTTGGCCATAACTTGAGCTACAAAACTCCAAATGGAGTGATTCAAAAAAGGAAATCCAACTAGACAAAATAATGAACAACTTTCATGTTTACCATTTCCTCAAATTCCCACTGTAAAAATAACAAATGAAACAGTAAAGATGAAGCATGAAAACCGAAAATTTTGCTCAATTAGCATTAAGCTTAAAAATGGTATTGGCAACCAATACCAACAAGTTTGAAATACAAAATGTGGTATGTTTGAGGTGTTAAGACCAATACACCTATTTTCTATCCAAAAGTCAACATTTTTGTTGACCAATGAGGTGAATAGTGACACCAAAACCAAAAATTGGCAATTTTGCCAAAATGACCTAAACTTTGAGAAAGTGACCAAAACCAACAAGTTTTGAATTCAACATGTGGTATGTTGGGAGTACTAAAACCAATGTACCTATTGTTTATGCAAAAGTTAACATTTTAGTTGACTAATGAAATAAATAGTGACATGAAAACTTGAAATTCAAAAATTGTGAAACTTAAAAATGCAAAATGCCCTTGTAGGCCTAATGTGATTGGTTTGGATAGTTTGGCATGCCAATAGGGTATTGTTTAGCAGTACTGCGAAAGGAAAGGATTTATGCCTGTATTCATGGCTTTTATGCCGTATGCATGGCTTTTATGCCCGATTATGTGATATCATGGCTTTTTAGCCATACTGACTGCATACATGGTTGACGTTCTGCGTCCCATGGTATGACGGCCCGAGGCACCGCGGTGTCCAGTGCCAACGACCCGTTATCCAGTCTAGTCGTTCAGTATAGGTTACTTGGGCATAGAAAAGTATAACTGTAATTAAACTGATTGTTAAAGAAAATACAAAAATTAAATATCAGGAATGATTATGATAGAATACAAAGAAACTCAAGATCATGAAGAAAATAATTAACAAAATGCATGAAGAAGTTAATATCATAAAACGTAATTAGCCCTCGACTAAACATTAAGTTGGTAATTATTCAGTTCTTATGAACACAATGGCTAAGAAATTATGATTTTTATTTGCATATTATATTTTCTTGTATTATTGGCACCACTAAGCTTTATGCTTAGCGCGTCGCTTTTGCAACGCGTAGGTACTGAAGATTTGGACAGAGGGCCCAGTAGACCACAGATTGGGTAAGGCCATTCACAGTTCTGCATAGCGTCCATGTCACCTCACAGACTACAGTGCATTGGTAGGACATTAGGTCCCATTTTGTATTTTGAGATTTTTGTGAATTTTGGTAATTAAACTCTTATTTTATCATGTGTATTTGAAACAAATGTAACATAATTTTGTATTAATGTAAATACTTGTAATTTGTGATTATAAATCACATGTGAGAATTTATTTATGATTTGAGTCTAATGATGATGTGAAATGAATGAATGACAAATAGAGAAATTGTTAAGAAAATTGTGTTTGTGAAAGGAAAAGTGAATACATAACTGTGACTTGTACATGATTATCACATGAGATGAATGATTGAGAAACGAATGGTGAAAAATGTTGAGATTTTGATAAATGGAATTGAGATGATTGAATATGAATATAGGAAGTGTTTTTCACAGGTTCCGAAGAACGGTTTTCTCCATTTTTAGCTGGTATTCTGCCGGATTTTTTTTAAAATTTTCGGAACCTCAAATAAATAATAATTTCGATAAATGGCTTAAAATGAATTATATTTCACAAGTTATATTCAAAATTATGATAAAAATTAATTAAGATAAAATAGAGTGCTCCGGCACACTGAGTGGCATTGCTTGCTCGGCTACACTGTAGTCGGGTGAGGGGTGTCACAAGCCTCCTAGCCCGAATGATGATTCCACAGCACTTTCACCAATGGGTATCTGCTTGTTCCGTAGCTGCTTCACCTCATAAGCAAGAATCCCTATGGGTTCTTCTTCATATGTGAGGTCTGGATTCACTTCAATTTCCTCTACTGGTAGTACATGAGATGGGTCTGATCGGTACCTCCTCAACATAGACACATGGAAGACATTATGTATCTTCTCCAACTGTGGAGGTAGTGCCAACCGATATGCCAAAGGACCCACCCTTTCCAGAACCTCATATGGCCCAATGAAACGAGGACTCAGTTTTCCCTTTCTGCCGAATCTCATAATTCTCTTCTAAGGAGAAACCTTGAGGAAAACTTTCTCACCCACTGCATACTCAATATCCCTTCTTTTCAGATTAATGTAGGACTTCTGACGGTCTGATTTAGTCTTAAGTCGATCTCGAATCACCCTGACTTTCTCTTCAGTTTGTTGAACAATTTCGGGTCCAATCATCTTTCTTTCACCCACGTCATCCCAACACAACGGGGTTCTACATTTTCTGCCAGACAAAGCTTCATATGGAGGCATCCCAATACTTGATTAATAGCTGTTGTTATAAGCAAACTCAATCAAAGGCAAGTGTGTATCCCAACTGCCCTCAAACTCAATCACACAAGCCCGTAGGATATCCTCCAAGATCTGAATTACCCTCTCAAATTGGCCATCTGTCTGTGGGTGGAATGCAATACAGAAATTCAATCTAGTTCCTAGGGCTCTCTGAAGACTACCCCAGAATCTAGAAGTGAACCTAGGATCTGCATGCGTCTGATGGATCGCACTCCATGCAGTCTCACAATCTCATCAATGTACAACTTGGCCAATCTTTCTAAACTGTAGTCCATCGGACTGGCAAAAAATGAGTAGACTTGGTCAGTCTATCAACAATGACCCATACTACATCATGACTCTTTTGTGTCCTCGAAAGTCCCATTACAAAATCCATTGTTATTC
Organism: Hevea brasiliensis; assembly: GCF_030052815.1. Lineage (NCBI taxonomy): Eukaryota > Viridiplantae > Streptophyta > Magnoliopsida > Malpighiales > Euphorbiaceae > Hevea > Hevea brasiliensis. The sequence continues at coordinate 56,124,038 of NC_079494.1, forward strand.
TTTCCCATTTCCATTCTGGTACTGGTAGTGGATGTAACAACCCAGTGGGTACTTGATGCTCTGCCTTCACTTGCTGACAAGTTAGGCATTTGGATACAAACTCTGCCACATCTCTTTTCATACCCATCCATCAGTAATGCTCCTTTAGCCCTCTATACATTTTTGTGCTATCAGGGTGCATGGCAAAAGGAGACTCATGTGCTTCCTTCAAAATGATCTTCCTCAATTCAACATCATTAGGAACACATATTCTGCCCTGGTGTAGCAGTAGACCATCATCTCTGATTGAGAATTCTGGTTTCTTGCCCTGCCGAACTTCTTCCAACAGCTTCTGATACTTCTGATCATTTTGAGCAGCCATTCTAATCTGATCAATCAACACTGGCTGTACATGCCATGCAACTGCTGTCTGCCCATCATCATTAATCTCTAAGCTGGCATGTAATGATCTAAACTCATGTACCAAAGACAAAGGAGTAACCCGTAGACTTGCCATAGTCTTGCGACTTAAGGCGTCAGCCACAAAATTAGCTTTCCCTAGCTGATAGTCTATCAGACAATCATAGTCTTTTATCAACTGTAACCATCTCCTCTGTCTCAAATTCAGCTCTTTCTGGGTGCCTAAATACTTTAAACTCTTATGATCTGTGTAGATATAACACTTTTCCCCATACAAATAGTGTCTCCAGATCTTAAGAGCAAACACAATAGTTGCAAGCTCCAAATCATGTGTTGGATAATTCCTCTCATGCGGTTTTAGTTGGCGTGATGCATAGGCAATGACATTTCGATCTTGCATCAATACACAGCCTAACCCATTGTGAGAAGCATCACTATATACTGTATATTCTTTACCCGGAGTAGGTAAAGTAAGGACTGGAGCTTCAGTTAAACATTTCTTCAATTCATCAAAACTCTGTTGGCATTTATCCGTCCACTGAAATTTCACATCTTTTTGAAGTAGCTTGGTCAATGGAGATGCCAACATGGAGAATCCTTTCACAAACCGACGGTAGTATCCAGCTAAACCCAGAAAACTGCGAATTTCTGTGACATTTCTGGGTGGTCTCCAATTAAGGACAGCTTCTATCTTACTTGGATCTACCTTGATGCCCTCTTCTGATACTATGTGCCCCAAAATGGATATCTCCTTCAGCCAAAATTCACATTTCGACAATTTGGCATATAGCTGTTTCTCCCTCAAAGTCTACAGTACAATCCGCAGATGTCTATCATGCTCTTCTGCATTCCTCGAATAGACCAATATATCATCTATGAATACCACAACAAACTGGTCGAGGTATGGTCTGAAGATAGTGTTCATCAGATCCATAAAAGCAGCCGGAGTATTAGTTAACACGAATGGCATAACCAAAAACTCATAATGGCCATAACGGCTTCTGAAGGCAGTTTTAGCAATACTCTGCTCTTATACTTTCAACTGATAATAACCTGATCTCAAGTCAATTTTGGAGAACACAGCTGCACCCCTCAACTGATCAAACAAGTCATCAATGCGGGGTAATGGATATCTGTTCTTTATTGTCACCTTATTCAACTGTCGATAATCAATGCATAACCGGAGAGTGCCTTTCTTCTTCTTTATAAACAATACTGGCGCTCTCCAAGGTGACACACTAGGGCGAATAAAGCCCTTGTCAAGCAACTCTTGCAACTGTACTTTCAATTCCTTTAGTTCTGCTAGTGCCATTCTATATGGCATTATGGAAATTGTGTCCACACTAGGCATAACATCAATTTCAAACTACACTTCTCTTTCTGGAGGTAATCCTGGCAATTCATCAGGAAATACATTCGGAAAGTCACATACAGTAGGAATGTCCCTCAGTGTTGGACTCCCCACTTGGGTTTCTATCACATGTGCCAAGTACATCTCACACCCTTTCCTAATCATTTTTCTGGCCAGTGCAGCTGAAATGATGTTTAATGGCAGTAAATGCCTCTCCCCATGTATTACCACATCACCGTACAAAGGGAGACCAAAAGTGGCTATCTTCAGTCTATAGTTAATCATGGCATGATGCTTGGCTAACCAATCCATGCCCAAGATAATATCATACTCTCTGAAGGGCATTTCAATCAAGTTTGACAGGAAAACATGTCCTTGGATCACCAAAGGACAGTCTCTATAGATTCTATTGACCCAGACCTCTTGTCCTAACGGACTAGTTACTAGCACTTTAAAACCCATTTGCACACATGGAACAGCAAGTTAACTGACTATGCGAGCACTAACATATGAATGGGTTGAAACCGGATCAAACAATACAAATACTTATTGATTAGAGATAGAGAATGTACCAGCTACCACATCAGAAGTCTCAGCCTCTTCTCGCTGTCTCATTGTGTAGATTCTGGTTGAAGCACTTCCTTGTCCTGATCGACCAATGCGTGCTCGATCGCTCAAGCAAAGGCTCTACCTCTGCCTCTTCCTCTGCCAACAGACTGTGAACCTCTGGGAGTAGGGCTCTGAATAGATCCTTCGGCAGTAGTAGGAGCTGGACCATATCTTGAAGACGGAGCACTAGTGCAGTCTCTTGCTAAATGACCATTGCCTCCGTAGTTAAAGCAGGCTCCAGTGGCCCAATAGCATTCCCCCCCATGAATCTTGCCATAAGTCTCACAGGGGCGGGCAGAATATGAACCCCTGCTCGACCATCGACTGCACCTAGGGGTCTCTCGTCCGAAAATCTGCCCCTACTGAATCTTCCACCTCGACCCCTGCTGGGTCCACTATACTTCTTTTTCTTTCCAGAGGTACCACCAGAACTCAGCTCTACTAACTTTTCACCCTTGTCTTTTTATGATTTCTCAGCTTTCTCTGATTTTTCTTTCACTGGGGTTACTTCTGATTCAATTCTCTCCGGCTCAAGTGCTTGAGACATAAGTTCTGAAAAATTGCTGTGTCGAAATCCCACAACTTGCATCCTTATGCTGGGCTTCAAACCCGTCTCAAATCTCTTGTACCTTGCCTTGCTGGTAATAAGGTGACTCCCCGCATAGTGACTCAGGCAGGAGAACTCCCTCTCATACTCTGCCACTGATCGATTTCCTTATTTCAAACTCAAAAATTCTTGCAATTTCTGATCAACATATGCATCTAGGATGTATTTCTGTTTGAACTCTCTGATGAAGTCATCCCAGGTCAGCACTGGTGGTTCAACCAAGCTGTGGGGGATGGTCTTCCACCAATCATATGCATCCCCTTGTAGTAGCGACACAGAGTATTCAAACTTCAGTTCATCTTGGCAGTGCAGCTTCTTAAATACTATGTCCATTCTTTCAAGCCATTGCTCTGCCTCCAAAGGGTCCACTGTACCCTTAAATTCTGCAACCCATACTTCAATAACTTATCATACTGTCTGGCTGGAGGTAGTGGTTGTGCCACTGGTGGTTGGGGTGGAGCTTGAACAGGCATACCCCCAGCCATTTGTTGAAACATTGTTGCCATCTGCTGTGCAAACTGTGCAGGGAACTGCGGCATTTGCGGGGTTGGTGCTACTGATCCACTGACATTTGGTAAAGCTGGGGCTTCCCCTTGTGCCTCAGCTTCAACAGACTGCTCAACTGAGCTATCCCCTTCTTCCATTTCAGGCTGAAGTTAGGGTATCTCCTGAAAAAGTAACACATGGAGATTTCCCTCCGTTAGTTCATATTCATGATGTAATGCACTGTATGTAACAATTATGGACATTGAGCAGTTATACTTAACAAAGAAAAGACACAAATTCACAATTTAAAACATACTTCAAAATTTGCTCTGATACCACTAAAACATGTCACACCTTACCCCTCTGTAAGGAATAATATGATCCCGTAGAATACCTAATGAACTACCGAACTTCACCTACCGATAACTCATTAAGTACCCTACAAGGGATTTTAAAATAATTTTCTTATTTTTGATAAGTGGTGAGCATTTTCTAATAAGTATTTAAAACATTTAGTTAAAATTAAAACTAGTTAATATTTTTGGTCCATTTTATTTTTCCATAAATTTTATAAAAATTTTGACAGAGTTCCCTCTGTATTTTGAGAAAACAGTTCTTCAAATACCTGTAAAAAAGCACTTGTAAAAATTTTTCTCAACCACTACTTCAATTTCACAATCAAACTCAATCAATTTCACAATCATTTCAATAAATTTCTCAAGTTCAAAATTCAATAATCCTTAGCATACTAGCAACACATTTCATTTAAGTTAAATAAAATAGTTGTACTCATATTTCATTAGAGACAAAATAATTTATATACATTCTTACAAAATTTACATTAAGAGAGTTTCAAACTACAATATATATTATAACTTTATACAAATTTTATACAAATTACTCAAGACCCATTTTTACATGTCCATACATTTATGTGCAATATATATATACATCAAAATAAATATTTACAGTTACGGTATAAATTATACCTGAAGACTTCAAGCTGAATGATCCTCAATCTTCAGCAGTTCAGTCTGTTGCTCCTCTAGTCTCTAAATCTGCGACAGCAATAAAAGCTATCGTTGAGTACTAGGACTCAGTGGTGCACAACATACTAAAATAATCTTTATGCAGAATATAAATCACATTTATTCCAAAATTTAACTAAACATGAGCATTAAACACAAAACACAAATTATGAAATTTTAATGCAAACTAAGTTCATTTCGAAGAATCAAAGCACATTTCATAAAATCCACAATTAGATCATGCCATTCGAAACAAATAGAATCTCAATAGCCAGAGGCTAAAGAGAAATCACATCACAAGGCTAGCTAGCTCAAATATATGGATATCCATTCACATCCTCTTCTACTGGCACACATCAACACTTCTCCAGAGAAGGAATCAAAATTCGAAACTAATTACCCCCACTAGTCGTGCTAGTGAGGTGTCCAAATATATGGTCATGACACTGTGGTTTCAAAACTTATCTTAACAATTTGCTAAACATTTTCATTTCAAATATATACAATAACTTTCACAATTTAAATCAAACATCATAAGAATGCCATAATTCAATATTTCACATTATTCAAGCGAAGATCGTAAGATAATTATAAAAAGTATACGTTGTGCACAAACCTCAAATGAGTCGCCTGTTGGCCTTGACTTGACTCCTCGGGTTCTGTCCCGGTATTCTGTTCCACTAAAACACACAATTTCACAGTGTTTCAATACCATAACTTAGCATAAATCCAATAATAAATTAAACTTCACTTTTACCTAGCTCTAACGTGCTAAATTCGACGTTCTTGAAATTTTGTGTTTTGGGTTACTATTCACTGCACTATTCAAGCAAAATTATTGACTTTCTAAGGCTTAATAGGTATGGGAATTCCAACTTCACCCACATACCACATTTTGGTCACTAAACTTGTTGGTTTTGGTCCTTTTCTCAAAACTTAGGCCTTTTAGGCAAAATTGCCAAATTTTCAATTTTGGTGTCCCTAATTGTACTATTTTATTGGTCAGTTTACTGTTAGAATTTGGCAAAACTTTCTTCATAGAAAATGTTCCTTATTGTCTTAAGTTTATTTTCCTTTTTGAATCACCCCATTGGAGTTTTGTAGCTAAAGTTATAAGCAAATTATGTTTACTGCTCATGCTGCAGAATTTTATTCTGGCAGATTTTTTATTCCAAATTCATTCAGAAATTTTGATCAAGTTAGGTCCATAATTTGGTCTAATTTTCTTCACATGAAATGTTCTACTATGTCTTAGGTTTCCATCGGCTCAAGAATCACCTAAATTGGAGTTTTCTAGAGAGAGTTATAGCCATTGAAACTTTACTGTTCATATGGCAATCTGCAGTTCTGCAGATTCAGGTCACTAACTTTGCTCAGTATTTTGATTGGGTTAATGGCATAATTTGGGTTGGTGTTCTTCATAAAAGTTTTAGATTTATATCTTATCTAATTACTGGTAAAATTTCAGGTCATTTTGACCTGCCTAGCTCGAGTTATGACCAAATGAACAAACACTGTTTATATGGTCAGTTTGTGCAGAGGCAGCCTGCGATTTTCCAACTTCGGCCACTTTGTTCACTAGGTTTTAGTCACTTTTTGGGCAGGCTTCCTAAATGAAAATTGTGTCATTTAGTGCCTATTTTCATCCCCAATTGGTCCCATATCCATTGGACTTGTAAAATTTCATTTTTGGTCCCTCAAAGGAGATTTTGGTCATGCTGCCAGCACATGACCTTATCCAATTCGAATTGGCTTTTAATTCTCACACTTCTAACACATCTCATTTGGTCACAAATGACCAATTTTCACTTCAAATTAGGTCAAAGACACCATTTACAAATTTCTCCAAATTTTTGCCTCAAAACACTAGGTCTCAAACCCTAACTTCCATGTTTAACTTACTTGTTGAATTCTAATTGCATACTTAGAAGTTATACACTCATTCACACTTAACTAATTCATAATTTGTATCAAAATTATCCATCCTCAAACCTAAACCCTAGCTGCCCACATTTCTATTTGGTCCACCATGCTTGATTTTATTCAGTTATTTGTTGCTTACAAATGTAACTTAGCTACTTAAACATAAATTCAAAGAGAGAATGAAGGAAGAGTGCCAACCTTAAGTGAGTAGAATTTTTAGCTCCAATTCTTCAATTTTCCTCCTCTTCTCTTCTTTCTTTCTTGTTAAATTTCTTTCTCAATAGGCTTGCCAAGATCCAAGAACAAGTTTTATTTAGGAAAATTGTGGGATTTATGGGGTTGATTCAAGCTTTAAAAGCTTGAATTTAAGTAGCCATGGAGGATTTAGTGAGAAAAGGGAGAGGGATGAGAAGCTACGGGAAAGAGAGAAAAAAAAAAAGAAGAAGAAGAAGATAAAATTTGACTTTTCAATTTTGTTTTTATTCTTTAATTTGACTTAGTCAATTAGTTAATTAAATTAAAATTAATTATGAAGTCATAGTTGCATCATCATGATGATGTCATCACCTTTTCAACTTTTCTTTTTCCTTTTTTTGTTTTTTTTTTTCTATTAGTTCTTTAATTTAATTCTCGATTCCGAAATTTTCTTTTGTTCGATTTTATTTGACAGTTAGGTCAGGAGTCAGCTCTCGGGGTCAATTGACCAAATTGCCCCTCGCCGGTTCAACCCGGTTTGCAAATAATTCCATATTTCTTCCGGCTCCCTGACCTAATTATTTAACTGGCTTAACAGTTCTTTTTCATGATTTTCTCTTTTCCACTGTGTTTATAAGGGTCCTAAGGACCGCAGCGTCACTTTTTACGGTTCGAAATTTGAGTTTAAAACGACTTCGCAATTGTTCCCGAGAAGGTCACCCATCGTTGTGACTCTCAGCTCGTTTAACTTCTTCTGTTCTGTTTTTCTTATTTATACTCAACTAATTGAACATTACTAATTATTTGTGTTTATGGCTTCTCTAGTTGTCTTAAGTGTGGTTCTAATCTCCTTAATTGTCCGGTTCGACACCGGTCACCGAAACAGTGAAATATACCTAGCTATACAAATAGGGGTGTTACATTATGGCCTACAGACAGGGAGGATAGAGGCAGGATTGAATTTCTCCTCCTCGGTGTCGATCGGGTGATGAACATAGATGAGTTCAATGCCATCTTTGGCTTTGACAGTGCCGGCCACCAGGAGATCCTTAGGAACCGCATGCTCTACAACAGCATAAACTTTTAGAGTTCCATTGCCCCGAACACGGAGTCGTATAACTCCAGCAAGTCCAAATCCATGGGCGTCACAAGTCCAGCCCTGCTCTATATGCAATGATTTGCTGCCCACACCATAATGGGCCGTGGTGACAGCCTTGGCATTGTAAACTCCAACGAGCTGTTCTTCTTGTGGTGTATGGTCACCGGACAGTGCTGCAGCACTGGCTTTTTTTTGTGCAACCATCTCCGATGCCTATGTCACCAGTCTACTAGGCACATCATGCTTGGAGGCCTTGTCACAACCATTGCCCTCCACTTCGGCTTCGTTCCAAGACATCATAGGCTGCGCTCTATCACTGGAACATCAAGAATATATCAAACTATCTACATATCCATAGGAATATGTAAGAAGGTGGGCAACACATGCTACCTGCTGGATGCCAAAGGAAACACCGTCCCTCAGAGAGACGAAGCACGAGATGTCACACTTTACCCCTCTGTAAGACATAACATGATTCCATAGAATACCTAATGAACTACCGAGCTTCACCTACCGATAACTCATTAAGTACCCTACAAGGGATTTTAAAATCATTTTCTTACTTTTTAGAAGTGGTGAGCATTTTCTAATAGGCATTAAAATATTTAATTAGAGTTTGAAAACTAGTTAAAAATTTTATCCCTTTTTATTTGTCCACAAATTTTAGAAAAATTTCGGCAGAGTGCCGTCTGTATTTTGATAAAACAGTTCTTCAAATACCTAAAAAAAACACTTCCAATGATTTATCTCATCAACTCAACATCCACCACAATAAATTTCAACATCATTTCTCAAATTCCAAAATTCAATTCAATAATTTCCAATTTAAACATCATAAAAAATAATACTAAGTAATTTCATTCAAATTAAAACAAAATAATTTCATTAAAGTTAAAACAATTTACATTCATCAATCCAGAACTTACATTAGAAAAATCCAAACTAATATTATTACAAACTTTATACAACTGCTCATGACCAGTTCTACATGTACATACATTTATGTACATCAAAATAATTATTACAATTAGGGTATAAAATATACCCGATAAAACTTCAGGGAAGGTGGCTCCACGATCCTCAATAGCTCACTCTGCTACTCATCTAGTCGTTATATATGTGACAACAATAATAGCCATCGCTGAGTACTATGACTCAATGGTGCATAACTTACTAAAATACATTTATGCATAATTCAAAAGACATTTATACAAATACTGAACGGAATATGAAAAACAGATACAAAACATGATTTACAAACTTTTAGTCCAAACAATTTCATTTAGGAAGTCTCAAAATAAATTTCATAAAAACACACAGTTATATCATGCTATTCGAAACGATAATCATTTAAATAGCCAGAGGCTTATCAGAAATCACATCACAAGGCTAGCTAGCTCAAATATATGGATATCCATTCAATTTCTTCTTCTACTGGCACACACCCCAACACTTCGGCTAGAGAAGGAATCAAAATTCGAAATTAATTTCCCCCACTAGTCATGCTAGTGAGGCATTCAAATATATGGCCATGACACTATTGTCTCAAAACTATCTTATCAATTTATCAAACATTTATTGCCATTTCAAACACATACAAGTAAAATTTCAACAATTTAAGTCACAATTTAAGTCACAATTTAATATCACAATTCATTCAAAATAATTTGCAGAAGAAAATTTCCAGAAATTCTATGTTGTGCACAAACCTTAAGCGAGTCGCATCTTGGCCTTGACTCGATGCCTCGGGTTTTTCTCGAGATTCTTTTCAACTCAAAGCATACAGTTTCCACAAAGTGTTTGATATCACAACTTATCATAAATCCAAAAATAAATTCAAATCTACTTATACCTAGCTTTAATATGTTAAACTTGACGTTCTTTAAAATTTGTATTTTGGGGTTACTATTCATGATACTATTCAAGTCAATTTGTTGACTTTCTAATGCTTAATAGGTATGGGAATTCTAATTTACCCACATACCACATTTTGGTTACCTAATTTATTGGTTTTGGTTGTTTCTCAAATCTTAACTCTTTTAGGCACAAATTTCAAATTTTCAGTTTTGGTGTTCTGTTTTGTACTATTCCATTGGTCATGTTACTGTTAGAATTTGGCTAACTTTTCTTCATAAAAGTTGTTCCTTATTGTTTTAAATTTATTTCCCTTTTGAGTCACTTAATTTGGAGTTTTGTAGCCCAAGTTATAGCCATTTGAACATGGCTGGCTGGATTTGGTTTTATCCAGAATTCTGGGCAAATTCTGGGTTTTGGCAATTTTGTGGTTGATTTCAAGTGGATTTTCAAACAGGGTATGGTCAAAATTTGGGTTTGTTTTCTTCATGAAAGTTGTAGGGCTATGTCTCAGATTTCTACTGGTAAAATCTCAGGTCATTTGAACCTTACTAGACCAAGTTATGGTCATTTGCGTAATTACTATTCATTTGGTCATTTTTGTACAGGTCAGTTTGCCTAATCCGGATTTGGCTAATTTGTTCACTAAGTTATGGTCACTTTCTGGGCATGATTCCGAAATGAAAAATGTGCCATTTTGTGTCTCGTTTCATTCTCAATTGGCCTCACATGAATTGGGTTGGTAAATTTTCAGTTTTTGTCCCTGAAAAGGACCTTGGTCATGCTGCCTGCAATTTGACCATAAGCAATCCGAATTTCAATTTGGTTCCAACACTTCCTACACACCACAATTGGTCATAAATGACCATTTTTCAACTCAAGTAAGGTCAGCCACATTATTTGGCTAATTCTCACATTTTTCTCTCCTAAACCCTAGGTGCCAAAACCCTAATTTTCATGCTTAGCTTAATTAGTAAAATCTAAATGCATAATTAGTACCTACACACTTAATTGCACTTAACTACTTCTTTATTTGCATCAAAATCACTTAACCCTAGTTCACTACCTCTAGGCTGAATTTCATGTATAGTCCACATATTTGATTTGCTACAATAGTTTATCAACTTCTAGTGTAATTTTAACTACTTGAACATGGATTAAAAGAGAGAATTTAAAAATCACCACTAACCTCTTTCTTTGTATTTTCTCCCTTCTTAAGCTCTCCTTCTTTCTCCTTCTTTTTGTTGTCAATCTTCTTTTCTAGTGTAGATTAGAAGTCTTCTTTAGAGTTTAGGGTTAGAACTTATGGGACAAATCTAGGTTTTTCAAGCTTGAAGAGTTCTTCAATGGTGGACATGAGAGAGAGTGAGTTTGGCTTGTGAGGGAAGAAGAAGGAGATGCTAGCTTTTTTTTCTTTTCTTTTCTTTTATGTATTTTTAAATCTTTAGGAAGACACAATTGTCCTAAAATTTCAATTTTTTTAATTATTAGGTTTATTGCATCATGCATGATGTCATGCATGAAGTAAATAACCTTTTTCAACTTTTTCTTTTTCCTTTTTTTTTTCTATTTTTCCTTAGTTCTTTAATTTAATTCTTGATCCCAAAATTTTCTTTTTATTTTATTTTATTAGACAGTTAGGTTAAGAGTCAGCTCTAGGGGTAAATTGACCAAATTGCCCCTCACCGGTTCGATCCGGTTGTAAGTAATTCAATATTTCTTCCGGAGTTCTAACCTAATTATTTGACCTACTTAACAATTCTTTTTTATGATTTTCTCTTTTCCACTATGTTCACAATAGTCCTAAGGACCGCGACGTTACATTTTACGGTTCGAAATTCGAGTTTGAATTAACCTCACAGTCCTTCCAGAGGTTACCCATCGCTGTAACTCTCGGCTCATTTAACTTCTTGTGTTCTGTTTTCTTATTTATACTTAACTATTTGACAATTACTAATTATTTGTTTTCAAGGCTTATCTAGTTGTCTTAGATGTGTTTTTAATCCTCTTAATTGTCCGGATCGACACGAAACAATGAAATATACCAGGCTATACAACTAAGGGTGTTACAAGTCTCTCCACCCCCCCCCCCCCCCAAAAAAAAAAAAAAAAAAATTTCATATCGAAATTTTACTTGGTATCAATCTCTAAACAGTTGTGGGTGTTGTCTCCTCATGTCCTCCTCTCGTTCCCAAGTAGCTTCTTGGCCTGAATGATGGTTCCATAGCACTTTCACTAATGGTATCTGCTTGTTCCGTAGCTACTTCACCTCATAAGCCAGAATCTCTATGGGTTCTTCCTCATATGTGAGATTTGGATTCACTTCAATTTCTTCTACCGGTAGTACTTGAGATAGGTCTGATCGATACCTCCTCAACATGGACATGTGGAAGACATTATGTATCTTCTCTAACTCTGGAGGTAGTGCCAAACGATATGCTAAAGTACCCACTCTCTCCAGAACCTCATATGACCCAATAAAAGGAGGACTCAGTTTCCCCTTGCTGTCGAATCTCATAATTCTCTTCCAAGGGGAAACCTTGAGGAATACTTACTCACCCACTGCATACTCAATATCCCTTCTTTTTAAATTAATAAAGGACTTTTGACGGTCTGATGCAACTTTGAGTTGATCCCTGATCACCCTAATCTTCTCCTCGGTCTACTGAATAATTTCGGGCCCAATCATCTTCCTTTCACCTACTTCATCCCAATACAGGGGAGTTCTGCCCTTTCTGCCATATAAAGCATCATATGGAGGCATCCCAATGCTTGATTGGTAGCTATTGTTGTAAGCAAACTCAATCAAAGGCAAGTGTGTGTCCCAACTTCCCTCAAACTCAATCACACAAGCCTGTAGCATGTCCTCCAAGATCTGAATTACCCTCTCAGACTGGCCATTTTTCTGTGGGTGGAATGTCGTACTAAAGTTCAATATAGTTCCTAGGGCTCTCTGAAGACTAACCCAGAATCTAGAAGTGAACCTAGGATCTCTGTCAGATACGATGAATACTGGCACTCCATGCAGTCTTACTATCTCACTAATGTACAACTTGGCCAATCTTTTTAAACTGTAGTCTGTCTGGACTGGTAGAAAATGAGTAGACTTGGTCAGTCTGTAACACCCCTATTTGCATAGCCTGGTATATTTTACTGTTCCAGTGACCGGTGTCGGTCCGGATAATTAAGGAGATTAGAACCACACTTAAGACAACTAAAGAAGCCATAAATTCAAATAATTAGTAATTGCCAATTAGTTAAGTATAAATAAGAAAAACAGAACATAGGAAGTTAAATGAGCCGAGAGTTACAGCGATGGGTGACCATCTCGGGAACGACTGCGAAGCCATTTTAAACTCAAATTTCGAACCATAAAATGTGACGCTGCGGTCCTTAGGACCATTACGAACACAGTGGAAAAGAGAAAATCACGAAAAAGAACTGTTAAGCCAGTCAAATAATTAGGTCAGAGAGCCGAAAGAAATACTGAATTATTTGCAAACCGGGATGAACCGGCGAGGGGCAATTTGGTCAATTAACCCCGAGAGCTGACTCCTGACCTAGTTGTCAAATAAAATCGGAGAAAGAAAAATTTCGGAGTCGGAAATTAAATTAAAGAACTAATGAAAAAAATAAATATAAAAGAAAAAAGAAAATTGAAAAAAGTTTATTAACTCATGCTTACCTCATTGGATGACATCATCATGATGTCAAAATACAATTTTAATTTGCCTACCCAAATTGACCAAGTCAATTCTTGTTAATGAGACATAAAATAACACAAAAAGAAATGAAAAAAAAATCATTTTTTTGGTCTTCTTCTTCCTAAGTGCCGCCCCAATTTTCTTTCCTCTCTTTCTCATTTTTTCTTCCACCATTTTTAAGGAACAAAAGCTTGAACTCTTTGGTTGCTTTCCATAAATCCCCTAAATCCCAACATTAAATCTTACCCTTAGACCTAGATAAACACTTTGGGGCCAAGAAGGGAGAGAAAACTTGGAGAATTGAAGAACTAGGGAATCTACAAAGTGAGGTAAGCATATCAATTTGAAAGTTTGAGATTTAATTGTTGTGTTTTTAGCTTGAATTACTTAGAAATTCATTTAAAATGAAAAGAAAATACTTGTTGAGGGATTATATAGAATTTTGGCCTGCTAGGGTTTGGTTGGATAAAGTATGAGTTTGTTTGAGCTAAACATGTTAGGAAGCATAATTGAGTTAAGGAAGCATGCTTATAGGTGTTTAATTAGCTAAATGCAACAAATGACATGAATTAGGGTTTTGGACATTAGGGTTTAGAGACAAAAAATGTGAGAAACTTGTAAATGGTGTCTTTGACCTAATGTGAAGTGAGAAATGGTCATTTTTGACCTAATTAAGTGTGTTAGTAGTGATGGAATTAAAGTCAAATTCGTAGGGAGGGTGGTCATGCTGCTGCAGCATGACCAAGTCAAATTTGAAGGACCAAAAATGAAATTTTACAAGTCCATTTGATATGGGACCAATTGGGAATGAAAATAGGCACTAAGTGACACAATTTTCATTTAGGAAGCATGCCCAAAAAGTGACTAAAACCTAGTGAACAAATTGACCAAAGTTGAAAAATTGCAGGCTGCCCTGCACAAACTGACCAAATGAACAGTGTTTGTTCATTTGGTCATAACTCGGGCTAGACATGTCAAAATGACCTGAAAGTTTACCACTGGTTAGATGAGATATAGATCTAAAACTTTCATGAAGAACACAAGCCCATATTATGCCATTAACCCAATCAAATTACTGAGCAAAGTTGAATCACTGAACATGCAGAACTGCAGATTTACCATATGAACAGTAAAGTTTCAATGGCTATAACTCTCTCTAGAAAACTCTGATTTAGGTGATTCTTGAACCGATGGAAACCTAAGACACATTAGAAAATTTCATATGAAGAAAATTAGACCAAATTATGGACTTAACTTGATCAAATTGCTGAACGAATTTGGATCAATAAATCTACAGAACTAAATTCTGCAGCATGAATAGTAACCGTAATTTGGATATAACTTGAGCTACGAAACTCCAATTGGAGTGATTCAAAAAGGAGAATAAACTTAAGACAATAGGGAACATTTTCTATGAAGGAAGTTTTGCCAAATTCCAACAGAAAAGTAACCAATGGAACAGTGCAACCTTAGACACCAAAAACTGAAAATTGACAATTTTGCCTAAAAGACTTAAGTGTTGAGAAAATGACCAAAACCAACAAGTTTAGTGACCAAAATGTGGTATGTGGGTGAAGTTGGAATTCCCATACCTATTAAGCCTTAGAAAGTCAACAATTTGACTTGAATAGTGTAGTGAATAGTAACTCGAAACACAAAAATTTCAAGAACGTCGAGTTTAGCACATTAAAGCTAGGTAAAAGTGAAGTCAAATTTATTTTTGGATTTATGCTAAGTTATGGTACTGAAACACTGTGAAATTGTGTGTTTCAGCTGAAAAAGACTTGGAAGCTTGAAGAGACTGAGTCAAGGCCTAGAGGCGACTCACGTCAGGTTTGTGCACAATAAACCTTATTTGAGCCTTTTGTCATTGAAAAGTTGATTTAGTGTGATTAATGAAAATTTGAATGTTAATTATGAATGGTGTTGCCATCTTGTGAATGAAATTGTGACTTTGGAAAGTTATTGGATTTCTCATGAATCATTTGAATAAAATGTTTGAAATTGATTTTTGATTCACACTTAGCATGATAGTATCTTATTATTCCTCCTCCATTTATGGGGTGAGATTGATTATCTTTCCTCCCTCTCTGGTTTACCAGTTGAGGTTGTAGATCGGATGAGTACTCATTAGCTAGCTAGCCACCTCCCTCATTGATTTCGATTAGTGGGGTTGTAGATTGCTTTGTCGTGGTGTACAACACGGCATTGATTAGAAATTTTGTGTTATGGCTTTAGTTGTGTATGAATTGGCAATACTGTGTTTCTTAAATTATTTGACTAAATTGTGTTATTATGAGCTTTGATAGTTTGAGAAATATTTAAATTGTGTTTTGTTAATGAATGATTTATGTATTGTATTTAAATTTTTTATTTATTTATTGTGCACCACTGAGTATTTTTATACTCAGCGATAGTTTAATTTATTGTCGTAGATAAGAGCAAGGAGAAAGCAATAGAGTGAGTTGCGGGATTGACAAGAACTTCTTGATCCCTTTTGTACGGGTATTGTTTTATACCCTTGTAATTATTTTGATGTAAATACTGTAATGTCATAAGTATCAATGTAAAGTGAGCAATTGTATAATAAATTGTAATAATATTATTTTTCGATTTTATATCTGTAAAGTTAATTTGTGCATACAATATTGATGGAATGATATGAAATAATTTGTTTTGAGAATTTTGAGATGTATTGACTTGAGAATATTTGGAGGTTGGGAGTTAGGAAAAATTTATTGGAAGTGCTTTTTACAGGTTTTTGAAGAACGGTTTTCTCCAAATACAAACGGAACTCTGTCAAAATTTTTATAAAATTTGCGATAAAATTAAAATGGACAAAAATTCTTACTAGTTTTTAAGCTTTGAATAAATGATTTTAATTCCTATCAAAATGCTCACCACTTCCAAAATGCATGAAAATAGTTTTAAAATCCCTTGTAGTGCACTTAATGAATTATCGGTAGGTGAAGTTCGGTAGTTCATTAGGTATTCTACGGGATCATGTTATGCCTTACAGAGGGATAAAGTGTGACAGAGTCTATCAACAATGACCCATACTGCATCATGACTTTTCTGTGTCCTCGGAAGTCCCATCACAAAATCCATAGTTATTCTCTCCTATTTCCATTCCGGTATTGGTAGTGGATGTAATAAACCAGCTGGTACTTGATGCTCTGCCTTCACTTACTGATAAGTTAGGCATTTGGAAACAAATTATGCCACATCTCTTTTTAGGCATTTGGAAACAAATTATGCCACATCTCTTTTCATACCCATCCACCAGTAATGCTCATTTAGCCCTCTATACATTTTTGTGCCACCAGGGTGCATAGCAAAAGGAGACTCATGTGCTTCCTTCAAAGTGATCTGTTTCAAGTCAATATCATTACGCACATTCTGCCCTGGTGAAGTAATAGACCGTCATCTCTTATTGAGAATTTAGGTTTCTTGCCTGTCGGACTTCTTCTAATAACTTCTGATACTTTTGATCATTCTGAGCAGCCATTCTGATCTAATCAATCAACACTGGCTGTACATGCCATGCAACTGCTGTCTGCCCCTCATCATTAATCTCTAAGCTGGCATGTAATGATCTCAACTCATATACCATAGACAAAGGAGTAACCCGTAGACTTGCCATAGTCTTACGACTTAAGGCGCCAGCCACAACATTGGCTTTCCCTGGCTGATAGTCTATCAGACAATCATAGTCTTTTATCAACTCTAACCATCTCCTTTGTCTCAAATTCAACTCCTTCTGAGTTCCTAGATACTTCAAACTCTTATGATCTGTGTAGATGTAGCACTTCTCCCCATATAAATAGTGTCTCTAGATCTTAAGAGCGAACACAATAGCTGTAAGCTCCAAATCATATGTGGGATAATTCCTCTCATGCGGTTTCAGCTGGCGTGATGCATAGGCATTGACATTTCGTTCTTGCATCAATACATAGCCTAAACCATTGTGAGAAGCATCATTGTAAATTGTGTATTCTTTACCCGGAGTAGGTAAAGTCAAGATTGGAGCCTCAGTCAAACATTTCTTCAATTCATCAAAGCTCTGCAGGCATTTATTTGTCCACTGAAATTTCACATCTTTTCGAAGTAATTTGGTTAATGGAGATGCCAACATGGAGAGTCCCTTCACAAATCGATGGTAGTATCCAGCTAAACCCAGAAAACTGTGAATCTCCGTGATATTTCTGGGTGGTCTCCAATTAAGAACAGCTTCTATCTTGCTTGGATCTACCTTGATGCCCTCTGCCGATACTATGTGCCCCAAAAAGGATATTTCCTTCAGCCAAAATTCACACTTTGACAATTTTACGTATAATTGTTTCTCCCTCAAAGTCTGTAATACAATTCACAGATGTCTATCATGCTCTTCTGCACTCCTCGAATAGACCTATATGTCATCTATGAATACCACAACAAACTGGTCGAGGTATGATCTGAAAATAGTGTTCATCAGATCCATAAAAGCAGCTGAAGCATTAGTTAACCCGAATGGCATAACCAAGAACTCATAATTGCCATAGCGGGTTCTAAAGGTAGTTTTAGGAATACTTTGCTCTTGTACTTTCTGTTGATAATAACCTGATCTCAGGTCAATTTTGGAGAACATAGCTACACCCCTCAACTGATCAAACAAGTCATCAATGCGGGGCAATGGATACCTATTCTTTATTGTCACCTTATTCAACTGCCGATAGTTAATACATAAGCAGAGAGTGTCGCCTTATCTAGGGGGTCTCTCTCCAGAGAATCTACCCCTTCCAAACCTTCCACCTTTACATCTGCTTGGTCCCCCAAATTTTTTCTTCTTTCCAAATGTACCACTGGGACTTTGTTCTACTGATTTTTCCCCTTTGTTATTCTCTGATTTCTCAATCTTTTCTGATTTCTCTTTTGCTGGTGTCACTTCTAATTCAATCCTTTCCAACTCAAGTGCCTGAGAAATGAGATCAGAGAAGTTACTGAGTCTAAATCCCACTACTTGCATCCGCAGACTGGGCTTCAAACTGGTCTCAAATCTCTTGCACCTTTCCTTACTGGTAGAAAGGAGATCCCCAGCATAGTGGCTTAAGTGGGAGAACTCCCTCTCATATTCTGCCAGTGTTTTATTGCCTTGCTTGAAACTCATAAATTCTTATAGCTTTTGATCCACATATGCATCTGGGACATATTTCTGTCTGAACTATCTGATGAAGTCGTCCCAGGTCAGTACTGGTGGTTCTGCCAAGCTTTGAGGGATGGTCTTCCACCAATCATAAGCATCCCCTTATAGTAGTGACACGGAGTATTCAAACTTCAGTTCATCAGAGCAGTGTAATTTCTTGAATACTCTGTCCATTCTTTCTAGTCATTGCTCTGCCTCTAGTGGGTCTACTGTACCCTTAAATTCTGTGGCCTCATACTTCAACAGCTTGTCATACTATCTGATTGGAGCTTAAGGTTGCACAACAGTAGCCTGGGGTAGAGCTTGAGTAGGCATACCCCCAGCCATTTGTTGAAACGTTACAGCCATCTGCTAGGCAAATTGTGCAGGAAATTGGGGCATTGGTGGGGTTGGTGCTACTGACCCGCTGACATTTTGTAGAGCTGGGGCTTCCCTTTGTGCCTCAGCTTCAACAGATTGCTCAACAAAGCGATCCCCTTCTTCCATTTCAGTCTGGAGTTAGGATATCTCCTAAACAAATAACACAAGGAGATTCCCTCCATTAGTTCATATTCATGATGTAATACAATGTATGTAACAAATAAGGACATTGAGCAATTGTACTTAGCAAAGAAAAGACACAAATTCACTAGTTAAAACATACTTTAAAAATTTGCTCTGATACCACTAAAACATGTCACACCTTACCCCTCTGTAAGGCATAACATGATCTCATAGAATACCTAATGAAATACCAAACTTCACCTACCGATAACTCATTAAGTACCCTACAAGGGATTTTAAAATCATTTTCTTACTTTTTAGAAGTGGTGAGCATTTTCGAATAGGTGTTAAAACATTTAATTAGAGTTTGAAAACTAGTTAAAATTTTTGTCCCCTTTTATTTGTCCGCAAATTTTAGAAAAATTACAGCAAAGTGCCGTTTGTATTTTGATAAAACAGTTCTTCAAATACCTAAGAAAAACACTTCCAATGATTTATCTCATCAACTCAACATCCACCACAACAAATTTCAACATCATTTCTCAAATTCCAAAATTCAATTCAATAATTTCCAATTCAAACATCATAAAAAATAATACTAAGTAATTTCATTCAAATTAAAACAAAATAATTTAATTCATATTTCATTAAAGTTAAAACAATTTATATTCATCAATCTAGAACTTACATTAAAAAAATCCAAACTAATATTATTACAAACTTTATACAACTGCTCATGACCAGTTCTACATATACATACATTTATATACATCAAAATAATTATTACAATCAGGGTATAAAATATACCCCATAAAACTTCTGGGAAGGTGGCTCCACGATCCTCAGCAGCTCACTCTGCTGCTCTTCTAGTCTCTATATCTGCGATAGTAAAAATAACTATCGCTGAGTACTATGACTTAGTGGTGCACAACATACTAAAATACATTTATGCATAATTCAAAACACATTTACACAAATACTGAACAGAATAGGAGAAACAGAAACAAAACATGATTTACAAACTTTTAGTCCAACCAATTTCATTTAGGAAGTCTCAAAACAAATTTCATAAAAACACACAGTTATATCATGCCATTCGAAACAATAATCATCTCAATAGCCAGAGGCATATGAGAAATCACATCACAAGGCTAGCTAGCTTAAATATATGGATATCCATTCAATTTCTTTTTCTACTAGCACACACCCCAACACTTCAGCTAGAGAAGGAATCAAAATTCGAAACTAATTTTCCCCACTAGTCATGCTAGTGAGGCATTCAAATATATGGTCATGATGCTGTGGTTTCAAAACTATCTTAATAATTCATCAAACATTTATTGCCATTTCAAACCCATACAAGTAAACTTTCAACAATTTAAGTCACAATTTAATATCACAAATCATTCAAAACAATTTGCAAAAGAATTACAGAAATTCTATATTATGCACAAACCTTAAGCGAGTCGCCTCTTGACCTTGACTCGATGCCTCGAGTTTTTTCCCGGTATTCTTTTCAACTGAAACACACAGTTTCACAGTATTTCAGTATCACAACTTATCATAAATCAAAAAATAAATTCAAATCTACTTATACATAGCTTTAATATGTTAAACTTGATGTTCTTTAAAATTTGTATTTCGGGGTTACTATTCATGACACTATTCAAGTCAATTTATTGACTTTCTAATGCTTAATAGGTATGGGAATTCTAATTTCACTCACATACAACATTTTGGTACCTAATTTGTTAGTTTTAGTTGTTTTCTCAAATTTTAAGTCTTTTAGGCACAAATTTCAAATTTTTAGTTTTGGTGTCCTGTTTTGTACTATTCTATTAGTCATGTTGCTATTAGAATTTGGCTATGTTTTCTTCATAGAAGTTGTTTCTTATTGTCTTAAATTTATTTTCCTTTTTGAATCACTCTATTTTGAGTTTTGTAGCCCATGTTATAGCCATTTGAACATGGCTGGCCGGATTTGGTTTTACCCAAAATTCTGGACAAATTATGGGTTTTGGCAATTTTTATGGTTGATTGTAGGTGGATTTTCAAACAGGTTATAGTAAAAAATTGGGTTCATTTTCTTCATGAAAGTTGTAGGGCTATGTCTCAAGTTTCTACTGGTAAAATTTTAGGTCATTTGGACCTTCCTAGACCAAGTTATGGTCATTTGCGTAACTACTATTCATTTGGTCATTTTTGTATAGGTCAGTTTGCCTAATCCGGATTTGGCCAATTTGTTCACTAAGTTATGGTCACTTTCTAGGCATGATTCCTAAATGAAAAATGTGCCATTTTGTGTCTAGTTTCATTCCCAATTGGCATCACACCAATTAGATTGGTAAATTTTCAGTTTTGGTCCCTAAAAGGGACCTTGGTCATGCTGCCTGCAATTTGAATTTCAATTTGGTTCCAACACTTCCTGCACACCACAATTGGTCATAAATGACCATTTTTCAACTCAAGTAAGGTTAGCCACATCATTTGGCTAATTCTCACATTTTTCTCTCCCAAACCCTAGTTGCCAAAACTCTAATTTTCATGCTTAGCTCAATGAGTAAAATCTAAATGCATAATTAGTACCTACACACTCAATTGCACTTAACTACTTCTTTATTTGCATCAAAATCACTCAACCCTAGTTCACTGCCTCTAGGATGAAATTCATGTATAGTCTACATACTTGATTTGTTACAATAGTTTATCAACTTCTAGTGTAATTTTAACTACTTGAACATGGATTAAAAGAGAGAATTTAGAAATCACCACTAACCTCTTTCTTTGTATTTTCTCCCTTCTTAAGCTCTCCTTCTTTCTCCTTCTTTTTGTTGTCAATCTTCTTTTCTAGTGTAGATTAGAAGTTTTCTTTAGAGTTTAGGGTTAGAACTTATGGGACAAATCTAGGTTTTTCAAGCTTGAAGAGTTCTTCAATGGTGGACATGAGAGAGAGTGAGTTCGACTTGTGAGGGAAGAAGAAGAAGATGCTAGCTTTTTCTTTTTTTTTTCTTTTCTTTTATGTATTTTTAAATCTTTAGTAAGACACAATTATCCTAAAATTTCAATTTTTTTTATTATTAGGTTTATTGCATCATGCATGATGTAAATACCTTTTTCAACTTTTTCTTTTTCCTCTTTTTTTTTAAATTTATTTTTCCTTAGTTCTTTAATTTAATTCTTGATCCCAAAATTTTCTTTTTTCTTATTTTATTGGACAGTTAAGTCAGGAATCAGCTCTAGGGGTAAATCGACCAAATTGCCCCTCGCCGGTTCGATCCGGTTTGCAAGTAATTTAATATTTCTTCCGGAGTCCTAACCTAATTATTTGACCTACTTAACAATTTTTTTTTGTGATTTTCTCTTTTCCACTATGTTCACAATAGTCCTAAGGACCGCGCGTCACATTTTACGATTCGAAATTCGAGTTTAAATAGACCTCGCAGTCCTTCTCGAGAAGGTCACCCATCGCTGTGACTCTCGGCTCATTTAACTTCTTGTGTTCTATTTTTCTTATTTATACTTAACTATTTGACAATTACTAATTATTTGTTTTCAAGGCTTATCTAGTTTTCTTAGATGTAGTTCTAATCCTCTTAATTGTCTGAATCGACATCGGTAACCAGAACAGTGAAATATACCAGGCTATACAACTAGGGATGTTACACGAGAAGGACCTGGCGAGACTTCGTAGCCTCAAGAAGAAGGCCAAGAGCTAATGTTTCAAGAGTCCCCCGCTCGAGTGCCTCCATACACACCACCACCGATAGATCTAGTACTCATATACCTACAGCGCATGGAGACCACAATCAACAACAGGATGCGAGCAATCGAGGATAGCCTCTAGGAAGCCCACAACAAATTAGACACACTAATGGACAAGCTGGATGATGAGGAAAAGGAGCCAGCATCACCATCATCATCATCAGAGACCTTTTAGAGCTAGGACTATAGGATCAGATCTTTATTGTAATATCTTACATGCCTTAGTCCTAAGTTGCAATCATAAGTCTCTTTTATATGCTTAATGTCCAAACTTTTCAATACCTAATAAATAATATACTTTCTTATAATCTTTGTACATTTTCTCTGATCTTGCATCTTATTTTAACATTGAGGACAATGTCTGGTATGAGTTTTGGGGGGGGGGGGGGGGGTGGAAGGACAACACAAGTGCATTGCATATCATTACATTTGCATAACATTACATGCACATCATTACATTGTTTAAATTCAGCTACATTATTCTTGTGTATCAAAATATTTTAAAAGTTTTGAAAAATTTTGGACTTTAAATTATGAAACTTGGCACTACAGCCAAATTCTAGTAAGCTAATAATTAGACTCCATGGGATAGAGGAATGAACGTATCTAGATAGGCAAAAAGGGATTCTAACATGTTGTTTGTGAAGAAACTAATCTCTTTAATGGAACTAGACTAGTTAAACCTCTTTATAACTATTAATTTGTCACATTGAACTTGTAAAATTAGGAGAACAATTTTTGGAATACAAGCAAACCTAAAAAAATGCCTCACTAGTTCTAGAAAATATGTCTTGGACATATCAAGGTGAAATCCTAGCATATGCTTAATGAAGAAATAATTACGGCATTCTTCGATATAGCCTCACTAAGCCTTAGCTAATCCTAATTAAAATGTATATCTCTTATAGCCAACTTGAAGCCTATGTTTATCCCTTAGAATTTATTGCTTACCCATGTTATTTACCTACCCCCTAGCCTAAACACCTACCATACCCTTTTGAGAAAGCAAAATGCATAAGGAAAATGAAGAGAGGATGTAGAACTCAAGAAAGAGTGCAAGTGTGCAATTGAAATCAAAGAAAAAAAATTTGCCTTTCCAACCTAGCAAAAGCAATGAGTTTGGGGGAGAGGACAAAAGGGACATAAAAAAAAAAAGAAAAGAGAAGAAGTCCTAAGATAAGTGTCATGAAAGCATGCTTGGCACTATAAAATGCCAAAAGCCCTTCCTCTCAATACAAAATCAGTAGAATAAACTTAGTATACTTGATATTTTATGCATACCTGCTATCCTCATATTTGTTTTCCCTAAAAACCTTTCATTGGCAACCAAGTCATTATTCCCTTAGCCCTATTACAACCCTTTTTAAAGACCTTTTAATCTTTTGAAAAGTGCATGCTATATTAGTGGAGATAGAAAATTGAGATATGCCTATGGAGTTGGAATTGAATTACTTCATCACAATTACTCACAAAAGAGGTAAATTTGGGGCAGTCAGTGTTTCTCAAATCTATCCCGATAAAATAGGTTATTTGTCACTTATTAATGGCCTTGCAAAGAGGAATAATTAGTTGAAGCACATGAAAAGAGGTAAAGTTCTAAACAAGCAGCTATAAGAACCCTTATGCCTTGAAAGAGGGAAATTGGTACAAAAGTTAGAGGAGTTAAATTCTATGCTTATTAAATTGTTGGTTATATTCCTAAGTATCCCCTAAAATGTGTTTTAAAACAGAGTTTTGCTTTGCTTGAGGATAAGCAAAAGTTTGAGTTTGGGGGTATTTGATACACTTGAATTGTATAGATGTTTTTAAGCACGTTTGTATACTATCTCATAGCATTTAGGCAAGTATTTTCATGCATAGTAGTTGATTTCATTAGTTTTTGTAATTTCCATTGTCAAGCCCTTAATTCCATGTTTTCTGCATCGTTTTAGGTGTTTGGGTAAAGCCCCACAGTATAGGAGTGCAAAAGGAAGCTTGGAGTGGTCAAGAGACTAGTATTGCTGCTAATACAAAGTACATGGATTGTGTAAGCCAAGCCCTAGACCAGTGTAACTCTCTGCCAGAAGAAAGGCAGATAGCCAATGAAGAAACAAAGGTACACGGGTCGTGTAATTAGACCCGTGTAATCTGCAGGGACCCGTGTAAGTCTCTGCCAAGCACAAGCTTGAAGAACCTTATGGGAACAATAGTACACAGCCCGTGTAACTAGGCTCGTGTAGTTGGCGCAGACCCATGTAACTCTCTATGCCAATGCAAGACTCTGCAATTCCACTCCATAAATTTACACGGCCCTGCATGCCGGGACCCATGTAGTGACACACGGGCCGTGTACTATACGGCAGCCAGTTTTATAACTCAAATTCCCCTCTTGTTTTCTGATTCAAACGAGACTCCTAAAGCCTTTTGGACTCAAAAATGACCTAACCTTAGAACAACCAATATAAATAGAAGAGAAAACATCAGAAAAAAGGCTGTTGCGACTGGCGTCTCTCTCTCTTTTATCTTTCGACAGCAATTTTAGTAGTTTTAGAGAATCTCACATTATGCACTCTCTCCAGCAGTCTTGAGGAGAAGAATATCAGTATTAAGGGGAGTTCTCCAGCCGAAGTCCCACAAGATCAAAGCTGCAAACTCTCTTCGATTCCTTCATTCCATCCCCTTAAATGGATTTTTATTGTTTTATTTATTCTATATGATTTCTTTTTATTGTCTTTACCTTTTTATCATGATGTTTGCTGAACTCACCATGAGTGAGTAGTTTTTATATTCTGGAAATAGGAGAGTAATGCTTGTAATCAATGTTATAGATAAACATTAAATTTTATTTATTAGATTTGAGATTTATTCCTTGATTTAATTTCTTGTGATCTTAATGCATGCTATGTGCTGGTACCCACTTAGTATTGATTGTAGATATTAATTGAAGGACTGGAAGGTGAAGATTAATATTAGAAAATCAAGATCCTGAACCTAGGAATTCTGACTTAGACATAGTTTGATACCTTTGTGGAACTTCAAAATTAGTCAAAGACCTTAAGGGATTTTAATTAATCTGATCGCAACAAAAGTTGGGTTTAAGTTAATTAGAATATACCCTAGGTACCTTGAGAGAGGACTTAGGATACCTTAGAACTGATTTCCATCAAGGTAAATGATTCTCAAAACTAGTAAATAAATAAGATAACATCCCTAGCAAGATTCAGGTGTGAAATCTTAATTCCAGAATTGTTCCAAAATATATTACTTCATTTTAAGTATACCATTCTAGTGTTTAAGGTTAACAAACTTCATTCCCTAAGTATTCGATAGCCTAGACAGTCAAAATTACTGTGTAGATTGGTACTTGCTAAACAAAATCCTCGTGGGAATGATACTTTACTCATCGCTTTATTACTTGTTAGCGATCCGTGCACTTGCAGGGTTGTAAAACCAGGGAAACAAGATGAGGCCGTTTTAATTGTCAAAAACAGCAATGAAGTCATCATTATGGGCTGGACCGTCTATCAGAATAGTCTCGGTTTATGGGCTATAACTTGGGCTGCAGACCTTAGGTTTGGGCAAATGAGTACCCGTTGGAAAGCTAAGAAATAGGGCTACAACTTTCCTGAAGAGGGAAGAGGCAGATTCGAAAGGGAAGTGGCTGAAAAACGGCCTTGATTGCAGAGACGTGAGTGCAGGCTGGAAATCTATCTTTTGAATTTCAAAACTTTTCCTAGTTTGGTTCCTATCTTTGGGATTAGGTTTTTTATTATGAAGGCATCTTTGGGTAGCAACCGAAAACACATCCAACCAGCAGCTTTGAACACCATAGAAGACCTTTATTCTCCATTCTCTTTTTAGTTTTCCTCTTTATTTTTCTTTAATTTTTTGTAAGCAATGAACATGAGTGGCTGAGGTCTAAATTTAGTTCAAGGGATTCAAGTTCTTATGCATGATTTGTGAGACCAGGTTTTTAATTTAATTTATGTATTTTTTAATATCTATTATTTCTTGATTTAATTGTTTTTGATCTATTGAATGATTTAATAAAAAGGCCTATTAGTTAATTGTTTGATGTGATCAACTGCTAGTTCATCTTCATAATCCATAATTGTTGCGTAAGATTAAACGTGAGTAACAAATAGGTTTTATAACCTAAGGAAACAATAGGGTGAATTAAATTATTTATGCTTCATAAATTATTGTTCAGCTTAACTACTTCCTATTTTTAAAACAGTTGTTAATTTGATGAGGATTGCTTAATACTAATTCAGTTAATAATTAGAGTCAACAAGAGTGCTAGGCTCGAATTGATGAGTATAGGGAAGTTAGGGATTTTACCTCGCTATTTGGTAAATCTACGTTAAGTATTCAATAAGAGATAATTGTATTTCTTTTGTCTATGATCGAATCAATGCACTGGAATGCGAATTGCCTTGGACTGAAATTTGTTTAATTTGAGAGTTTCATATTTAATTTTAGTTCTTAATTTCTGATTTTTTATTTCTTCTTTCGATTGCCAATTACCCCTCCCCCCCCAACCTTTGTTTCTTTTTCCATTACACAAGTGCATGAAATTTAATAATTCAGTCTCTAAGGTTCGACCTGGATTTACCACTTACTGCAGAAAATATTTTATAACTGGTAATTTCAATTAATTTAATTTCTGGAGGAATCGACACCTATCATTTGGTTATGGTTAGAATTTGGGTTTCTTTTATTCATGGAAGTTGTTCTAATATGTCTAAGCTTTCCATGGGTTCAAGAATCAGGTCATTCTGACTTTTCTAAAGCAAGTTATGGCCATTTGAACATTTATTGTTCATTTGATCATTTTCCTAGGTCCAGATTAGGGTTGCCCGGATTCAAGCAATTTTTAGGCCAAGTTAGGGGAATTTTTAGGCATAGTCTCTTCATGAAAAATGGGGAATTATGACTCTAGTTTCATCTCCAATTGGTGTCACACCAATTGGAGCAACACAACTCTACTTATGGCTCAAAAACCACATTTGACTCAAAGGTCCAAAATCCTGCATGAAAATCTAGCACTCCCAATTTCAATTCCACCCAACTTCCAAACTTCAATTCACATTCATGGTATTTCTAATAGTAGAAAATTCATCTCATCATCATCAATTTCAAGCCATACACAAATTTCCCAAATTTAGGTCAAAACCCTAACTCAAAATCACAATCTCATGCATAACACATGAAATTCACAATCTAACTTAAGTACACTCATCACATACCATCACTAACAAATTTAGAACAATTAAAATCATCAAATCTTCCCTATTCCCAAGGCTGCTGAAAATTAGGGTTCTAATTACTCATAGTATTCTTTTCAATTTCATGAAATGTTAACTTAATTTTACATGCTAACCATACTTAGAATAAGAAGAAAGCATAATTAGTGCAATAACCTCTTGTGACCCAAGTTGGACTTGCTAAAACTTCAATTCTTTCCCTTCTTATTTCTACCACTAGCTTCCTCAAGGTGTGGAACTAATTTTTTGTGAAGGCACTTAGGGATTTTAAGGTGAGAAAGGGAGAGAAATTTAAGCTTTGAAAATAAAAAATGGTGGGAGCTCTTTGTGATGGTGGTTCAGCCATGGATTATAGAAGGAAGAGGAAGACCAAAATAGGATAAGAAGAGTTTAAATGAATTTGTCTTATATAAATGGATATGTCTAAATTTAATTGGTTTAATTTTTTTTTAATTATGTCATCCTATGTCATGCTTACATCATAATTTTTATTTCTTTTTCTTTTTCTTTTCCCTTTTCCATTACATAAATTTCTAATTTTAATTCATTTTAATTATTTTTTTCTCACTCATTTTGATTGATATTTAGGTCAAAATCCAACCCTGAGAGTGAAATGACCAAAATGCCCTTTGTTGGACTTATAAAGTTATAACTGTCCTTATCGATTGGCTAAATTTTCTTAGATTTTCCATGGAATTTTTATTGTCATTTAAACCTTATAAATCCTCTAATTTGGTCCCATATATTTATTTCACAGGGTTTCCCCATGAGTTTGGGGTTGGCAGTATTCACAGTCACTTGCAATTAAGGTCAACCATCGCCAGAGTCTCGGCTCCTTTAACTTATTAACATTTAATTTCTTTTATTTTATCTTAATTTTTCTTTGTCTTAATTTAGTCAATTAATGTCTCCTCACCCTAGTTTAAGTGTACTTCCAAACATCCTAGCTGTCCGAACAGATATTAGTCACCAGAATAGTAGAATGTACGGACTACCTAAAGTGAGGGCGTTATAATTCTTCTCCTCTAAATAAAAATTTCGTCCTTGAAATTTACTCGATGTAAATAGTCAAGGAACTGCTATCTCCTTGTCTCTCCACTTTTTTGTGTTATAATTTGTCACACCCTACCCCTCTGTAAGGCATAACATGATCCCGTAGTATACCTAATGAATTACCAACTCCGTCTACTGATAACCCATTAAATATACTACAAGGGATTTTAAATACTTTTCTTACTTCTTTTACAGTGGTGAGCACTATTTACAGGTGTTAAAAACCTTTTTGATCTGAAGTGATAGAACTAACACATTTGATTTATTTGGAATTTCTGTAAAAATTTTGGCAGAATGCCATCTGTATTTTGGATAAAACAGTTCTTCAGAAAACCTGTAAAAAGCACTTCAATTATTTTCCAAATCTCAACTCCAACATTTTTCTCAATACAACATATTTCTCAACTCAAATCCAAAGTGATTTTTCAAAAGCTGAGATATAGGAAATATAATACAATTTTTTTACAAGTCAAAATAACTCATAATTATTTTACAACTTCAAGTTACAATTTGAATTTACAACTGCTCAAACCAAAACAATATGTACATACAGTGGTCATACATTACAGTACAAAATGCAAAAAGCGGTATACTCGTTATACCCGAAAAATCTCTCGCTGGAGGTACTAGCAGCCTAGTCTGCTGCCCTGTCTGTCTGTCTAACTGCGACAGCAATAAAAAGCTATCGCTGAGACAATGTCTCAGTGGTGCACAACATTAACCAAATACAACTTTAAATCACAACTCATAAACCATATAAATAGTGGATACGTAAAACCATAGTTAAATTCAAGACAATGAATGTCATAAGGAATTTAAACTCCCATTCACAAATTATCAAAACTCATAATAACACAATTTAGTCAAATAGTTTAAGAATACCGTATTGCCAATTCATACACAATTTGATCAAATTACTAAATAACACAGTGTTGCCGATCAATATCACAATTTGATCAAATAACTGAATAATATCGTTTTGCAAATCAATAACATAATTCGATCAAATAACTGAATAATACAGTGTTGCCAATTAATATCACAATTCGATCAAATAATTGAAGAATACAGTGTTGCCAATTAATATCACAATTTAAGCCATGACACAATTTTTCCGTACATGCCGTGTTGTACACCACGACAAGACATACTCACCCCAATAATCGAAATCAATGAGGGAGGAAGCTAGCTATATAATGAGTACTCATCCACACTCACCTCAGACTGACAAGTCAAAGAGGGAGGAACATAATCATACTCACCCCAGACTGATAAGTCAAAGAGGGAGGAATATATCACACTCACCCCATAAAATGGAGGAGGAACATAGTAACAGTGTCATGCCAATTGTGAATCAAAACAATTCCAAACATTTTATTCAAATGATCCGAAGAATCCAATAATTTCCAAAGTTATAATTTCATTCACAAAATGGCAACACAATTCGTAATTCACTTCAATTTCCACAAAAACCATTTACAGTGCTTTTCAATCAATAAGTATCCATCAAATACCATTCAAACAGTTTCTCACAGTTTCAAATCATTTACAATGCTTTTCAAGCAATAAATATCCATTCAAGTACATTTCCACAATTTAAAACAATAACATACAAGTAGTCATAATTTATTTCAATTGAAAATAATTCAAAAGAAATAAATATTGTGCACAAACACAATTTAAAACAATAACATACAATTTATCATATGAAATATTATTCAGAACAAAATCAGTTGAAAACTAGTTGTGCACAAACACAATTTAAAACAATAATGTACAATAGTCATAATTCATTTCAATTGAAAAATTCAAAAGAAATAGCCGTTGTGCACAAACCTCTAATATTTGTCTCCTGGTCTGGACTCAGTGTTTCCTTCCCTTTTCCTGAGTCTTTGGTAACTGAGAAACACAATTTGAAGTGTTTCAGTGCTAAATTAATTTGTCTCTAACGATAATGTTCGATAAGTAATTCACTGAAAGCTATTATTTGCTTAATCACCTAATATACCGACCCTCGATGCGTTCTAGGTAAATTAGGTTTTAGTGTCATTAATATGTCACATTCGATAGGGTTTTAGGTTGGTACGTTTTACCAAACTCATTTCCTCGTTTAGTGCATTTTAATGCAACTTGCTGGATTCCGGGATACTAGTTTGACCTAGCCGGACGACCTAGTTCCCTCGGTTTTCGGGTTTCGGTCAAAACTACAAACTTGTAGATCTATGTCTTATGGACCGCGGTGCAAAATTTTAGGTCAATCCGAGTTAAGTAGACCAAGTTATGGTCATTATACTATTGCTGGTCAAATGGTATCAAATGAGGTCATTTTTAGGTCAATTTGGTCAACTTTGGTTCGGCCAGTTTTTGGACCCGAACTTGTGCAAGCTTTTTGACTTGCTTATGGTCATTTCTGGGCTTTGGTGTCTTCATAAGACTTGTAGGTATGGGTCTTAGCTATTCATGGTTAAAATATCAGGTCAATTGGACCTGTTTTGAGTGAGTTATGGCCTAAACACTCACTGCTGCGCAATTGGTCATTTTTCAGATCCTAATTGCACCTAATCCGAATTGGTCATTTTCTTAGGTCACCTTGCAAGCAGAATTTTGGTATGCTTTCTCAATGAAAGTTGGCACATTTTGTGCCTAGTTCCACCTCCAATTGGTCTCATACCAATTGAGGTTACACATTTAAACTTATTGGCTAAAATGTACACTGCCCTTGGTTACTTTGCTTAACACACATCAATTACACACATTTACCTTGCAATATGTTTACTTCCCTACCAAATCTGTTTTGGTACATTACCAAAAACACATTCCCCTTTACATTAACATCATTTTGGGCAGATTACAATTATCCTCAATACACCAATTAACACTCAATTTACAAGTTCTAAGTACAATCACATACACACCTAACCATTACAAATTTTTGCATATACTTTACACAACAAGTTCATATACATATCCATCAATCCTTCTATGTCAATATTCTGCCAACACTTCCATGAATACATACATTTATTCAAGTGTCCCCAAGCTGCCGAAAATCTTCTTCAACACCAAATTGTCCTACAATTCATCAATTCCCATCCAAGTGCCAAAAATCACCATATAAATATGAAGTAATTCACTAGGTTTATTAAATCATCATAACTAACATAATTCTCATCAAATATATGTACAATTACTTCATCAATACATGATTACATGGCTGCCCAAAAATGGATATCTCAATACTCTTCAAACTTAAAAATTTCCTTCACAAAACCAACACCCATAACATGTATACAAAGTTTATCAAAGAAATCTTAAAAAATGCTAACTTACCTTATGGTTGGAGCTTGTTAAACCTTGCTTAAACTTCTTAAATTTGGTATCAAACTCTTCCTTGTGATGTGTAGACAAACTTTAATGAAGAACCCTAGGTGATTGGAGTTGAAATGGAGGAGTGCATGGAGCTTGATTGAAAAATGGCCATGGAGGATTTTGGGGAGTTTTTCATTCACGGCAAATGGAGGTTTCAATGTTGAAGATGATCTTTTAGTGGAGCAATCTGCCCACTTATGCTTATTTTTAATTCATTTTATGATTCTTAGTGGTCCACTTACTTACTTTAAATCATATAATATGTTGAATTTCCACTTATTCCACATTAAACCCTTCATTTTTGCTATTTACTTTAGGTACTACTAAACTAATTTTTCATTTTATTTTCTAAGTGTAATATTATTTATTTTTAATGGACATTTAGGTCAAAAGACAATTCAGGATGTCAAATGACCATAATGCCCCTGTTCGGGTTGCATTCCCGATTTTTCGGTAATACCGGGTTTTGTCTGTTTTTCGATTTCTCACTTTTCTTTGTACTAATTATTTAATTTTTCTTTGATATTTCTAATGATATTTATTCTTCAACAAGGGTCTATTTAAGTCCCAAAAAATGTTTTCCAGGGTTCCCCGCAGTCCAGGGCTAGTCAACGGTCCACGCCGTGGCTTCCCGGTGCGGTCACCCATCGCTAGGGTTTTCGGCTCGCTTAACTTGGTTACATTTCTTTGCTATGATTTTTCCTTTGTTTTTCTTGTATTTTCTTTTCTTGTATTTCATTATTTATGTCTCCTCATTCATATTGAAGTGTGGTTCTAGGCATCCTAGCTGTCCGGACAGCACTGGTCACCGGAACAGCAGAACGCACTACCGAACTTATGGGTGTTACATAATTCTTCACCCTCTCCTTAGTTTATTTTACTAGATTTGGCTTTATAATCTTATCCTCAACTAGTTCTGCACCTATCTTCTTTTACCTCATATACAGGGTCTATCAATCCATATTCAAAGGTATTATAAAAAGAAATTGTACCTCTGTTAATCTATGCCAGATTTGGCTCCTCCTGAGCCGTAGCATATACCCGAGGTGCTACTCTAACCTCGAGCCTCTCAACAATCTCTGTAGCAGGTCTCTGTGATGTACCAGCTTTCTCTGGTCTCATAGGTCATTTACCCCTCTAGGCTACAGGGGCGGATCTCTCAATTGGAGGTGGGGTAGTGGGAATACTCTTGTGAGGAAAATCCCGTAGGAAGTGATCAGTAGCTCCACATCGGAAACATCCCCTGGTCAATAATCAGCACTTTCCTTGATTCCTCCTCCCACAGTGGGTACACTTTGGCACTTGGGCCGATCCCCTTATTAATGTGGTCGAGGAACTGGCTATAGATACTTCAGACTGGCCTTTCTAGCCCTGTGTCTGACCCCGAGATCCCCTGGGCCTCTTACTATCAGGAGCTGGTGTACTAGACTAGCCCTGTCCAGAACCTCTCTTTCACTGTCTATCCTTCTAGGACTGCTCATCACCTCGTACTCTCTCCATATTAAGAACTGTAGCCACTAACTGTGAGAAGTCTGTATACCCATGCACTATCACCAGAAAGCTAATGTTATTGTTCAGTCCATCCTCGAACCTATAGCACCGATCTGCCTTTGTAGGCATCATTTCCCAGGCGTATCAGCTAAGTCTCATGAACTCCCTCTCATACTTGGATACCATGAGCTGTCTCTATCTCATTGTCCGAAACTCTCTCCTTCTAGCCTCTAAGTACACATGACTAATATACTTCTTTCTAAACTCAGTCAAAAAGAAATCCCAAGTAATATGTACAGGTTGTACCACTCTAGACACGTCACCCACCACTGGTAGGCATCCTCCTGTAGTAATGACAGAGCACATTCCAATTGTTGCTCTGGGTTGCAGTGTAGCTGCTGCAATACCCTCTCAGTCTACTCTTGCTAATGCTCAACAGTGACTAGGTCATCTTCTTTCGTACCCTTAAAGTCGATGGCCCCATAGTTTCTTAACTTCTCTAGCGGGGGGCTACAGCTGTGGAATAGTTTTGGTAAACTGGCAAAACATATGAGTCATCTATTCCAAGAACACCTGCTGTGCCCTCCCAATAGCACTATGAGATGACTCCTCTCTCCTATCTCGCTCCTGACTGCGGACACGTATATGACTGCCAACCTCCTCCTCCTCGGGTCTGAAAAACCCTTGCTTTGAAGGATCAGACTCCATCAATCCTATAAAACAGACAAAGAACAGATATGTATTAGTGTCACCTTGACTCCTAAATAAAGGCTCATGCATGTTATGCACACCATATCTTTCTATCTATTTAGGTCTAGGACCGCCTAAACCTATGCTCTGATACCACTAAATGTGACACCCTTTACCCGTCTACAGTGTAGTCGAGCAAGATGTGTCACATTCGGTGCCGGAGCACCCCATCTTGTCTTATTGTGTATAATATTAATTTAATGTCCATTTATTTATAATACCCCATGTGTACATATGTTCTTTTTTAATCACAATTTACTTTTATGTAGATCCAGATAGAGTCCCCTCTGTTTTTATTAGCGTATGGTGGGTTCCATAAAACAATTTATATCCATTTCATATTTTTGTATATCATATCATAGCTCATATAATTTTCAAGAAAATAAATTTCATTTCATTCATATAAAATTCAGATACAATAATTTGCAAAATATTTACAATTACAAAGTGATTTACATCATTTACTTACATACAATAACTAAAATGCAAAATCTAAATATACATGAGCCCTGCCAAAATGGACTGTTGAGGTGACATTGACATTGTGGCAGATCTAATCAAAATCCTATCTAGGCTCTACTACTGTTGCTCCTACTGCTGGTGATGGTCTCCTGTACCTACGTGAGGGAACAATCCATCGCGTTAAGAATTTCTGCTTAGTGGTGCAATAATTTGAAATAGAAATAACTAAATAATTTAAATAATTATTTCACGTATAACTTTATAAAGAAATATAAATTTCATGAATTTAAAGTCAATTACATGTTTGTAGATATTTGGCAGCAATTAAGTTAATCAGGATTTTTTTTTGTTCATTTATTCCATGTTCAGTCTTATTACTTATATCTGTGATCTCTTCAGGTACTTACTTAAATTTAAGGCTTATTACTCATATATGTACCCAAGTAACCTATGACAGACTATAGAGACTAGATACATGGCAGTATACTAGTTAGACATCTGCATGTCTAACATGTATACATCGGTCATGTCAGGCACAAGGCTAGTTGGCAGGTATAAAGCCAGAAATGATAATTGGCACAATGGCCAATAGGTAGGCATAAAGCTAGTAGAACAACCATCTTAGACATATGTTGTCTGTCAATTATCATTCATGTGGATAGTATTGCAATCTGTAGTCCCTAATTGGTATACCAATCAATCAATGCTATATAAATAAGTCTAGGTATACTTTGAAAAAAATAATATTTCTAAGTACTTATAGTTTCATTATTTCATATTATGTACTAATTGTATTTCATAGCATTTTCATGTCACTTGTAATGGGAAACATAAGTCCCATATGCATATTCATGCTATTTTTATGTTTAGCAAATTATTTTAGTTCATTTCATATCATATGCCAAGTCATTTTATGAACCTTTCTCAAGGTCCAGATTTGGTGTCTTAAATTCATTTAGCAAATTGGTTAAGAAGTGGCCACTGCTTGGCCACACTCCCATCATGGAAGTTGTTCCTGTATGTCTTGTCTTTTTTTTCCTTTTTCAATCATGTCATTTGGTGTTTTAGAACTCAAGTTATGGTCAAATTACCATAACTGGTTCATTAGCTCTTTCTGGTTCCAGAATCAGGCAGATTTTAAAGTCAATCTTTGCCTATTGATTTAGGCATGCTATAGTCAATTTTAGACCTGATATTCTTCATATAAGTTGCTACCCTATGTCTTAAGATCACTCAGGCTTAAGAATTATAATTTTTTCAGATCATGTAGGGTGAGTTATAGCTAATTGACTTACCTGGACTCATGAACCATGTGCCTTTAGGATTTCAAGTTCAAGTCAGTGTATTTGGTTCCCATTTTAGGGTCTTTACTCTCAAAATTTGAGGAAGGTTCCTAAATAAAAGTTGAAGTCTTGTTCCTCAGGTTTCTAGAAAAGTTTGGCTTTTGCAAATTGGAATTTTCTACTAAAATTTATACTATAAATACTACTCTGGGGTCGAGTGGTTATTTAGTTCAATTTTAGGTTTTGGCATGCTAACTTGTCCTAGCAATTTGACCAATTTTCATTGGGTTCTGGGTTTTGATCATAACACCAAAATTGTAGTTCTAGGTCTTATGGAGATTTTGGCTTTGGTTGGACTGTATTTACAATTTTGTGAACCAAGTTATGGCATTTTTGCCAAAACTTATCGGGTAGGTTCAAGTCCAAAATTTTTGGGCTGTTTTGGTTTTGGCAGTTTTGACAAGCTAAATTTTGTTAGCAATTTGATTTGGTTATGGTCAGAATTTGGTTTTCTATTCCTCATTAAAGTCATTCTACTATTTCTAAGCTTTCCATGGGTTCAAGAATCAGGTCATTCTGACCTTTCTAGAGTAAGTTATGGCCATTTGAACATTTATTATTCATTTGATCATTTTCCTAGGTCCAGATTAGTGTTGCCCGGATTCAAGCAATTTTTAGGTCAGGTTAGGGGCAGTTTTTGGGTATGATCTCTGCATGAAAAATGGGGCATTATGACTCTAGTTTCATCTCCAATTAGCCTCATACCAATTGGAGCAACACAAGTCTACTTATGGCTCAAAAACTACACTGAACTCATAGGTCCAAAATCCTGCATGAAATTCAACACTCCCAATTTCAATCCACTCAACTTCCAAACTTTAATTCACATTCATTGTAACACTCCTCACCCATTTACAGTGTAGTCGAGCAAGGAATGCACATTCGATGCCGGAGCACCCTATCTTATGCTGTCCTGTTCACTATTAATTTTAAACTTTGTAGAAAATATGTGGTAATATATATATATATATATATATATATATATATATATATATATATATTTTTTTTTTTTTTTTTTTTTTATCACAATTTATCTCTGTGGAAACCCGAGCAGAGCCTCCTTTATTTTATTTGCATCTGGAGGGTTCTAATAGTTACCTATTAAAAACAATTTCATATCTGTATCATTTCTCCATGTACCATATCATATCATTTCAAGAAAATGAAATTCATTTCATACATATGAAAATTATATACAAAAATTCCCAAACTTATTTACAATCCCAAAATATAAATTACATTTATTTACAATGTTCGGAATCGATACACATTTCATTATACATGAATCAAAATGCAAAACTCTAATTACATTGGGCCATACCAAAATAAACAATACTGAGGTGAGCTCTAGACTGTAGCAGATCTGGAGAACTATAATCAGAGTACTACTGTGGCAGCTGCTGCTATGGCGGCTGCTATGTCTGGTCTCCAGTACCTATACGATGAAAAATCCAACGCATTAAGCAAATTGCTTAGTGGTGCATAATCTTAAAGCAGAATAACTAAATGATTTAAAATAACAATAATATGTGAAATTTCATAATTCTTGGTCAATTGTATATTTCAATTGCACTTTAGGAATAATTTAATTATCAGTATCTTATCTGTGCATTTATTTCTTTCTCTGTCTTTTAAAGTCATATCAGTGGCCTCTTCATGTTATTATTTAATTTTTAAAGCTTATTACTTATGAGTCGTTTCATAACTTTAGTTGCTCCATAGGAGCATATTAATTTACTGAATTCTCTTCATATAATCAATTGATTTTTACAGTCTATTACTCGTATCGGTGATCTTTTCGGTACTTAATTAAATTTAAGAATCATTATTCATATTTATGCCTAAGTAACCTATAACAGTCTATAAAGACTGGATATACAAAATATTCTATCCTGTATACAACTATTATGTCAGGCACTAGGCCAGCGACCAGGCATATAATATCCTGTATACAACTGTCTGTTAGGCACAAGGCCAGTGGGCAGGCATATAATATCCTGTGCAGAACTATCTGTCAAGCACAAGGCCAGTGGGCAGTCATATAATATCCTGTATACAACGGTCTATCAGGCACAAGGCCAACGGGCAGGCATAAAGCTAGAAATACAATTATGCACAATGGCATCTGTTATATCAGGCGCAAGGCCAACTGCAGGCTATTAAAGCCAGAATACAATTAGGCACAATGGCCAACGGGCAGGCATATAGCCTATAGAACAATCATATCAAACATATATTGTCAGTCCATGACTTTTCATGTAGGCAGTACTGCTATCTGTAATCCCTAATTGGTATACCCATCGATCTAACTATATATATATAAGTCTAGATGTACTTTGGGCAAATTAGTACTATTAAGCACTTATAGTTTTTTTTTATTTATTTCATGCTATGTACTATTAAAGGTTCATAACATATTATTATTTCACTTCATTTACTATCTATGCTTTATACCATTTTCATGTCATTACAATGGGAACATAGGTCTCAAGTACTTTTCGTATAACTTATGTATTTATCACTCTCATTATTTTATGTCATGTACTATACATATTTATAGTAATATTATTTCATATATGATGGAAACATAGGTTCCAAGTTTATTTTCCTATGACTTATGTGTTTAGCAAACCATTTAGGTAATTTACATTTTATGTATCAACTAATTTCATGTCACCTTATAGCGGGAAAGTAGGTCCCACATACCTATTTCATGTAATTTAGCATGTGGTGACTTATTAGGGATAAGTCCTTACTAAAAACAATTTAATTCAAGAACCTTTCTTTAGGTTCAGTTTTACTGTTTTGATTTTACATATAAAATTGAGCAATTTGTGGCCAGTGTTTAGTCCCACTTCCTTCATGGAAGTTGTTCTTCTATGTCTTGTATTTATTTCCTTTTTGAATTATGTCATTTGGATTTGTTATCACACCCTACTCCCCCGTAAGATGTAACCTGATCCCGTAGTACACCTAATGAATTACCGTACTTCGCCTACTGATAACCCATTAGATATACTACAAGGGATTTTAAAACAATTTTCATGAAATTTAAATAATCGATTAAAATCTAGTGTTATAAAAAATTTTTCAAAATTTCGGCAAAGTGCCGGCTGTATTTTGAGAAAACAGTTCTTCAATCATGCAAAAGAAAATACTCCCAATATGTTTTCTCAAATACAACTCCAATAACTTCATTTCAACTCACAATTCAAATCTCAATAAACAATCAATTCATTTTCAAACCAATCTCATCATAAAGAAACATTTCATTGATTACAAGATTCAAAATTTATATTACAAAACTATTCAAGTAAATGAAATCTCCAATTTACATTTAATTACATACCAAAGAGTTTTTATACAACTACTCAAATAATTTACTTACATATTATTACATGCATACATCAAAACCTATGTACATGGGTATACCTATGATATACCTGGAGCTGATCTGAATGTGTCTTCAAAGAAACTTACTCACTGCTCTATGCTCTTCTTACCTGCGACAGCATACAAAGCTATCACTGAGTGGTGAACTCAGTGGTGCACAACTATAATTTAAAACATAGTACAATATACATTGACAAAATTTACAGCAAATAATTTGGAAATCTGAATACTCATCAAATTCCAAAACTCAAAATATTCATTGCCAATAATGTAAATCATTTGTATAAAATGACTTTGATCACGAAATTCAATTTATCAAATCATAACTAACCATTTAAGGTAATTCCAACAAAATCAATTATACATAAATCATAACTAAAATCACAATTCTTTACTATTCAAAAACATTATGTATCTCAAAATCCATGTTGTATCTCAAAAATCATGCTGTATTTCAAAAATCATTCTTTGTCTCAAAAATCATGCTGTATCACAAAAATCATTCTTTATCTCACTAACTGTGCAAGGCTAATCCGAAAGGGCAATATTCGAAGTGATTATAACTCCCTATAGTCAGGGAGGTCGAATCAGATTCTAACTC
Organism: Hevea brasiliensis; assembly: GCF_030052815.1. Lineage (NCBI taxonomy): Eukaryota > Viridiplantae > Streptophyta > Magnoliopsida > Malpighiales > Euphorbiaceae > Hevea > Hevea brasiliensis. Next base: position 56,164,428 of record NC_079494.1, read on the forward strand.
CCTATGGTCGGGGAGGCCGAATCATCGTGCACAATACACATCACAATAATGAATCTTCCGCAAGGGCCATAACGATAAAAAAAACTTAGATCTAACCTCAAATTAGAGAAAAATCTAAGCCTGTGCACGTACCATGGTAATCAAAACACAACTAACTCCATTGTCTTCTCAACAAGTGAGAGAGACGGGTAATAACCTAGTCAAGCATCTATAGTGAGATATAAAACAATACCACAATCCTTTTAGTGAGCATAAATCACAACATAATTTGATTCAAAGTCAATTCCAATATCCAATAATTTTTATGCTCATCACAATTCAAATCGTAAATTTGCATTTTTTCATGAAAATTACCATCACAATTCAAAACATGTTCTATCACAATTTTCCAAAACATAATTTATTCAATCCATAACAATGGTTAATACTTGTGGAAATACCATTTCACAAAGCTAAAGTCATACATACTATAACAATTTCAATAATCATTGAATTAAATCCAATGCTTGTTAAACATAATACATAAAAAAAATATGTCATTTAATCATATGAAATATTCAAAACAAAATCAGTTAAAAACTAGTTGTGCACAAACCTCTGATAACTGTCTCTTGGCTCTGACTCAGTGTTTCCTTCCCCTTCCCTGAGTCTTTGCTAACTGAGAAACACAATTTTGAAGTGTTTTAGTACTCATTTAAACTGTCTCTAATGATAACGCTTAATAATTAATTCATTGAGTTCTGTCATTTCTTTAGTCAGCCTAAGATGTTGACCTTCGATACAGTCTAGGTGAATTAGGTCTTAATGTTACCAATATGTCACATTTGATAGCCTTTTAGTGTTGGTACATGTTACCCCATTCATTTCCATGTTTCTTGCATTTTATTGCAATTTGTCAGATTTCGGTATACTAATTTGACCTAGCCGGATGACCTAGTTCCCTCGGCTCTCGGGTTTCAGACAAAACTACAAACTTGTAGATCTATGTCTTATTGCACTTGGGACAAAATTTCAGGTCATTCTAAATTTACTAGACCAAGTTATGGTCATTTTACTACTGCTGGTCATAATGTACCAAAATTGGTCACTTTTGGTTCGGCCAATTTTTGGACCCGAACTTGTACAAGCTTTTTGAGTTGCTTATGGTCATTTCTGGGCTTTGGTGTCTTCATAAGACCTATAGATATAGGTATTAACTATTCATGATCAAAATTTCAGGTCAATTGGACCTGTTTTGAGTGAGTTATGGCCAAAATACTAACTGTTGCTCAAATGGTAAATTTTCAGGCCTTAATTGCACTAATCCAGATTTGGTCATTTTTCAAGTTACCTTACAAGCAGAATTTTGGTAAGCTTCCTTCATGAAAGTTGGCACATTTTGTGCCTAGTTTCACCTCTAATTGGTCTCATACCAATTGGAGCCACACACTTAAGGTTCTAGGCCCAAAACATAAACTACACTATTGCATTTGTTCATTACTCATCAAAGGATACTTTCAACACTTACCAAACTATACATTCATGCCAATTCTGGTTTGTACCCTAACCTAAATACATTTCACAACATATTGTTGGTCATTTTGGCAGCTTATAATCACACTCAACATGCACCATTTAGTACAGAATTTTTCAAGCTCAAATTACAACAATTCAATCACCTAACCTAGCTCATTTACATGTCCAACCTCACACCAACATACATATACCCAAGCTGCCATAACAACTATTACAATTCAACATTAATATTCAATAAACCAAACATGAAATAACATTTTTATGGTTCACCAAACCAGGCTGCCAATTCATACATTATAGTCCATTAATTTCCAAGTTTCCAAATTCAAGTACACATTCACATATACTAAGTATACATCACCCAAATTAATTCCTACACACATAAACATTTAATCAACCATTTAAAAGCAAGAATAAACTGTCCTCAAGGAGTTTCCATGGCTACCAAAAGTACACATCTCCCTTTAAACATCAAACCTCAAAAATCTCTCCATAATTCAAGCACCCATAACATTCTTACTAACTTTAATGAAGCTATAACCAAAAAACACAAACTTACCACTTTGGAAACTCTCCAAAACTTGGTCTTCTTCTTGCCTATCTACTGCCCATGTAACACCCTCCCGATAGCAACTCTGTACAATCTATTGTTCCGGTGACCAGTATCAGTCCGGACAGCTAGAACGTCCGGAAAAATATTTAAACTAAAGAGAGCAATCATAATTAACTCAAATATTAATCAGAAAAATTTAGGAAAATTTTTAGAAATAAAATACAACCAAGTTAAATGAGCCGGTGCCCTAGCGATGGGTAACCTAGTGAGAAGTTGCGATTCTCGCAACTAGGAGCCCTAGACCCAGGGGAAAAATTATAAAATAATTTTTGGGACTCTAGAGAAGGGTCATTGAGGTTTTTATAACATTAGAATGCCAAGGAAATGCTTAGAAAAATTTTTCAATCGGTACAGACAATTTTGGCCCAGTAAGCCAAACGGACGGCATTTTGGTCATTTCGTCTTCAGAGATGATTTTTGACCAACTTGTCCATTTATGCAAGTGAATTATATGACATAAAATATGAACAAATATTAATGAAAATTTATTTAAAGAAAAGAATAAGCAATGAAAGAAAAGTAAATGGAAATAATGGGATTTATTACCTCATGCTTATGTAAGCATGAGGTAATTAAAAATGCTATGGCCAATCACATTAAAGCAAGACAACTAAAATTCAATAAAAAGGGATAAATGAGGCAGAATTCTAGAAAATTTCAGCAGCCCTTTCTCTCTTCAAAAATGTCACCCATGCTCTCCCATTGTCCACTATAGCCAAGCTTTACCAAGCTTGCTTTTCTTGGTTTTTACCCAACTAAAGCCTAAGTTCCCAACACAAATTCTTGTTCTTTCCTCTTAGTAAAGCTTTTGGGAGCAAAAAGAAATCAAAAGGAATAGTTCTTACAAGCTTGAGATTAGCTCCATTAAAGGTTAGTGACAATAAATTCTTTAAACTTATATATGCATCATTAGGAGTGTGAATTGATCCATTGATTTTATGTGTTTGAAAAGTTGAAATGGTAGAGCTAGGGTTTGGACACAAAAGTGAGATGTTGATCATGTAATGGTGAAATTAAGTTTTAATGGTCAATTAGTGACCATTTGGTTTGGTTTGAATAAAAAATGAAGTGAATTGGGTTGTGGGATTTGAGGTTGGAGTGGCTGCCTTGGGTGACCTGCAGGTTTGGATGTAAGTCCAGCCTGTTTGGACAGCCATAACTTAAATTGTAGAGGTTCATTTGATGTTTGGCCAATTGAACATGAAACTAGACACAAAATGGCACAACTTTGGTGAAGAAACCATGCCCATAAGACCAAACTAGGTGGACCAGAACCTTGCTCCAATTCGGGTGACCTGCAATCTGCCTGGGCAAAATGACCAAATGAACAGTATTTTGTGATTTGGCCATAACTCAATCTAGCAAGGTCCAATTGACCTGAAATTTTACCAGTAACAAGATGACATATAGACCAACAACTTTCATGAAGAAACATGACCCAAATTATGACCATAACTTAGTCAAATTGCCAACCAAACTTAGGTTACCAAATCTGGCAGAACCAGTTTTGTCCAGATTTTTGGAATCTGCCCAATCCGGCCAGTTATGGTTTTTAGGCCATAACTTGAGCTAAAAAACTCCACATGGAGTGATTCAAAAAAGGAAATTCAACTAGACAAAATGAGGAACAACTTTCATGTTTACCATTTTTCCAAATTCCCACGCCAACAGTAACTTATGGAACAGTAAACCCAAGGCTTGAAAATTGAAAATTCTGTCCAATTCACATTAAGCTTAGAGATGGTATTGGCAACCAATACCAACAAGTTTAAAATGCAAAATGTGGTATGTTGATGATATTTAAACTAAATTACCTATTGTCAATGTAAAAGTCAACATTTTGGTTGACTAATGAAATGAATAGTGGTCATAAAAATTTCAATTTCAAAGAATTACACAAATTAAAAGTGTTAAATGCCCTAGTAGGCCTAATGTGATTGGTTTGGATAGGTTGGCATGCTAATAGGGTTCTGTTAGCAGTACTGCATATGACTTTATCCCATTCTGTATTTCATAGCTTCCCATGCCATTCTGTGACATAATAGCCTTTGGCTATGATAATGAGTTATTATACTCGGGTTTAATCCCCGATAATTATCACAGCTTATTAGTGCTTACATTTGCCACGGAGACACAATGTGACCGATGGTGTGATGGTCCGAGGTACTTAGTACCCAGTACCAGTTTACCCGTTTATCCAGTCCAGTCAACTAGTGTAGGTTACTCGGGCAGTATCAATAAATTTTACCAAACTTTAATCGAATAATATTGCAATAAATATTTGAAATTTAGTCCACCTCAAAAATGTAAATATACATTTTGCACACATGTCTTATTTTATTTTATTTTATTCTATTTTATATTGTCACCACTAAGCAGAATTGCTTAGCGCGTCGCTTTTGCGATGTGCAGGTACTGGAGACATAACTAGGGAGTCCAGCAGACTTCACACAGGGTGAGCCTTCATATCTGCACTCAGAGTTCAGAGTCACTTCACATTGCAGTGCATTTGGTAGGACATTAGGCCATTTTGATATTTTGTATTTTGTAACCTTCTGTAATGTATATTATAAATTCATGTAATTATGCTTTTGATGTAAATATCTATGAAACATGTTCAGTAATAAATCAAGCATTTTTTTTATTGAGTTGACTGCGGTTTGAATTTAATTGAATTTTGAGATATTGAAGTGAATTGAGAAATTGTTGAGAATATATTGGAGGTTGATTGAGAATAAGGTGATGATATTATTGGGAGTGTTTTTAATAGGTTCAGAAGAACTGTTTTTCCTATTTATAGCCGGCACTCTGCCGGATTTTCTATAAAATTTGCGAAAAAATTTATATTTATCAAAAATTATAAATAAATGAATTAAAAGAGATTAATTGAAATTGAAATATGAATTGGTCTTCCGACACACTGAGTGGCATAACTTGCTTGGCTACACTGTAGACGGGTAAGGGGTGTCACATTTAGTGGTATCAGAGCATCGGTTTAGGCGTTTCTGGGTTTAGATAGAGTAAATACCATCACATTGCATTTGTAAGTGTTGAGGTGACACTGATGCAGATCTGTTGTTTTCTTATTTTGAATCGGTTATGGATCCTGCTTCGCAAAGAGCAGTTGATAAAGAGGTGGAGAGTCATGCTCCACCAAGGGCTGAGTCTGGGGGTAGGGGAGAACCCACTCCACCAGTAGCTGAGGCACCTGCTCAACCTCAGTTTGCGCTATTTTAGCAAATGACCGAGTTCTACAGACAAATGATGGGGGCAATTCCACCACCACAACCACAGCCACAGCCTCCACCAGCACCACAAAAATCTTATCTGGAGAAATTACGAAAACATGGGGCTGTAGACTTCTTTGGGAAGAGGGAGGATGATCCCATGGCTGCAGAAAATTGGTTGGAAAGAACCATCAGAGTACTGAAATAGTTAAACTGCACCCCCGAGCAGAACCTGGTGGGTGCTGTGTCCCTACTTCAGGATGACACATATCAGTGGTGGGACACAGTAACCAGTGAGGTGCAACCTAAACGGATCACCTGGGAATTCTTCCTTATAGAGTTCAGGAAGAAATATATTAGCAAAGTATATTTAGAAGAGCGAAGAAGGGAATTCATCAGTTTGAGACAAAGACAGCTGTCAGTGGCTGAGTATGAGCGTGAGTTTGTCAGACTGAGCCGGTATGGGAGGGAGATAGTCCCTACCAAGGCGGAGAGGTGCAGACGGTTTGAGGAAGGGCTCAATGACAACATCAAAGTTATGATCACAGCACTGGAGATTACGGATTTTACTAAACTGGTAGATGCAGCATCAAAAGTGGAAAGGGTTAGAATCAATGAACAAAATAGAAGGGAAAGACAGCAGAAGAGGGGTCCGGGTCAGTCCAGTGCATATTCTGCTCCCAGTAAGAAGAGTAAGGGTCCTTCTGCTCAGAGTTCGGGACCACTATAGGGTCAGGGTCAGTCTCAGGGGCCCAGACCACAGTTCACACCTAGGAGAGGCCAGTCCACACCATCAATGGGCAGCTCTCCAGGGACGGTGTTTAGGAGACCAGCCCCTGCATCTTCTGCTTGTCAGTACTTTCAGAAGTGGCATAAGGAGGAGTGTTGGTGAGTGACCGGTGCATGCTTACGATGTGGATCGCAGAACATCAGATCAAGAATTGTCCAAAGAGGACTACTACTGTTGCTCCAACACAAACTGACAGACCTACTCTTGCACCACAAAGGGGTAGGAAACCTGGTAAACCTGAGACAGCTGGTCCATCACTGAGACCTGCATCTGAGTCAGCTGAGAGGCCAGACACTAGAATACTAGCCAGGGCCTATGCCATCAGAGCTCAGGAGGAGCAATATGCCCCGGATGTCATCAGGGGTACGTTTTCCCTCTATAACACTTCTGTACATGCATTGGTGGATCCAGGATCCACTCATTCCTACATTTGCATCAAACTACCCGTAGAGAGGGGAGTTCCAGTGGAGGAGAGTGATCAAGACATTCTGGTCACAAATCCACTAGGCCACAGTGTGGTAGTGAATAAGGTGTATAAAGGGTGCCCGTTGAGGATTCAGGGGTATGAATTCTCGGCAGACCTAATTGAATTTCCCTTCCACGAGTTTGACGTGATTTTGGGAATGGACTGGTTGTCACGTCATCAGGCAATAGTTGATTGTAAATTGAAGAGAATTTTTCTGAAAACTTCTGAGGGTAATGAGATCACTGTTGTGGGTGAAAGGATAGATTTCCTGCCCAATGTTATCTCAGCTACAGTTGCAAGAAGAATGATGAGAAAAGGCTGTGAAGCTTACCTAGCACACGTGGTTAATACTAGGCAAGCTAAGCCAAACCTGAATGATATACCCACAGTAAGAGACTTCCCAGATATATTTCCTAAAGAGTTGCCTGGTTTACCACCAGAAAGGGAAGTCGAGTTTGCTATTGAGGTAATGCTGGGTACAACACCCATTTCCATTGCTCCTTATAGGATGGCACCCACTGAATTGAGGGAGTTGAAAACTCAGTTGCAAGAGTTGCTTGATAAGGGGTTCATACGCCCCAGTGTGTCACTAAGGGGAGCTCCGGTGCTGTTTGTGAAGAAAAAGGATGGAACCTTGAGATTGTGTATCGATTACCGGCAGTTGAACAAAGTAACTGTGAAGAATAAATATACATTGCCCAGAATCGACGATCTGTTTGATTAGTTGAAAGGAGCCGGTGTATTTTCAAAAATTGATCTCAGATCAGGATATCATCAGCTGAGGGTAAAGGATGCAGATGTGTCAAAAACTGCATTCAGAACTCGGTATGGGCACTATGAATTTCTAGTGATGCCGTTTGGGTTAACAAGTGCACCAACAGCATTTATGGACCTTATGAACCGTATCTTCCATCCATACTTAGATTGGTTTGTAGTGGTCTTTATTGATGATATTCTGGTGTATTCCAAGACCAGAGAAGAACATGATGAACATTTGAGGATTGTTCTGCAAACCCTGCGAGAAAAGAAACTGTATGCTAAGTTGTCCAAGTGTGACTTCTGGATGAGTGAAATCTTTTTCCTTAGACACATAGTATCAGTAGAGGGGATTAGAGTGGATCCCAAAAAGATAGAAGCAGTGATGGAATGGAAGCCTCCCAGAAATACAACTGAGGTCAGAAGTTTCTTGGGGCTAGCTGGATACTATAGAAGATTTGTGAAGGGGTTTTCTCTTATAGCTGCTCCAATGACCAAGTTGTTGCACAAGAATGTGAAATTTGGCTGGAACGACAAGTTCCAAGTCAGTTTTGAGAGGCTAAAAGCTATGTTGACAGAAGCACCAGTGTTAACACAGCCAGTGTCGGGAAAGGACTTTGTGGTCTACAGTGATGCCTCTCATAATGGGTTAGGGTGTGTATTGATGCAAGAGGGAAAGGTGGTCGCTTATGCTTCCAGGCAGCTAAGGCCACATGAGCAGAATTACCCTACCCATGATCTAGAGCTTGCAGCAATTATCTTCGCACTGAAGATATGGAGGAACTACTTATATGGTGAAAAGTGCTACATTTACACAGACCACAAAAGTCTAAAATATTTGCCAACTCAGAAGGAGCTCAACCTTAGACAGAGGCGATGGATTGAGTTCCTGAAGGACTATGATTGTGTAATTGAATACCATCCTGGGAAGGCAAATGTAGTTGCTGATGCTTTGAGCAGAAAATCCATCACAGCTTTGAGATCATTGAATGCCCGTCTATCTTTGGTTCGAGATGGAGCTATTTTGGCCGAGTTGCAAGTGAGGCCAAACTCGCTCTGACAGATTTTTGATGGGCAAAAGGTAGATGAAAAGTTAATGGCTATTATGAGCAAAATCTCAGAGGGAAAAGCAACTGACTATGAGGTGAAAGCAGATGGGTGTCTGTACTACAAAGGAAGAGTATGTGTACCAGATAATGGGGAATTGAAAGCCAGTATTCTGAAAGAGGCACATGCCAGTGTTTATGCTATGCACCCAGGAAGTACAAAAATGTATCATGATCTGAAGCCTCATTATTGGTGGCCTGGTATGAAGAGGGATATAGCTGATTATGTGACTAAGTGTTTGACATGTCAGCAAGTCAAAGCAGAACATCAAGTTCCATCGGGTTTGTTACAGCCTATAAACATACCTGAATGGAAATGGGACCGAGTCACTATGGATTTTGTTAGTGGTCTACCCCTCACCCAATGGAAGCATGATGCAGTATGGGTGATAGTGGATAGATTGACGAAGTTAGCACATTTTCTGCCAGTTAGGACTGGCTACTCACTGGAGAAGCTAGCAGAATTGTATATCATTGAGATAGTTAGGCTGCATGGAATCCCACTTTCTATCATATCTGACCGAGACCCAAGGTTTACATCAAAATTCTGGAAGAAGTTGCATGAATCCTTGGGTACATAACTCCACTTCAGCACAGCTTTTCATCCTCAGACGGATGGGCAATTAGAAAGAGTAATTCAGGTAAACAATTGAAACCAATTGAACTAATGCAAATATTGAACTGAAATGATAATAATAACATGAAATATATGTCAGGTCCTTGAGGATATGCTGAGGAGTTGTGTCATTGAGTTTGAGGGAAGTTGGGATAGATACCTCCCACTAGCAGAATTCGCATACAACAATAGCTACCAAGCTAGCATTCAAATGGCTCCGTATGAAGCACTGTATGGGAGAAAATGTTGAACTCCAGTGTGCTGGACTGAATTGGGCGAAGATAAGCTGGTAAGGCCAGACCTGGTGAAACAGACTGAGGAAAAAGTGAAAATAATCAAAGCTAACCTGAAGATTGCCTCCGATAGATAGAAGTCTTATGCTGACCTGAAGAGAAAAGAGATAGAGTATACAGTTGGTGATAAAGTGTTTTCAAAGTCTCACCATGGAAGAAAATATTGAGGTTTGGAAGAAAGGGTAAGTTAAGCCCTAGGTTCATTGGCCCATATGAAGTCATTAAACGTGTGGGACCAATAGCCTACAGGCTAGCTTTACCACCAGAGCTGGACAAGATCCATAATGTGTTCCACGTGTCTATGCTAAGAAGATACCGCTCAGATCCTTCACATGTCATCTCCATGGAAGAAATTGAAGTACAACCGGATTTGACATATGAAGAGGAACCCATACGGATCCTGGCTCGGGAAGTAAACGAGTTGAGGAATAAGCAGATTCCACTGGTGAAAGTGCTTTGGAGGCACCACAAAACCGAGGAGGCAACTTGGGAAAGTGAAGAGACGATGAGGCAACAGTTCCCTCAACTGTTTGCACCAGGTAAAATTTCGAGGACGAAATTTAAATTAGAGGGGAAGAGTTGTAACACCCTCTCGGTAGCAACTCCGTACATTTTACTATTCCAGTGACCAGTGTCGGTCCGGACAGCTAGAACGTCCGAAAAAATATTTAAACTAAAGAGAGCAACCATAATTAACTCAAATATTAATCAGAAAAATTTAGGAAAAATTTTAGAAACAAAATACAGCCAAATTAAATGAGCCGGTGCCCTAGCGATGGGTAACCTAGCGAGAAGTTGCGATTCTCGCAACTAGGAGCCCTAGACCCAGGGGAAAAATTATAAAATAATTTTTGGGACTCCAGAGAAGGGTCATTGAGGTTTTTATGGCACTAGAATGCCAAGGAAATGTTTAGAAAAATTTTTCAATCGGTACAGACAATTTTGGCCCGGTAAGCCAAATGGAGGGCATTTTGGTCATTTCATCTTCAGAGATAATTTTTGACCAACTTGTCCATTTATGCAAGTGAATTATATGACATAAAATATGAACAATTATTAATGAAAATTTATTTAAAAAAAAGAATAAGCAATGAAAGAAAAGTAAATGGAAATAATGGGATTTATTACCTCATGCTTATGTAAGCATGAGGTAATTAAAAATGCTATGGCCAATCACATTAAAGCAAGACAATTAAAATTCAATAAAAAGGGATAAATGAGGCAGAATTCTAGAAAATTTCAGCAGCCCTTTCTCTCTTCAAAAACGTCACCCATGCTCTCCCATTGTCCACCATAGCCAAGCTTTACCAAGCTTGCTTTTCTTGGTTTTTACCCAACAAAAGCCTAAGTTCCCAACACAAATTCTTGTTCTTTCCTCTTAGTCAAGCTTTTGGGAGCAAAAAGAAATTAGAAGGAAGAGTTCTTACAAGCTTGAGATTAGCTCCATTAAAGGTTAGTGACAATTAATTCTTTAAACTTATATATGCATCATTAGGAGTGTGAATTGATCCATTGATTTTATGTGTTTGAAAAGTTGAAATGGTAGAGCTAGGGTTTGGACACAAAAGTGAGATGTTGATCATGTAATGGTGAAATTAAGTTTTAATGGTCAATTAGTGACCATTTGGTTTGGTTTGAATAAAAAATGAAGTGAATTGGGTTGTGGGATTTGAGGTTGGAGTGGCTGCCTTGGGTGACCTGCAGGTTTGGATGTAAGTCCAGCCTGTTTGGACAGCCATAACTTAAATTGTAGAGGTTCATTTGATGTTTGGCCAATTGAACATGAAACTAGACACAAAATGGCACAACTTTGGTGAAGAAACCATGCCCATAAGACCAAACTAGGTGGACCAAAACCTTGCTCCAATTCGGGTGACCTGCAATCTGCCTGGGCAAAATGACCAAATGAACAGTATTTAGTCATTTGGCCATAACTCAATCTATCAAGGTCCAATTGACCTGAAATTTTACCAGGAACAAAGTGACATATAGACCAACAACTTTCATGAAGAAACTTGACCCAAATTATGAACATAACTTAGTCAAATTGCCAACCAAACTTAGGTTACCAAATCTGGCAGAACCAGTTTTGCCCAGATTTTTAGAATCTGCCCAATCCGGCCAGTTATGGTTTTTAGGCCATAACTTGAGTTACAAAACTCCAAATGGAGTGATTCAAAAAAGGAAATTCAACTAGACAAAATGAGGAACAACTTTCATGTTTACCATTTTTCCAAAGTCCCACTGCAACAGTAACTAATGGAACAGTAAACCCAAGGCTTGAAAATTGAAAATTCTGTCCAATTCACATTAAGCTTAGAGATGGTATTGGCAACCAATACCAACAAGTTTAAAATGCAAAATGTGGTATGTTGATGATATTTAAACTAAATTACCTATTGTCAATGTAAAATTCAACACTTTGGTTGAATAATGAAATGAATAGTGGTCATAAAAATTTCAATTTCAAAGAATTACACAAATTAAAAGTGTTAAATGCCCTAGTAGGCCTAATGTGATTGGTTTGGATAGGTTGGCATGCCAATAGGGTTCTGTTAGCAGTTCTGCATATGGCTTTATGCCATTCTGTATTTCATGGATTCCCATGCCATTCTGTGACATAATAGCCTTTGGTTATGATAATGAGTTATTATACTCGGGTTTAATCCCCGATAATTATCACAGCTTATTAGCTGTTCTGTTGCACACCGAGAGACACAATATGACCGATGGTGTGATGATCCGAGGTACTTAGTACCCAGTACCAGTTTACCCGTTTATCCAGTCCAGTCAACTAGTGTAGGTTACTCGGGCAGTATTAATAAATTTTATCAAACTTTAATCGAATAATATTGCAATAAATATTTGAAATTTAGTCCACCCCAAAAATGTAAATATACATTTTGCACACATGTCTTATTTTATTTTATTTTATTCTATTTTATATTATCCCCACTAAGCAGAATTGCTTAGCGCGTCGCTTTTGCCACGCGCAGGTACTGGAGACATAGCTGGGGAGTCTAGCAGACCTCACACAGGGTGAGCCTTCATATCTGCACTCAGAGTTCAGAGTCACCTCACATTGCAATGCATTTGGTAGGACATTAGGCCATTTTGATATTTTGATATTTTGTATTTTGTAACCTTCTCTAATGTATATTATAAATTCATGTAATTATGCTTTTGATGTAAATATCTATGAAACATGTTCAGTAATAAATTGAGCATTTTTTTTTATTGAGTTGACTGTGGTTTGAATTTAATTGAATTTTGAGATATTGAAGTGAATTGAGAAATTGTTGAGAATATATTGGAGGTTGATTGAGAATAAGGTGATGATATTATTGGGAGTGTTTTTAACAGGTTCAGAAGAACTGTTTTTCCTATTTATAGCCGGCACTCTGCCGAATTTTCTATAAAATTTGCGGAAAAATTTAGATTTATCAAAAATTATAAATAAATGAATTAAAAGAGATTAATTGAAATTGAAATATAAATTGGTGTTCCGACACACTGAGTGGCATAACTTGCTCGGCTACACTGTAGACGGGTAAGGGGTGTCACAGCCCAAGGTGTATGGACAATCTTTAATAAAGGAAAGTGCCAAGAAAGGAGCTTGAATCTCACATGCATGGAGCTTCAAACCAGGTGTCAATGGAGTTTTTTGGGAGCAAATTTCTATTGGTTCTCAGGTTAAAGATGAAGATGTGTATTCTGCCCAAGATGATGAGTTAGTGGTCCACTTTGATGGGTGAGTGGAGCACTAAGCTTAAATTAAATATTAGTTTAATATAAGATTTCATTTTCCCACATTAAGCTTCCCATTTTTGCTATTTACATTAGGTACCACTAATTTAATTTTTCATGATATTTTCCAAGTGTAATATCATGTATTTTTAATGGATATTTAGGTCAAAAGACAACTCGGGGTGTCAAATGACCACAATGCCCCTGTTCGGGTTGCATTCCCGATTTTTCGGTAACACCGGATTTTGTCCGTTTTTCATTTTCTCACTTTTCTTTGTACTAATTAATTAATTTTTCTTTGATATTTCTAATGGCATTTATACTTCAATAGGTGTCTATTTAAGTTCTAAAAAATATTTTTTAGGGTTCGTCGCGGTCCAGGGCTACTCAACGGTCCACACCGTGACTTCCCGGTGCGGTCACCCATCGCTAGGGTTCTCGGCTCGCTTAACTTGGTTACATTTCTTTGCTATTATTTTTTCTTTGTTTTTCTTGTATTTTCTTTTCTTGTATTTCATTATTTTATGTCTCCTCACTCATATCAAAGTGTAGTTCTAGGCATCCTAGCTGTCTGGACAACACTGGTCACTGGAATAGTAGAACGCACTATCGAACTTAGGGGTGTTACATTTGTATAACTCAAGTTATAGTCAAATAACCATAACTGATTCAGTTGCAAATTCTGATTCCTTATCTAGGCAGTTTTGGTATTACATTTTTGCAATTTATTTGAATAGGTTCTAGCAACATTTAGGCCAAGTGTTCTTCATAGGATTTGTTGCCCTATGTCTTACGGTCACTTAGAATTTCTAGTTGCAATTTCTCAAGTCATATAGACTTACTTATAGTCACATTATTGGCCTGGACCCAAATATCCTATACTAACATGATTTCCATTTAGGTCAGTAGTTTTAACACAAAATTTAAGCTTCTTACATTCATAATTTGAGGAAGGTGTCTAAAACAAAATTAAAGCCCTATTTCTTAGGTTTCCAGAACTACATGGCACATCTCCATTGAAGTTTTCTAGTGGTAGATATGCTTAAAATACTATGCTATAGTCAATGGTTACTTATACACATTTCTAGAACTTATACACTAACTTGGCCTAGCCAATTGACCTATTTTTCTTGATTTATGGGTTCTGGTCAAAATACCAATCTTGTAGGTCTATGTCTTATTTGAATTTTTGGCATTGGTTTCAGGGCATTTGAAGTTCTATGGACCAAGTTATGGCCTCTTTGCCAAAACTGGTCAAGTTGCCTAGGCAAAGGCAATTCTGGGCAGTTTTGATTCTGGACAGTTTTGGTAACCCAACTTGGGTAAGCAATTTGACTTGGTTAATGGCATTTATGGGCTTTGTGATCTCCACAAAAGTTGTATCCTTATGTCTAAACTTTCCAATGGTATAAGTTTCAGGTCATTTGGACCTGTCTACAGTGAGATATGGCCAAATGAATGAACACTGTTCATTTAGTCAAAATTCTAGGTTCACAATTTAGTAATCCGAATTAGGTCAGATTTTAGGTCACTTTTTAGATAGAATTTTGGCATGGTTTCTACATGAAAAATGGACCATTTTAGGTCTAGTTTTACTTCCAATTGGCATCATACCAATTGGGGCCACACAATTTCACTTATGGCTCAAAATACACACTATTCAATAAATACTCAACCTGCCACAACAATTTATACTTCTAATTACATTCTCCAACTCCCAAATTCCACACTGACATTCATGGCACTTCTAATATCATCAATTCATTTCTCAATTTGGTCAAATTTCCAACAATTATACAAGTCTCCAAGAATCAATTCACAATCCTAATTCAAATGGTCCAGGTCAACAATATTCACATTCAATCAAATTTCTAGCACAAGTATTTCCATTAATTAATACATAGCCTACATTTATTTATTCATCAACATCACAATTCACCATTTAAATTCGTAAAATTATCAATCTTCCATGTTCACAAGGCTTCCAAATTGAGACAATTAAACAAAGTCTTCAATAATTATTCAAACCCTAATTTAAATTGTCAATCTCCAACATACAATGCAATTAATTTTTAATACATATAATCACCTTAATCAACATCCCAAATCATCATTTACATGTAAGAAATAATCAAACTCCCTTACTTTTCATGGCTACCGAATTGGGAGTTTTCAATTACTCATCAAATTCTTCCAATTTCTTAGCATATCAACTTAATTAAACCTCAATTCAACTTTTAATGAAGCAAGGAAGAAAAATTATGCACTAACCTTTTTCCAAGAATTTCTCAACTTGTGAAAACTCCAAAATTTCTACTTCTTGTTGCTGCCTATAGTCTTCCCATGGTGTGAGGACAGATTCTTGTGAAGGGATCTTATGGTTTTAGGTTAGAAATGGAGTGATATTAGAGCTTGCATGTAAGAACTTCCATAGAGATTTTCTTGGGAATGAATTTTGGCCATGAGAGAATGTATTGAAGAAGAAGATGTGAAGTGGTGAGATTTGTCACCTTATGGCCCTTTTATACCCCCACTAACTTTGGTTAATTAATATTATAATCAAAGTTTTCATATTTGCACTTAATCCCTCATTTTTTCTGTAATTACATTTCATATATAATTTCTTATTTTCATGGAATTTCAAAATTTAATACTACTAATTTTTAATGGACATTTATGTCAAAAGTCAAATCTAAGTGTTAAATGACCAAAATGCCCCTATTCGATTTACAGTCCAACTTTTTCGGTAATACCAATTTAATCCCTGATTCGACGGTTCCTTTAATTTTAATTTTTGTCTGTACTGATTCACTAAATTTTATTTGATATTTTTAATGCCAATTATACCTCAGTAGACCTTTAATTAAGTCCCAAAAATCATTTCTTGAGGTTTCCCCCGGTCCTGGGGTCGTCAATTGTCTACACAGTGACTTCCCGGTGCGATCACCCATCGCTACGATTTTAACTTATTTAACCTAATTGCATTTCATGTCTTTTATTTTTCCTTAATTCTTCTTGTATTTTCTTGTCATGTATTCCATCATTTTATGTCTTTTTACTATCATTTAAGTGTAGTTCCAAACATTCTAGCTATCTGCATAGACATTAGTAGTCGGAACAGTATAACATACGGACTACCTACAGTGAGGGTGCTACATTCATGGCACCTCTAATAGTCAACAATTCATCTCATCATCATCAATTTCAAGCCATACACAAATTTCACAAAGTTAGGTCAAAACCCTAACTCAAAATCACAATCTCATGCATAACACATGAAATTCACAATCTAACTTAAGCACACTCATCACATAGCATCACTAATAAATTTAGAACAATTAAAATCATCAAATCTTCCCTATTCCCAAGGCTGCCAAAAATTAGGGTTCTAATTATTCATGGTATTCTTTTCCATTTCATGAAATTTTAACTTAATTTTACATGCGAACCATACTTAGAACAATAAGAAAGCATAATTAGTGCACTAACTTTTTGTGACCCAAGTTGGACTTGCTAAAATTTCAATTCTTTCCCTTCTTGTTGCTACCACTAGCTTCCTCAAGGTGTGGAATTAATTTTTTATGAAGGCACTTAGGGATTTTAAGGTGAGAAAGGGAGAGAAATTCAAGCTTTGAAAATCAAAAATGGTGGGAGCTCTTTGTGATGGTGATTCGGCCATGGGGTATACAAGGAAGAAGAAGACCAAAATAGGATAAGAAGTGTTTAAATGAATTTATCTTATATACACGGATATGTATAAATTTAATTGGTTTAATTTTTTTTAATTGTGTCATCCTATGTCATGCTTACATCATAATTTTTATTTCTTTTTCTTTTTCTTTTCCCTTTTTCCATTAAATAAATTCCTAATTTTAATTCGTTTTAATTATTTTATTCTCACTCATTTTGATTAACATTTAGGTCAAAATCTAATCTTGAGGGTGAAATGACCAAAATGCCCTTCGTTGGACTTATCAAATTATAATTGTCCTTACCGATTGACTAAATTTTCTTGGATTTTCCTTGGCATTTTTATTATCATTTAAACCTTATAAATCCTCTAATTTGGTCCCATATATTTATTTCACAGATTTTCCCATGAGTCTGGGGTTGGCAACTGTATTCACAGTCACTTCCCATTAAGGTCACCCATCATCGGAGTCCTGACTCCTTTAACTTATTAACATTTATTTTTTTTTAATTTTTTTTAGACTTAATTAAGTCAATTTATGTCTCCTCACCCTAGTTTAAGTGTAGTTCCATACAACCTAGCTGTCCGAACAAACATTAGTCATCGAAACAGTAGAACGTATGAACTACATAAAGTGAGGGCATTACAGGTAATGCTCAGGAAAGATGGTGGAGTTACAGCGGTCTCACTTAAGTACCACCTCCTTAGACAACATTTTTCTAGATATGCAAATTATACAATCTTAATTGAATCAAGTCCATTGATAAGTACCATCTTCTCATAACACTACCACAGTACTAAGGATTTATGCAACAAAGGCATAGATAGACAGGAGTCACTAATCGAGTAATAATCAGGACATATTCATCGGTTCTTCTAAGGGACATTTGATTGAGGCATTAATTTATGAAAGGATAACTGAAGGGACTTGATTGATGCACTCCACATTCCAATAGGGTCATGGATGGCAACTTTCTCCTTGTAGAGGTTCCACAACCATTATTATCATAGCCTAATGTCTAGGTTTTGAATAGTCGGTACGTAAAGGGGAAAGTGTTAGGCACCCCTTATGCTTGGTTTAACCTTATTAATTCGAGTGCCAGTCCTCTACTAATGTTTTTGAAAGTCTTATTTATTATTCCTTTATCAAATTTCTTACATAAAAATACAATTTTAAACCTACACATGCAAGTAATTCAAACAGGAGTTATTGTTTACAAAAAATTTTCATGAAAAAGTAC
The DNA here is from genome assembly GCF_030052815.1 of Hevea brasiliensis. NCBI lineage: Eukaryota > Viridiplantae > Streptophyta > Magnoliopsida > Malpighiales > Euphorbiaceae > Hevea > Hevea brasiliensis. The sequence goes on from NC_079494.1 coordinate 56,182,489, forward strand.
TCTCTGTCTATGGGGTTGCTAAATTAAATTAAGTAAAATTTATTGAATGACTAAAATTAATGTAGTATTGACAATTTGATTTTCACACAAGTTTAATTTCAAACCACTCAAAGTTTCTAATTAACCTATTTTATTTATTTACCAAGTCGCCCTAAAGATAATTAAACTAAATAAATTATGTACATATGTCATTTATCTAATAAACACCTAAAGGCCCCAAACAATTACAACCTAAAATTTTTTTTCTAATATTCTAATTTATTTTACAATGTACCAAGTACTTAATTTAATTTAATTTGCATGCCAAATATGGGTTAAAATGCAAATAAATTTGATTTTAATATTTACCAAATAAATTCCTATTATTACTACATATTACATACAAAATTATTATTTCAAAAAAAGTTTAAGAGATACTTATCTTTTAATTATTGCAATTGTCATTGGAGAAGCTAGCCTTAAAAAGGGGTCTTCTCTTCTAGTATGGCAAGTTAATTCCTATTTTACTCCCATTAAGCTCCATGCAATTACCCTTTTTGGCACTTACCTTAGAGCTTGAGGAATTCTTGAAGGTTTATTGAAGAAAAAGGAAGAAAGAAAGAGGAAGAAAGAAAGAAGAAGAAAGAAGAAGGGACGTGGGAAAATCTTACTAAATTGGAGAGATAGAGTGAAAGCTTTTTTTCGTGGATTGTGTTGTTCTCCTATTCTTTGTTTGGTATTTATAGGGCTCTGATTTAGAGTTCTAAAGAGATAGGTAATCTTATTTCTGGAGGCTTTAGTAGTGCTAATAAAATAAGGATAAGATTAAGGATAGGGATAAGCAAAGATAAATAGGAATAAATAAGGATAAAAAAAATAAATAAAATTAGATAAGGATAGAGGAGAGAATTTGCATGGAAAAAGGGAAGAAAGAAAAGAAAAGGGGTGTGAAGGGAGAGAGAAGAGAAGGAGTGCATGGGGGAGTGGAAGAGGGAGAGGGAAAGGGAAAGGCTGAGTGGGTGAGGGAGAGGGAAAGAGAGAGAGGGCATGTGGGGGAGAGAGAGAGAGAGAGAGAGAGAGAGAGAGAGGTTGAGTAGGAAAGGGAAAAGGAAAGAGAAAAAAAAACTCTTCCTAATTAAATTATTTTCCTTTTTTTATTAAAAATAAGAGAAATAAAAAATGGTAGGCTTTTATTCATTTAATTAAAATCCCCTACTTGGCTTTATTGGCCTTAGAGAACCCAATTAGATCCAATTAGGTTTTTTAATGAAACAAATTCCTAAAATTAAATTTAAACAAAAATAAATTTCAATTAAATTTAATTAAACATTTTTTTACTCTTTTAAATTATTTTCTTTAAGAGATATGTTGTACATATGATTATCCATTTCTAATACATCTAAATATATCTCATAGTCATATAATTTTTTATCATTAGGTTTAACAATGTTTTAATGCACATGCCAACAAAGTCACACAAATAAGGGGTCTACAGTTTGCCCCTTACTTTAGAGAGATTTAAAATCAATGTGAAAACATTACTGAAATTTCATCAGAGTAACAACACAAATCTTTGAAAACTATTTAAAAGCAAGCGAGACATCAGCTATGAAGATTGAGTATATCTTGCAATGTCGATATATCCTCTGCCTAAGTTAAGCTCAGGACTTTGAGTTATGAGACTAGCTTCGATCTCACAATGGTGAAAATTTAGTGTATCTTACTTTGTTTATACCTTTTGTATTATGAGATTAGCTACAGTCCCATGACAATGACAACTATATGATTTGAAATTTTATGGATTGGTATTTAGGATCGCGGTCCTAAACTGCCTAGTATCCCCTTTTTTTTAAAAAGGAATCAAGCCCATACATAGTTTGACACTTGAAAACTATGGTGATGCATGATTTTCTATGTCTTATACACCTACATTGGATATGATAAAGCATGATCTTCTACACCTTATACAACTATGCCGTGTGCCTTAAATAAAGTCTAAGGACTTGCCAAAAATACTAATCTATGATTTAAAAACTATGGTGATGTATGATCTTTTATGCCTTATACATCTATAAGTGACATGTCAATGCATGATCTTCTACACCTTATACAACTATGTCGTATGCCCTAAACAAAGTCTAAGGACTTACAAAAAAAAAAAAAATTGTTATGTGATTTGAAAACTGAGATAACTGGATCTCAAAACTGCCTGTGATCTATGTGCTTTCTATCCTTCATGTATGCATGCTTATTTCCACCATGGAATATCTTTGAAACTTTAATGGCAATGAATATCACTAGGGATTTTCCTAAAAATTTTAAAGCTTTAATGGTAGTATTGTGGAAAACTTACTTGGAAGGTAAGAATTTTTCAAAACTTTCAAAAAAAAAAAAAAAAAAATGCACACCAATAGACTACCTCTAGGTCAAAATACAAATTCTTTCTAATTTTTCTTTAAAGTCTCTTTTCTTTCCTACTATGGCTTATTATTCTAAGACCATGTTTAAGCTTATTCTGCTGATGTAATTTCAACTTTGTGCCCTAATTGTTGCCTAAAAATGCCTTTTCGGGATTTTATTTCAACAAACTTGCTCTAACTTTTACCTAAGCTGTCCTTTCAAGGTTTCAACTCAATAAGCTTTATTTTTTTCCTGAACTGCCTTTTTAGGTTTCTGATTTAGTTTTATTTCTTCTATTTTTTTTACTCAAACTGCTGTCAGGAAATTTACCATTGATTATTCTATCATATGATAAGAAAACTCATATTGAACTGAAACATGCAGTCCTACTACTTACCTATTTGATTTATCCTTGTAGACATAAGCATTTACAATCATAACTAAATATAATTCATTTCTTGTCATTCAATAAAAACCTTATTTATTAATTTGATTACACCATTACCCCTTTTACATTTAGTTTTACAAAATTTATAACTTTTTAAAATAAAAAATAAACTTTATAACCTATTGAATGGTCTTTTCGAGTTTTCCATCCAGATTTCACTCACTCTTCTTTTGCTTAGATTGCCCTTTTGGGTTTTTAACCTACAATTTATTATTTTTCTTTCCTTCTTTCTTTTTATTTTTCCTTTTTCTTATTTTTCTTGACCCTAACTTTTGCCTAGAATGCCTTATGTGGGATTTTAGCCTAAAAAGCCAATCTAATGCAAAGTACCTTTTAAGCCTGTCAAGGTTAACCAATTTTTAAAACTCATTTCTATCTAAGTATGATATTCTAATGGTGCCCCTTGGCAAGATTTTCTTAATAATATACGGATCATCCTAGTTTGGCTTGAATGTTCCTCTGGGATCAAAAGGAATGGGCCGAGCTTGTTTTAGCACCATATCGCCTTCTTTAATCTTTCTCAGCCTCACCTTTTTATTAAAGTCTTGTGTTTTTTTCCTTTGATAAGACTTCATGTTATATAAGGCCTTCATACTTTTCTCATCAGTCAAAGCTGATTCTTTATATCTTTTTTGAGCCTACACATTTTCTGGGACTTTAGCTTCAAGCATCACTCTTAAGGATTCAGCTTCTAGCTTAATGGGTAATACTGCTTCAGTCCCATACACTAAAGAGAATGAGGTCACCCCTGTGGATGTTCTTGTAGTAATGTGATAACCCTAAAGAGCATAAGGGAGTTTCTCAGGCCAATCCTTATAGGTTTCAACCATCTTCCTTAAAACAGTTTTCAAATTCTTATTTGTTGCTTCAATTGCTTCGTTAGTTTAAGGCTTATATGGTGAAGACTTATGAGGAACTCTGCTATCAATTCTAGAAGATCACCCTTGAATTGAATGCCATTATTTGAGACTATCTTGTAAGGTACCTTGAATCAATAGATCAAACCCTTTCGCACGAACTTGCTCATCTATTAAACACCCACTATCTTGAAGGATTCAGCCTCAAACCATTTATTGAAGTAATCAATTGCCACGATTATAAATCTATGACCATTAAAAGCCATGTGAGAAATCTTCTTAATGATGTATATGCATCAAACCAAAAATAGCCACAGTGAGGTCACATTGTAGAGATTACTTGGAGGAAGATTGTGACGCCCTCTGTAACACCCTCACTGTAGCAATTCTATATATTCTACTGTTCAGGTGACCGGTGTTGGTCTGAACAGCTAGAACATCTGCAAAAATATTTAAACTAAAGTGAGGAACCATAATTAACTCAAATATTAATAAGAAAAATTTAGAAAAAATTTTAAAAATAAAATACAACCAAGTTAAATGAGCCAATGCCCTAGCGATGGACTTGTTATATTTTTAATGATATCTTTGGATTAAATGAGTGAATAGGCTGCCCTTGATATGATTGTAACACTTAAAACATTAGTTTTTGAGTTTAGTACAAGAAAATGAAACTTTGGAATTTTAGGGCTAGGGTTTGAAACTCAAATATCGGGGTAGATGCAATTGAACACAAAATGATGTTATAATGGTCATTTAGTGACCATCTGATGTAGTTTGAATAAGAAATGGAGTGATTGGTGACATTAACTAATGTAAAGAATTAGACTGCCTTAAGTGTGCATTCTGGACCCTTTGAGTTCAGTGTGCTCTTGAGGACATAACTCAAGCTACGTAACTCCAATTGGTGTAAGGCCAATTGGAGACTAGACTAGACACAAAATGCAACAATTATGATGAAGGAACTTGTCCCAGAAAATGAACCTAAATGGCTTTAAAAATTAACCTAATCCGGGTGACCAATATGCAGTCCTAGGAAAATGACCAAATGAACAGTGTTCATTCATTTGGTCATAACTCAATGTAGAAAAGTCCAATTGACCTGAATTTTTGCCAATGGAAAGTTGAGACATAGCCCTACAACTTTCATGAAGAAAACAAACCCAAATTTTGACCATAACATGTCTAAAAACTGACCTACAGTCAGTGTACAAAAACTACAGAATTGATTCTGCCCAGAAATTCTGGAAAAATTACAATCCGGCCAGTTATGGTGTTTAAGCCATAAATTGAGCTAAAAAACTCCAAATTGAGTGATTCGAAAAAAGAAATGTAACTAGACACAATAAGGAACAACTTTTATGATGAACATTTGGCCAAATTCTCACTATAGAATAGCCTAATGGAACAGTGAACTCTAGCGCCCAAAACTGAAATTTCTGATTTATTCACCATTGGTTAGAAGTATGGATTGGCAACTAATGCCAACACTTGTGGGAACCAAAATGTGGTAAATTTATGTGATTAGGACTTATGTAGCTATTATGCATTGGAAAGTCAATAATTTGACCTAAATAGTAAAATGAATAGTAACCTTACATGTAAAGCATGAAAATTCAATCAATAACTTGGTAATGTGCCCTAGTACACCCAGTAAGATTTGTTTGGATAGGTTAGCATGCTAATAGGGTTCAGTTAGCAGTATTGCACATGGCATTATGCCATTCTATGATTTTATGAATTTTAGCCATTCTGATATTATGGTGATACTTGGTCTTGTGCCTAATAATTATTACAGCTTATTAGCTGTTCTGTTGCACACCGGGAGATACATATGTGATCGATGGTGTGACGAGTTGAGGTACTTAGTACCCAGTGTCAGTTTACCCGTTTATCCAATCCAGTCGTCCAGTATAGGTTACTTGGGCAACCAAAAATGAAAGTTGATAAATTTAATGAGGTAATGGATATAACAAGTACCAAATAAATAAGACTACAAATAATTACCAAAATTTGTCTGCATGAGACATCAATATACACACTGCATATTTATTTTTCTTTTAGATCTTTTTATTTTATTATTGGCACCACTAAGCATTATTGCTTAGCGCATCGCTTTTTGCCACGTGTAGGTTTTGGAGAGACTGATAGAGAGCCCAGCAGACCACAGACTGGGTGAGGTTACAGATCTGCATAGAGTCAGGGTCACCTTTCATCTGTAGTGTATCAGTGGTAGGACCTTTAGGTTCCTTTTGAAATTTTGTTTTTGCATTTTGTAATAGGTATTAGTTTGTGATTTGTAAATTATGAAGTCATGTAAATAGTAAATTTATATAATCATACATTGATGTACATATTTTGTAAAATTTTGTTAATTAATATAATTTGAGAATATCTTCAAGAAATTAAATTTGATTTTGATCTAAATGAAATTGTGCATTCATGTTGAAAACTTGAGATGGTTGTGATTGTTGAAAATTGTTGAGACCATGTTGATGGTTATTGGAGTTGAGAATATGGATGAATGTTTTGGAAGTGTTTTTCACAGGTTCCGAAGAACTGTTTTCTTCATTTTTAGTCGGTACTTTGCCGGATTTTTTATAAAATTTTCGAAACCTCAAATGAATTTATAATTTCAATAAATGACTTAAATGTGTTAAATTTCACAAATTGCACTTTATAACCATGAAGAAATAAATTAAAGAAGGATAAAAATAATTGCGATAAAATTGAGTGTTCCGATACACTGTGTGGCATATCTTGCTCAGCTACACTGTAGACGGGTAAGGGGTGTCACATTTAGTGGTATCAGAGCACGGTTTAGGCATTTCTGGGTCTAGATGGAGTCTATACCATGCATTGCATTTGTAAGAGTCGAGGTGACACTAATGCAGAACTGTTTGATTTTCTTATTTTGATTAGGATATGGACCCCACATTTTTTAGGACAATTAAGGAGGAAGTGGAGAGTCATGCTCCACCTGCAGCAGCTGAAACTGGGGGTAGGGGAGAACCTGCTCCACCAGCTCCAGTAGAGCCTGCTCAGCCTCCACAGGCCATGTTTGTCACACCTTACCCCTCTGTAAGGCATAACATGATCCTATAGAATACCTAATGAACTACCGAACTTCACCTACCGATAACTCATTAAGTACCCTACAAGGGATTTTAAAACAATTTTCTTATTTTTTGATAAGTGGTGAGAATTTTCTAATAAGTATTTAAAACATTTAGTTAAAATTAAAACTAGTTAATATTTTTGGCCCCATTTTATTTTTACGCAAATTTTATAAAAATTTTGACAGAGTTCCCTCTGTATTTTGAGAAAACAGTTCTTCAAATACCTGTAAAAATCACTTCTAAAAATTTTTCTCAACAACTGATTCAATTTCATACTCAATCTCAATCAATTTCTCAACGCATTTATCAACTTTCAAATTTCAAATCCACTATCCAATGATCATCAAAATACTAGCAATCCATTTTATTCAAATTAAATAAAATAGTTCCATTCATATTTCATTAGAAACAGAACAATTTAGATACATCATTATAAAATTTACATTAAGAGAATTTCAAACTACAATATATATTATAACTTTATACAAATTTTATACAAACTTCTCAAGACCCATTTTTACATGTCCATACATTTATGTGCAATATTTATACATCAAAAGAAATATTTACAATTAGGGCATAAATTATACCCGAAGACTTCAAGCTGAATGATCCTCAATCTTCAGCAGCTCAATCTGCTGCTCCTCTAGTCTCTAAATCTGCGACAGCAATAAAAGCTATCGCTGAGTATTAGGACTCAATGGTGCACAACATACTAAAATAATATTTATGCAGAATATAAATCACATTTATTAAAAAATTTAACTAAACATGAGCATTAAACAAAAAACACGAATTATGAAATTTTAATGCAAACCATCATTTCGAAGAATCAAAACACATTTCATAAAATCCACAGTTAGATCATGCCATTCGAAACAAATAGAATCTTAATAGCTAGAGGCTAAAGAGAAATCACATCACAAGGCTACCTAGCTCAAAAATATGGATATCCATTCACATCCTCTTCTACTGGCACACCTCAACACTTCTCCAGAGAAGGAATCAAAATTCGAAACTAATTACCCCCACTAGTCGTGCTAGTGAGGTGTTCAAATGTATGGTCATGACATTGTGGTTTTAAAACTTATCTTAACAATTTGCTAAACATTGTCATTTCAAATATACACAATAACTTTCACAATTTAAATCAAACATCATAAGAATGCCATAATTCAATATTTCACATTATTCAAAACAGTATGAAGAAGATGATTATAAAAAGTATACGTTGTGCACAAACCTCAAACGAGTCGCCTGTTGGCCTTGACTCGACTCCTCGGGTTTTGTCCCAGTATTCTTTTCCACTGAAACACACAATTTCACAGTGTTTCAATACCATAACTTAGCATAACTCCAATAATAAATTTAACTTCACTTTTACCTAGCTCTAACGTGCTAAATTCGACGTTCTTGAAATTTTGTGTTTTGGGTTACTATTCACTGCACTATTCAAGTCAAATTATTGACTTTCTAAGGCTTAATAGGTATGGGAACTCCAACTTCACTCACATACCACATTTTGGTCACCAAACTTGTTGGTTTTGGTCACTTTCTCAAAACTTAGGTCTTTTAGGCAAAATTGCCAAATTTTTAATTTTGGTGTCCCTAATTGTACTTTTTCATTGATCAGTTTACTGTTGGAATTTGGCAAAACTTTCTTCATAGAAAATGTTCCTTATTGTCTTAAATTTATTCTCCTTTTTGAATCACTCCAATTGGAGTTTTTTAGCTCAAGTTATAAGCAAATTACGTTTACTGTTCATGCTGCAGAATTTTGGTTCTGCAGATTTGTTGATCCAACTTCATTCAGTAATTTGATCAAGTTAGGTCCATAATTTGGTCTAATTTTCTTCATATGAAATGTTATACTATGTCTTAGGTTTTCATCGGTTCAAGGATCTCCTAAATCGGAGTTTTTTAGAGAGAGTTATAGCCATTGAAACTTTACTGTTCAAATGGCAAATCTGCAGTCTGCAGATTCAGGTCACCAACTTTGCTCATTAATTTGATTGGGTTAATGGCATAATTTGTTTGGTGTTCTCCATGAAAGTTTTAGGTCTATATTTCATCTAATCACTGGCAAAATTTCAGGTCATTTTGACCTGCCTAGCTCGAGTTATGACCAAATGAACAAACACTATTCATTTGGTCAGTTTGTGCAGTGGCAGCCTGTTATTTCTCAACTTCGGTCACTTTGTTCACTAGGTTTTAGTCACTTTTTGGGCAGGCTTCCTAAATGAAAATTGTGTCATTTAGTGCTTGTTTTCATCCCCAATTGGTCCCATATCCATTGGATTTGTAAAATTTCATTTTTGGTCCCTCAAAGGGAATTTTGGTCATCTTTGACACATGACCTTATCCAATCCGAATTGGCTTTTAATTCCAACACTTCTAACACACCTCATTTGGTCACAAATGACCATTTTTCACTTCACATTAGGTCAAAGATACCATTTACAAGTTTTTCACATTTTTGGTCTCTAACCCTAAGTGTCCCAAAATCCTAACTTACTAACTTGTTGTATTTAACCAATTCAAATCATACTAACTTCACTCCATCACTCAACTAAGCTTCCATACATATTGAATTCAATCAAATTCATGCATACACACATCAAACCCTAGCTGGCCTAAATTCAGCTTTGGTCCTTCACAATTATTTTTGTTTCATTTTAAGTTACTTTCTAAGTTAATTAAACTAAGAACATAGAAATTTAACAAAAGAATTCAAATTTACATACTAACCTTTGTTTGATTTTCTAATCACTAATTTTCTTCCCTTTTTTCTTCTTTCTTGCTTCTTCAATCTCCTCTTCTAGTAGCCCAAACAAAGCTTAATCATAATTTAGTGGAATTTTTGGGGAATTTATGGGGTTGATTCAAGCTTTGAAGGCTTGAATTTCATGGCTATGGAGGAAACTAAGGAGAAAAAAGAGAGAGGAGAGATGCACGTTTTTTATTTGAAGAAGAAGAATGATTTTTTTTTCTTTTCTTTTATTTTGTCTTTTATCTCTTCAGGAAGACCAAAAATCCAAATAACTAAATAAATTAATTTTATTCTTTATGGCATCATGCATGAGGCCATGCATGATGTCATCACCTTTTGACTTTTCCATTTTCTCTTTTTTTTTTTAAAATTTTCTATTAGTTCTTTAATTTAATTCTCGATTCTGAAATTTTTTTTTCTCCGATTTTATTTAACAGTTAGGTTAGAAGTCAGCTCTCGGGGTCAATTGACCAAATTGCCCCTCGCCGGTTCATCCCGGTTTGCAATTAATTCAATATTTCTTCCGGCTCCCTGACCTAATTATTTGACTGGCTTAACAGTTCTTTATCATGATCTTCTCTTTTCCACTGTGTTCATAAGGGTCCTAAGGACCGCGGCGTCACATTTTAAGATTCGAAATTTGAGTTTAAAATGACTTCGCAGTCATTCCCGAGAAGGTCACCCATCGCTGTGACTCTCATCTCGTTTAACTTCTTATGTTCTGTTTTTCTTATTTATACTTAACTAATTGAACATTACTAATTATTTGTGTTTATGGCTTATCTAGTTGTCTTAAGTGTGGTTCTAATCCCCTTAATTATCCGAACCGACACCGGTCACCGGAACAGTGAAATCTACCAGGCTATGCAAACGGGGGTGTTACAATGTTCCAGCAAATGGCCAAGTTTTTCAGACAAATGGCTGGGGTAATGCCACCACCACCACCTCCACAGCAGAAATCCCATCTGGAAAAACTGAAAAAATTTGGAGTAGTAGATTTCTTTGGCAAGAGAGAAGATGATTTTGTTACAGTAGAGAACTGGTAGAATAGAACAGGGAGAGTTTTAAAACAAATCTACTGCACTCCAGAGCAAAACTTAGAAGCTGCTGTATCTCTACAGCAAGATGATGCATATCAATGGTGGGATACAGTGTCTAGTGAAGTGCAGCCAGAATAAATAACCTAGGACTTCTTCCTCTCAGAGTTAAAAAAGAAGTATGTGGGTAGTGTATATTTGAAAGAGAGAAGAAGAGAATTCATTAAACTGAGGCAGAGACAGTTGACAGTGGCAGAGTATGAAAAAGAATTTATTAGACTAAGCCGTTATAGAAGGGAGAAAGTCCCTAATGAGGCCGAGAGGTGTGAAAGATTTGAAGAGGGGTTAAATGAAAACATAAAGATAATGATCACTGCCTTAGGAATCACAGACTTCACCAAGTTAGTGGAAGCTGCAGTAAAAGGAGAGAAAGTCAGAATAAGTGAGTAGACCAGAAGAGAAAGACAGCAGAAGAGGGGCTCGGGTCAGTCTAGCTCATCTCTTGCACCTGGGAAGAAGTTCAAAGGTCCACTGCTCAGAGTTCAGGTCAGCCTCAAGGTCAGGGTTAGTCCTAGGGGCCCAGGCCACAGTTTACACCTAGAAGAGGCCAGTCCACACCATCAATGGGTAGCTCTCTAGGGACAATGTTCAGGGGACCAGCCCCAACATCTTCTGCTTGTCCACACTACATGAAGTGGCATAAGGGGGAGTGTTGGAGAGTGACGGGTGCCTGCCTAAGGTGTGGGTCGATAGAGCATCAGTTAAGAAACTGTCCACGCGGCACTGCCACAGTTGCCCCAGCACAAGTAAATAGACCTACCCCTGCACCTCAAAGGGGTAGGAAGTTCGGTAAATCTGAGGCAGTTAGTCCATCACTGAGGCCTACATCTAAGCCAGCTGAGAGGCCAGAGGCTAGAGCACCTGCCAGAGCCTATGCCATGAGAGCTCAGGAGGAGCAAGATGCCCCGAATGTTATAAGGGGTACATTCTCCCTCTACAACACATCTATGCATGCATTAGTGGATCCAGGATCCACTCATTCATACATCTGCATCAACTTACCCGTAGAAAGGGGGATACTAGTAGGGGAGAGTGACCAAGGCATTCTGGTCACTAATCCATTGGGCCATAATGTAGTGGTGAACAAGGTGTACAAAGGTTGCCTATTAAGGATTCAGGGGTATGAATTCTTGGCAAACCTGATTGAATTTCCTTTCCATGAGTTTGACATGATTTTGGAAATGGACTGGTTGTCACGTTATCAAGCAATGGTTAATTGTAAATTGAAGAGGATTTCCTTGAAAACTCCTGAGGGTAATGAGATTACAGTTGTGTGGGAAAGGACAGATTTCTCGTCCAACGTCATCTCAGCCATAGTTATAAGAAAACTGATAAGAAAAGGCTGTGAAGCCTACCTAGCACATGTGGTGGATACTAGGCGGGCTAAGCCAGATCTGTATGACATACCCATAGTAAGAGACTTCCCAGATGTGTTCCCTGAAGAATTGCCTGGTTTACCACCAGAAAGGGAAGTCGAATTTGCTATTGAAGTACTGCCGGGTACAGCACCAATCTCTATTAATCCTTATAGGATGGCACCTACTGAGTTAAAGGAGCTGAAAATCCAGTTGTGAGAGTTACTGGATAAGGGGTTCATACACCCCAGTGTGTCACCATGGGGAGCTCCAGTGCTATTTGTAAAGAAGAAGGATGGGACTTTGAGGTTATGCATTGATTACCGACAGTTGAATAAAGTGACTGTGAAGAACAAGTATCTGTTGCCTAGAATTGATGATCTGTTTGATCAGTTGAAGGGAGCAGGAGTATTTTCTAAAATCGATCTCAGATCAGGGTATCATCAGTTGAGGGTGAAGGATGCAAATGTACTAAAGACTGCATTCAGTACCCGGTATGGGCATTATGAGTTCCTGGTGATGCCCTTTAGCCTAACAAATGCACCAGCAGCATTCATGGACCTTATGAACCATATCTTCCATCCATACCTAAATCAGTTCATAGTGGTCTTTATTGATGATATTTTGGTGTATTCCAAGACCAAGGAAGAACATGATGAACATTTGAGAATTGTCCTGTAAACCCTGAGAGAAAAGAAGCTGTATGCTAAGTTGTCCAAGTGTGACTTCTGGTTGAATGAGATTGCATTCCTTGGACACATAGTATTAGCTAATGGGATTAGAGTGGATCCCAAGAAACTAGAAGCAGTGATGGAATGGAAGCCTCCCAGAAATACAACTAATGTTAGAAGTTTCTTGGGGCTAGTAGGGTATTATAGAAGATTTGTGAAGGATTTCTCTTTAATAGCTGCTCCAATGACCAAGTTGTTACACAAGAATGTTAGATTTAACTGGAATGACAAGTGTCAGACCAGTTTTGAGAAGTTGAAGGCTATGTTAACAGAGGCACCAGTGTTAACATAGCCAATGTCAGGAAAGGACTTTGTGTTCTACAGTGATGCTTCACATAATGGGTTAGGGTGTGTATTGATGCAAGAGGAGAAGGTGGTCACCTGTGCTTCCAGGCAGCTAAGACCACATGAACATAACTACCCTACTCATGATCTAGAACTTATAACAATTATCTTTGCACTGAAGATATGGAGGCACTACTTATATGGTGAAAAGTGCTACATTTACACAGACCACAAAAGTCTATAATATTTACCCCAGAAGGAGCTCAACCTTAGACAAAGGCGATGGATTGAGTTCCTGAAGGACTATGATTGTGTGATTGACTATCATCCTGGGAAGGCAAATGTAGTTGCTTATGCTTTGAGCCGAAAATACATCACAGCTTTGAGATCATTGAATGCCCGTCTATCCTTAGCTCGAGATGGAGCTATTTTGGTTGAGTTGCAAGTGAGGCCAAACCTGCTACAATAGATTTTAGATGGGCAGAAGGTAGATGAGAAGTTAATGGCTACTATGAGCAAAATCTCAGAAGGGAAGGCAACTAACCATAAGGTAAAAGCAGATAGGTGTCTGTACTACAATAGAAGAGTATGTGTACCAGATGATGGGGAATTGAAAGCCAGTATTCTAAAAGAGGCACACACCAGTGTTTATACTGTGGACCCAAGAAGTACAAAAATGTATCATAATCTGAAGCTTCATTATTGGTGGCCTGGTATGAAGAAGGACATAGCTGACTATGTGATTAAATGCTTGACATGTCAGCAAGTCAAGGCAGAACATCAAGTTCCATCGGGTTTGCTACAACCTGTACGCATACCTGAATGGAAATGGGATCGGGTCACTATGGATTTTGTAAATGGTCTACCTCTCACCCAGAAGAAGCATGGCGCAGTATGGGTGATAGTGGATAGATTGATGAAGTTAGCACACTCTCTGTCAATTAGGACTGATTACTCACTGGAGAAGTTAGCAGAATTATATATCAGTGAGATAGTTAGACTGCATAGAATTCCACTTTCCATCATATCTGATCGAGACCCAAGGTTTACATCGAGATTTTGGAAGAAGTTGCATGAATCCTTGGGTACACAACTCCACTTCAACACAGCTTTCCATCCTCAGACAGATGGGCAATCAGAAAGAGTAATCCAGGTAAACATTGAAACCAATTGAATTAATACAAATATTGAATTGAAATGATAATAATAAAATGAAATATATGTCAGGTCCTTGAGGATATGTTGAGGAGTTGTGTCATTAAGTTTGAGGGAAGTTGGGATAGATACCTCCCACTGGCAGAATTTTCATACAGCAATAGCTACCAAGCTAGCATCCAAATGGCCTCATATGAAGCACTATATGGGAGGAAATGTAGAACTCCAGTGTGTTGGATCGAATTAGGTGAAGACAAACTGGTAGGGCCAGACCTGGTGAAACAAACTAAGGAGAAGGTAAAGCTAATTAAAGCCAATTTGAAGGTTGCCTCAGACAGACAGAAATCTTATGCTGACTTGAAGAGAAAAGAAATAGAATATGCAGTTGACGATAAAGTGTTCCTCAAGGTGTCACCATGGAAGAAGGTACTAAGATTTGGAAGAAAAGGTAAGTTAAGTCCTAGGTTCATTAGCCTATATGAAGTCATTGAACGTGTGGGACCAGTGGCTTACAGGTTAGCTTTACCACCAAGCTAGACAAGATCCACAATGTGTTCCACATATCTATGCTAAGAAGATACCACTCAGATCCTTCACATGTCATCTCCATGGAAGAAATTGAAGTACAACCGGATTTGACATATGAAGAAGAATCCATATGGATCCTGGCTTAGGAAATAAAAGAGTTGAGGAATAAGTAGATTCCACTGGTAAAAGTGCTTTGGAGGCACCACAACACCGAGGAGGCAACATGGGAAAGTGAAGAGACGATGAATCAACAGTTCTATCAATTATTTGCATCAGGTAAATTTCAAAGATGAAATTTAAATTAGAGGGGAAGAGTTGTAACACCCTCACTGTAGCAATTCTGTACATTCTATTGTTCAGGTGACCGATGTCGGTCTGGATAGCTAAAACATCTGAAAAAATATTTAAACTAAAGTGAGGAACTATAATTAACTCAAATATTAATAAAAAAAAATTTAGGAAAAATTTTAGAAATAAAATACAACCAAGTTAAATGAGCCGGTACCCCAGCGATGGGTAACTCAATCGGAAGTTGCGGTCCTCGCAATTAGGAGCACTAAACCTAGGAGAAAATTCATCAAATAATTTTTGGGACTCCAGAGAAGAGTCATTGAGGTTTCTATAGTATTAGAATGCCAAGAAAACGCTTAGAAAATTTTTAGATCGGTACAGACAATTTTGGCTCAATAAGCCAAATGGAGGACATTTTGGTCATTTCGTCTTCAGAGATGATTTTTGGCTGACTTGTCTAGTTAAGTAAATAATTATTATGATCTAAAATATGAATAAATATTGCTAAAAATTTAAACAAAAATAAGTAGAAAAGAAAAGGAAAGAAAAATGAAAGAAATAGGCAATTATGACATCATGTGATGTCATTAAAAGTGCTCCCACCAATCACATTTAAACAACCACTTAATTAACTAATAAAAAGAGATAATTGAGACAAAAAAAAAATCAAAACACAATCTGCCTTCTTCCTCCATCAAACCAGCCGAATTCCTTACTTAACCCAAACCTCCATTAAAAGCTTCATCAAGCTTCACACCCCACTTAACCTCACCATAAACCCACTCAAGCTCTTCATAAAAACTCTTCCTTGCACCTTAAACTCTCTCTAACCAGCAAAAAGAAGAAGGGAAAGGGAAGGTTTTACAACTTGGGAGTTAGCTCTAACAAGATTAGTGTCCAATTCCTTGATTCTTTCATTTAAATTCTTGTTAGAATGATAAATTTGAGCTAAGATATATGACATTCCATTAAAAATAAATATGTTAAGGTGTTACCCTATTTTTGGCAGCCATGAACTTGTTATGGATTTGATGATATCTTTGGATTAAATGAGTGAATAGGCCACCCTTGATATGATTGTAACACTTAAAACATTAGTTTATGAGTTTAGTGCAAGAAAATGAAACTTTGGAATTTTAGGGCTAGGGTTTGAAACTCAAATATGGGGGTAGATCCAATTGAACACAAAATGATGTTATAATGGTCATTTAGTGACCATTTGGTGTAATTTGAATTATAAATGGAGTGATTGGTGACATTAACTAATATAAAGAATTAGACTGCCTTAAGTGTGCATTCTGGACCCTTTGAGTTCAGTGTGCTCTTGGGGACATAACTCAAGCTAGGCAACTCCAATAGGTGCAAGGACAATTTGAGACTAGATTAGACACAAAATGCAACAATTTTGATGAAGGAACCTACCCCAGAAAACTAGCCTAAGTGGCTCTAAAATTTGACCTAATCCGGGTGACCAATATGCAGTCCCTAGAAAATGACTAAATGAACAATATTCATTCATTTGGTCATAACTCAGTGCATAAAGGTCTAATTGACCTGAATTTTTGCCAATAGAAATAAGAGACATAGCCCTACAACTTTCATGAAGAAAACAAACCCAAATTTTGACCATAACATGTCCAAAAACTGACTTGCTATCAGTGTACAAAAACTACAGAATTGATTCTACTCAGAAATTCTGGAAAAATTATAATCTGGCTAGTTATGGTATTTAGGCCATAACTTGAGCTACAAAACTACAAATAGAGTGATTCAAAAAAATAAATGTAACTAGACACAATAAGGAACAACTTTGATGAAGACCATTTGGCCAAATTCTCACTGTAGAATGACCTATTGGAATAGTGAACTCTAGCCCTCAAAACTGAAATTTCTGATTTGTTCACCATTAGTTAGAAGTATGGATTAGCAACTAATGCCAACACTTTTGGGAACCAAAATGTGGTAAATTTATGTGACTAGGACTTATGTAGCTATTATGCATTGGAAAGTCAATAATTTGACCTAAATAGTAAAATGAATAGTAATCTTACATGTAAAGCATGAAAATTCAATCAATAACTTGGTAATGAGCCCTAGTACACCGAGTAAGATTGGTTTGGATAGGTTGGCATGTCAATAGGGTTCAGTTAGCAGTACTACACATGGCATTATGCCATTCTGTGATTTTATGGTTTTTAGCCATTCTGATATTATGGTGACACTTGGCCTTGTGCCTAATAATTATTACAGCTTATTAGCTATTCTGTTGCACACCGGGAGATACATATGTGACCGATGGTGTGACGGCCCAGGGTACTTGGTACCTAGTGCCAGTTTACCCGTTTATCTAGTCCAATCATCCAATATAGGTTACTTGGGCAACCAAAAATGAAAGTTGATAAATTTAATGAAATAATGGATATGACAAGTACCAAATAAATAAGACTATAAATAATTACCAAAATTTTGTCTGCATGAGACATCAATATACACACTGCATATTTATTTTTCTTTTAGTTCTTTTTATTTTATTATTGGCACCACTAAGCATTATTGCTTAGCGCATCGCTTTTTGCCACGCGTAGGTTCTGGAGAGACTGATAGAGAGCCCAGCAGACCACAGACAGGGTGAGGTCACAGATCTGCATAGAGTCAGAGTCACCTCTCATTTGCAGTGTATCAGTGGTAGGACCTTTAGGTTCCTTTTGAAATTTTGTTTTTGCATTTTGTAATAGGCAGTAGTTTGTGATTTGTAAATTATGAACTCATATAAATAGTAAATTTATGTAATCATATGTTGATGTACATATTTTAGAAAATTTCGTTAATTAATATAATTTGAGAATATCTTCATGAAATTAAATTTGATTTTGATCTGAATGAAATTGTGGATTCATGTTGAAAACTTAAGATGGTTGTGATTGTTGAAAACTGTTGAGACCATGTTGATGGTTATTGGAGTTGAGAATATGTTTTGGAAGTATTTTTCACAGGTTCCGAAGAACTGTTTTGCCCATTTTTAGCCAGTACTCTATCAGATTTTCTATAAAAATTTTGAAACCTCAAATGAATTTATAATTTCAATAAATGACTTAAATGAGTTAAATTTCACAAATTGCACTTTATAACCATGAAGAAATAAATTAAGAAAGGATAAAAATAATTGGGATAAAATTGGGTGTTCCGGTACACTGTGTGGCATATCTTGCTCGGCTACACTGTAGACGGATAAGGGGTCTCACACCCTCACTTTAGGTAGTTCCGTACATTCTACTATTCTGATGATTAACGTCTATACGGACAGCTAGGATATCAAGATCCTCAATTAAACTAGAGTGAGGAGTCATAAATTGATTGAATAAAGATTAAGTAAAGTTAAAGGAAAAAGAAAGAAGTGAAGTGCAAATTAGTTAAATGAGCAGGAGGTCCTAATGATGGGTAACCTTACGGGGAAGTAACTGAAAGTTCAGTTGCCAACCCCACACTCATGGGAAACCCTATGGGACATTTATTTAAGACTTAATTAAAGGATTAATGACAATTTAAATGTCAAGGAAATGCAAGAAAATTTAATGCCAATCGATAAAAGTAATTATAACTTGATGAACTCAATAAAGGGTATTTTGGTCATTCTCTTGGAGAATTAACCTTTGATCAAAATGTCAATTAAATTAAGTGAAATTAATGTAATAAAATATGATGGAATTTTGATGAGAATTCAACTAGAGAAGAGTAATTGAAAGAAGAAAAGAAATAAAAACTTAATTTTTAATTATGACATAAGCATAACTACATGATGATCTAATTAAAATCCAATCAAATAGAGACATACATATAAACATAAGACAGATCTAATTAATTTATCTGTATCACCAAAAGCCTTCATTATCTTCTTCAAGTCCTTTGGCTGAACCTCTTCTCCATTTCTCTTTCCACCATTTTTAACTTCTTCAAGCTTTGAGTTCTTGGTTCCCTCACCATATTTCCCATAAGCCCCAACATTAAAATTTACTAATAGAACATGATTAAGAGTTTGGGAGCAAAAAGAAGAGAAGAAATTGAAGTTTTGGCAAGCTTGGAAATGTGCTAAGTGAGGTTAGTGCTAAATCCCTTGTTTTTTCTTCTTCTAGTGTTGAAACTTTGGTGAATTATAATGGAATTAAATGAATAATGATGGAATTGATGGATGTTTGAATGACATGAAATTTGGCTAGCCTTGTGGAAGTGAGGATTTGATATGCTTTGATGAATTAAACGTAACACCCTCACCATAGGTAGTTCATACATCCTATTGTTTCGATGACTAACATCTATTCGGATAGTCAGAATGCCTTGAACTACATTTAAATAATAATGAGGAGACATAAAATGATAAAATATCTGATAAGAAAATACGAGGAAAAATAAAAGACATGAAATGAAATTAAGTTAAATGAGCCGTGTCCCAGCCCCAACATTAATCAAAGTTGTTCCTTTATGTGTCTTCTTTAATTACCTCTTTGAATCACTCCATTTGGAGTTTTCTAGTTCAAGTTATGCTACTTTCTTTAGGACTAGCCAGATTGGCATCTACCCAGAATTTCAGGGCAGAAATGGTTCTGACAGTTTTGATACCCTGAATTTTGGTTAGCAATTCAATGGGTTATGGTTAGAATTTGGTTTGGTGTTCTTCATGAAAGTTGTTCTCAATTTTCTAAGCTTTTCATTGATATAAATTTCAGGTCAATTTGATTCCATTTGAACAAACACTGTTTATTTGGTCATTTTCCAGGGATAGCATGTTGGTCACCCGGATTAGGTTAATTTTTTGATCAACTTGGGTTGGTTTTCTGGGCAGGATTTCTTCACCAAAGTTGTGCCATTATGGGTCTAGTTTCATTTTCAATTGTCCTTACACAAATTGAACCTACACCTTTCAAGTTACACCTGCCCCAACCTGCTGGACTCACACCTAGCCCTGCAGGTCACCTAGGGTAGCATACCTAACCTAAATTCCATTGTCATAAATCACTTCAATTCCTCATCAAATATAGCCAAATGGTCACTAATTGACCATTACAATGTTCATATACCATTACATGAGCAAACCCTAATTTTGCTCAAGTCTCCAAGTTCTCAAAGTTCAATTTATGCATTAAACTTATAATTTCAACTTATATCATGTCCTTAAACATGAATTGAGTGAGAGAGACAATAAATTGGGCACTAACCTTAGTTGAAGAGTTTCTCACACTTGCAAAACCTCTTTGTTTCCTTTCCTTTTTGCTGCCTTAAGTTTACAAAAGGTATAAAGATCAAATTTAGTGAAGACAAGGTAGGGTTTATGGTGATTTAAGGTGGGTTTTAAAGCTTTGTTGAGATGGCAATAGTGGAACACCATGGAGTTGGTTCGGCCAGCTGAAGAAGCAAGACAATTCTAGAGTTTTTTTTCTTAATTCTTATCTCTTTTATTTGTTTTAAGAAGACTTGCTAAATGGTGATTGGTGGGAGGTTTTAAATGACATCATTATGATGTCATAATTAGGCATTTTATTCATTTTTTTTCTTTCATTTCTACTCACTTCAAATTAATTTTTCATCAACATTAATTCATATTTTATGTCATATAATTTATGTACTTAATTGGACAAGTTGGTCAAAAATCATCTCTGAAGACGAAGTGACCAAAATGCCCTCCGTTTGGCTTAACGAGCTAAAATTGTGTGTACCCATTGATTTAATTTTCCTTGGCTTTTCTTAGTAATTTATTGTCATCGAACCCTCAATAACCTTTTACTGGAGTCCCAAAAATTATTTCATGGAGTTTTCCCCTGGTCTAGGGTTGCTAACGGCCTTCACCGTCACTTCCCGTTAGGGTCACTCATCGCTGGGACTACGGCTCATTTAACCTTAGTGCATTTCATTTATAAAAATTTGTCTTAATTTTTCTTATCATTATTTAGTTTATTTATAACTCCTTACTCTATTCTAATTATGATTCTAAATATTCTAGCTGCCCGGACCGACATTGGTCACCAGAATAGTAGAACGTACAGGCTAGCTAAAGTGAGGATGTTACAGCTCTTCCCCTCTAACAAAAATTTTATCCTTAAAATTTACCTAATGCAAATAGTTGAGGGAACTGCTGCCTCATCATCTCTTTACTTTCCTAAGTTGCCTCCTCCGTATTATAGTGCCTCCAAAGCACTTTCACCTGTGAAATTTGTTTATTTCTCAATTCCTTTACTTTCCGAGATGGATCCGTATGGGTTCTTCTGCATATGTCAAGTCCGATTGAATTTCAATCTCTTCCATGGAGATGACATGTGAAGGGTCTGAGAAGTATCTTCTTAGCATCGACACATGAAACACATTGTGGATCTTATCCAGTTCTGGTGGTAAAGCTAACCGATAGGCCACTGGTCCCACACGTTCAATGACTTTATATGGGCCAATGAACCTAGGACATAACTTACCCTTTCTTCCAAACCTTAGTACCTTCTTCCACGGTGAGACTTTGAGAAACACTTTGTAGGCAACTGCATACTCTATCTCTTTTCTCTTCAAGTCAGCATAAGATTTCTGTCTATCTGAGGCAACCTTTAAATTAGCTTTGATTAACTTTACTTTCTCCTCAGTCTGTTTTACCAGGTTTGGTCCTACTAGCTTATCTTCTCCCAATTTAGTCCAACACTCTGGGGTTCTACACTTCCTCCCATACAGTGCTTCATACGGGGCCATTTGGATGCTAGCTTGGTAGCTATTATTATTTGCGAATTCTGCCAGTGGGAGGTATCTATCCCAACTCCCCTCAAACTCAATGACACAACTCCTCAACATATCCTCAAGGACCTGGATTACTTGTTCCGACTGTCCATCCTTCTGAAGATGAAAAGCCATGATAAACTGGAGTTGTGTGCCCAAGGCTTCTTGCAACTTCTTCCAAAATCTCGATGTAAACCTTGGGTCTCGATAAGATATGATGAAAAGTGAGATTCCATACAGTCTAACTATCCCACTGATATACAACTCTGCTAGCTTCTCCATTGAGTAGTTAGTCCTAACTGGCAGAAAATGTGCTGACTTCGTCAATCTATCCACTATCACCCACACTGCATCATGCTTCTTCTAGGTGAAAGGTAGACCACTGACAAAATCCACAGTGACCCAGTCCCATTTCCATTCAGGTATGCTTATAGGCTGATGGAACTTGATGTTATGCTTTAACTTGTTGACATGTCAAGCACCTAGTAACATAGTCAGCTATATCCTTCTTCATACCAGGCCACTAATAATGAGGCTTCAAATCATTATACATTTTTATGCTTCCCGGGTGCATAGCATAAACACTGGTGTGTGCTTCTTTCAGAATACTAGTCTTCAATTCCCCATCATTTGGCACACACACTCCTCCTTTGTAGTACAGACACCCATCTGCTTTCACCTCATAATCAGTTTCCTTTCCCTTTAAGATTTTTCCCATAATAGCCATTAATTTTTCATCTGCCTTCTGCCCATATTGTATCTACTGTAGCAGGTTTGGCCTCACTTGTAACTCAGCCAAAATAGCTCCATCTTGAGCTAAAGACAAATGGGCATTTAGTGATCTTAATGCTGTGATGGACTTTCAGCAACTACATTTGCCTTCCCAGGATGGTAATCTATCACACAATCATAGTCCTTTAGGAACTCAATCCATCGGCTCTGTCAAAGGTTGAGCTCCTTTTGGGTTGGCAAGTATTTTAGACTTTTGTGGTCTGTATAGATGTACCACTTCTCACCATACAAATAATGCCTCCATAGCTTCAGTGCAAAGATAATTGCTGCTAGCTCTAGATCATGAGTAGGGTAGTTCTGATCATGTGGCCTTAACTGCCTGGAAGCATAGGCGACCACTTTCCCCTCTTGCATCAATACACACCCTAACCTATTATGCGAGCATCACTATAGACCACAAAGTCCTTTCCCGTTACTGGCTATATTAACATTGGTGCCTTTGTCAACATAGCTTTTAGCCTCTCAAAACTGGCTTGGCACTTGTCGTTCTAACCAAATTTCACATTCTTGTGTAACAACTTGGTCATTGGAGCAACTATGAGAGAGAACCCCTTCACAAATCTTCTATAATACCCAACTAGCCCTAAGAAACTTCTAACCTTAGTTGTATTTCTGGGAAGTTTCCATTCTATCACTGCTTTTATCTTCTTAGGATCCACTCTAATCCCCTCAGCTGATACTATGTGTCCAAGGAAGGAGATCTAACTCATCTAGAAGTCACACTTGGACAACTTAGCATACAGCTTCTTTTCTCGCAGGGTTTGCAGAAAAATCCTCAAATGTTCATTATGTTCTTCCTTGGTCTTGGAATACACCAAGATGTCATCAATGAAGACCACTATAAACCGATCCAGATATGGATGAAAGATACAGTTCATAAGGTCCACGAATGCTGCTGGTGCATTTGTTAATCCAAACGGCATCACTAGGAATTCATAATGCCCATATCGGATTCTGAATGCAGTTTTAGACACATCTGCATCCTTTACGCTCAACTGATGATACCCTGATCCGAGATCAATTTTTGAAAATACACCGGCTCCCTTCAACTGATCAAACAGATCGTCAATTCTGGGCAATGGATATTTATTCTTCACAATTACTTTGTTCAATTGCCGATAATCAATGCACAATCTTAAGGTTTTATCCTTTTTCTTCACAAATAGCACCAGAGCTCCCCATGGTGACACACTGGGGCGTATGAACCCCTTATCTAGTAACTCCTACAACTGGATTTTTAGCTTCTTCAATTCTGTGGGTGCCATCCTATAAGGAGCAATAGAAATTGGTGCTATACCCGGCATTATCTCAATAGCAAATTCGACTTCTCTTTCTGGTGGTAAATCAGGAAATTCTTTAGGAAACACATCTGCGAAGTCTCTTACTGTGGGTATATCACACAGGTTTGGCTTAGCCTGCCTAGTATCAACCACGTGTGCTAGGTAGGCTTCATAGCCCTTTCTCATCAATCTTCTTGCAACTGTGGCTGAGATGATATTGGACAGGAAATCTGTCCATTCACCCACAACTAAAGTCTCATTACCCTCAGGAGTTTTCAGAGAAATCCTGTTTAGTTTACAATCAACTATTGCCTAATGACGTGATAACCAGTCCATTCCCAAAATCATATCAAACTCATAGAAGGGCAATTCAATTAGGTCTTCCGAGAATTCATACCCCTGAATCCTCAACGGGCAACCTTTATACACCTTATTCACTACCACACTGTGACCTAGTGGATTTGTGACCAAAATGTCTTGGTCACTCTCCTCAACTAAGATTCCCCTCTCTACGGGTAGCTTGATACAAATATATGAATGGCTAGATCCTGGATCCACCAATGCATGCACAGGCAAAGTGTAGAGGAAGAACATACCCCTGATGACATCTAGGGCATCTTGCTCCTCCTAGGCTCTCATGGCATAAGTTATGGCAGGTACTCTGGCCTCTAGCCTCTTGGCTGACTCAGATGTAGGCCTCATGTAACATCCTCACTTTAGCCAGTCCGTACAGTCTACTGTTTAAGTGACCAATGTCAGTCCGGGCAGCTAGAATATTTGAAATTATAATTAGACTAGAGTGAGGAGTTATAAATAAACCAAATAATGATCAGAAAAATCAAGGAAAATTTTTAGGAATGAAATGCACTAAGGTTAAATGAGCCGTAACCCCAGTGATGAGTAACCAGAAGGGGAAGTGACGGTGAAGGCCGTTAACAACCCTAGACCCAGGAAAAATTCATGAAATAATTTTTGGGACCTCAGGGAAGGATTATTGGGGTTCCAATGACAATAAAATGTTAAGAAAACACAAGGAATATTTATATAATTGGTACACAATTTTAGTTCATTAAGCCAAACGGAGGGCATTTTGGTCATTTCATCTTCAGAGATGATTTTTGACCAACTTGTCCATTTAAGTAAGTGAATTATATGACATAAAATATGAACAAATAGTGATGAAAAATTTATTAAAAATGAATAGAAAGGGAAAGAAAAGAAAATGAAAGTAAATAGGATTTATTACATAATGGTTATGTAAGCATGAGGTAATAACAATTTTTGGCCAATCAAAATTAATAAATACATTCAAAATACATTAAAAAGAAAAGAAAGAAGTCATAAATCTAGAATAAACCAGTAGCCATCCCTCTCTTCTCCAAGCCGCACCATAGCTCCTCCATTGCCAAGCTTACCAATGCTTGAGTTTCTTGGTTTTTCACCAACTAAAGCCTATGTTCCCAACACAAAATCTTACTCTTTCATCTTAGTGAAGCTTTTGGGAGCAAAAATAATTAAAA
Organism: Hevea brasiliensis; assembly: GCF_030052815.1. Taxonomy (NCBI): domain Eukaryota; kingdom Viridiplantae; phylum Streptophyta; class Magnoliopsida; order Malpighiales; family Euphorbiaceae; genus Hevea; species Hevea brasiliensis. The sequence continues at coordinate 56,207,840 of NC_079494.1, forward strand.
AGGAAGAGTTCTTACAATCTTGGAAGTGTCTCCATTAGAGGTTAGTGACCAAACTTACTCTTTTTCTTGCAATTCATGTTGAAGGAGTGGAATTAAATACAAATTTACAAGAAAATGGAATAAACATCATCTGTATGCCCTTCTTAAAATTTAGGTAGCCTTGGATTTGGTAGGGTTTTGACGATTTCTTTGAACTAAAATGGTAGTATGGTTGCCCTTAGCATTAGTCTCTTAAGTAGGATAATGAAATGTAAACAAATGCTGAATTTGAAATGCAGAAGTTAGGGTTTGGACACAAACATGAGACTTTGTTCATGTAATGGTGGAAGTAAGTTTTAATGGTCAATTAGTGACCATTTGGTTATGTGTGATTAAGAATGAAGTGGTTTGTGCCATGAGAATTGAAGCTAGGTATGCTGCCCTTGGTGACCTACAGAACTGGGTGTGAGTCCAGTAGGTTTGCATAGCTATAACTGGAGTTGTGTAGGTTCAATTGGTGCAAGGCCAATTGGACATGAAACTAGACACATAATGGCACAACTTTGGTGAAGAAATCCTGCCTAGGAAACTAAACCAAGTTGACCTAAAAATTTCCCTAATCTGGGTGACTTGCATTCTGCCTGGGCAACCAAATGAACAGTGTTTATTCATTTGGTCATAACTTAGTGTAGAAAGGTCCAATTGACCTGAAATTTTACATTCATGAAGAAACCAAACCCAAATTTTGATCATAACATGTTCAAAAATTAACCTGAAATCAATGTACAAAACACTGTAGATTTTTTCTGTCTAGAAAATCTGGAAAATTTGCAATCCGGCCAGTTATGGTATTTAGGCCATAACTTGAGCTATAAAACTCCAAATGTGATTAAAAAAAAGAAATGTAACTAGACATAATAAGGAACAACTATCATGAAGACAAATTTGCCAAATTCCTATTATATAAATGACTAATAGAACAATAAACTTAGTGCTTGAATCTGAAAATTGAGAATAACTAACACTAAGCTTTGAAATGGTATTGGCAACCGATACCAACAACTTTAGAATGCAAAATGTGGTATGTTGGCGATATTAGAACCAATATACCTATTTTCTATGAAAAAGTCAACATTTTAGTTGACTAATGAAATAAATAGTAATAATGAAACTTCAATTTCAAGAATTGTAAAATTTAATAGTGTAACATGCCCTAGTACACATAGTAAGATTGGTTTGGATAGGTTGGCATGCCAATAGGGTTCAGTTAGCAGTACTGCACATGGCATTATGCCATTCTGATATCAGTACGATACTTGGCCTTGTGCTTAATATTTATTACAGCTTATTAGCTGTTCTGTTGCATACTGGGAGACACATTGTGATCAAAGGTATGATGGCCCGAGGTACTTGGTACCCAGTGCTAGTTTACCCGTTTATCCAGTCCAGTCGACTAGTATAGGTTACTTGGGCAATTAAAAATAAATCTTAGCAAATTTTAATCAAATAATACTATAATAAATGCCAGAAATTAAGTCTACATAAAATGTCAATATACATTCTACATATTTATTTTATTTTAGTTATTTTATTTTATATTGGCACCACTAAGCAGAATTGCTTAGCACGTCGCTTTTGCCACGCTTAGGTACTGGAGACATAGCTGGGGAGTCCAGCAGACCTCAGACTGGGTGAATTGTCAGATCTGTACAGAGTCCATAGTCACCTCATATCTGCAGTGCACTTGGTAGGACATTAGGACCTTAGGTTGTATTTTGTGTTTTGCATTTTGTAATAGTTTTGATTGTAATTACAAACTCTTGAAATCATGTGATAATGGAAATATATGAAATTTCATGTTATTGAAATTTTCTATATATTATGTTGAAAAATGAAATGTTAGGAAATATTCATGAATGTGATTCGAATTGTGATGTGAACAACAATTTTAAAAATGGTGTTGAGATTTGGAGATTGAGTTGATATGTGTGTATATTGGAGTTCTGGATTTAAAAACTATATTGGAAGTGTCTTTTAAATAGTTTCAGAAGATTTATTTTCCAATTTACAGCCGACACTCTGCCGGATTTTCTATAAAAATTTATGAAAAATTCAGATTAATCAAATTTGAAAATAAATGATATAATTGGTAAATTCTGCACTTGGTGAATAGTAAATAAATAAATTATGGAGGGTAAATTGTCATGAAATAAGTTATGGTGCTCCACACACTGTGTGGCATATCTTGCTCAGCTACACTATTGACGGGTAAGGGGTGTCACATTTAGTGGTATCAGAGCATCGATTTAGGCATTTCTAGGCCTATATAGAGTGCTTACCATTGCATTGCATTTGTAAGTGTTGAGGTGACACTGATGCAAATCTATTTGTTTTCTTATTTTGATTAGGATATGGATCCTACTTCTCAAAGAGCAGTTGATGAAGAGGTGAAGAGTCGTGCTCCACCAAGGGCTGAATCTGGAGGCAGGGGAGAATTTGCTCCACCAGCAGCTGAGGCACCTACCCAACCTCAGTTTGTGTTATTTCAGCAAATGATCAAATTTTACCGGCAAATGATGGGGGCAATCCACCACCACAACCACAGCCACAACCTCCACTAGCACCACAGAAGTTCGATCTGGAAAAATTATGAAAGCATGGGGCTGTGGATTTCTTTGGGAAGAAGGAGGATGACCCCATGATAGCTCAAAACTGGTTGGATAGAACTGTAAGAGTGTTGAAACAGCTTCATTGCACCCCTGAGCAGAACTTGGAGGGTGCTGTGTCCCTACTTCAAGATGATGCATACCAGTGGTGGGACATAGTATCCAGTGAGGTGCAACTGGATCAGATCACCTGGGATTTCTTCCTCACAGAGTTCAGGAAGAAGTATGTCAGTAAAGTGTATTTAGAAGAGAGAAGAAGAAAATTTATCAGTCTGAGACAGAGGCAATAATCAATGGTAGAGTATGAGCGTGAATTCATCAGAGTAAGTCAGTATGGGAGGAAGATAGTCCCTACAGAGGCAGAAAGGTGCAGAAGGTTCGAAGAAGGGCTCAATGACAATATCAAAGTCATGATAACAGCATTGGAGATCATGGATTTTGACAAATTAGTAGATGCTACATCGAAAGTAGAAAGAGTCCGAATAAATGACCAAAATAGAAGGGAAAGATAGCAGAAGAGGGGTCCAGGTCAGTCCAGCTCATTCTCTGCTCCCAATAAGAAGTCTAAGGGTCCTCTTGCTCAGAGTTCAGGATAGCCACAAGGTCAGAGTCAGTCCCAGGGGCCCAGAGCATAGTTCATACATAGGAGAGGCTAGTCCACGCCATCAGTGGGCAGCTCTTCAGGGATGGTGTTCAGGGGACCATCCCCAGCATCTTCTGCCTGTCCATACTGCCAGAAGTGGCATAAGGGAGACTATTGGCAAGTGATTGGTGCATGCTTACGGTGTGGATCTACAGAGCATCAGATCAAAAATTATCCAAAGAGGACTACTATAGTTGCCCCAACACAAGTAGATAGGCCTGCCCTTGCACCTCAAAGGAGTAGGAAGTCCGATAAATCTGAGGCAGCTGGTCCATCACTGAGGCCTGCATCTGAGTCGGCCGAGAGGCCAGAGGCTAGAGCACCTGCCAGAGCCTATGCCATAAGAGCTCAGGAGGAGCAAGATGCCCCAAATGTTATTAGGGGTACGTTTTTCCTCTACACCTTACCTGTGCATGCATTGGTGGATCCAGGATCTACCCATTCATATATCTACATCAAGCTACCCATAGAGAGGGGAGTTTAGGTAGAGGAGAGTGATCAAGACATTCTAGTCACAAATCCACTAGGCCACAGTGTGGTAGTGAATAAGGTGTATAAAGGTTGCCCGTTGAGGATTCAAGGGTATGAATTCTCGGTAGACCTAATTTAATTACCCTTCCACGAATTTGACGTGATTTTGGGAATGGACTAGTTGTCACGTCATTAGGCAATAGTTGATTGTAAACTGAAGAGGATTTCTCTGAAAACTCCTGAGAGTAATGAGATTTCAGTTGTGGGTGAAAGGACAAATTTCCTGTCCAATGTTATCTCAGCCACAATTGTAAGAAGATTGATGAGAAAAGGCTGTGAAGCTTACCTAGCACACGTGGTTGATACTTGGCCGGCTAAGCCAAACCTGTGTGATATACCCACAGTAAGAGACTTCCCAGATGTGTTTCTTGAAGAATTGCCTGGTTTACTGCCAGAAAAGGAAGTCAAATTTGCTATTGAGGTAATGCTGGGTACAGTACCAATTTCTATTGCTCCTTATAGGATGGCACCCACTGAATTCAGGTAGTTGAAAATTCAGATGCAGGAGTTACTCGATAATGGGTTCATACGCCCTAGTGTGTCACCATGGGGAGCTCCGGTGCTGTTTGTGAAGAAAAAGGATGGAACCTTAAGATTGTGCATTGATTACCGGCAGTTGAACAAAGTAACTGTGAAGAATAAATATCCGTTGCCTAGAATTAACGATCTGTTTGATCAGTTGAAGGGAGCCGGTGTATTTTCAAAAATTGATCTCAGATCAGGGTATCATCAGTTAAGGGTAAAGGATGCAGATGTGTCAAAAACTGCATTCAGAACCCGGTATGGGCATTATGAATTTCTAATGAAGCCGTTTGGGTTAACAAATGCACCAGCAGCATTTATGGACCTTATGAACCATATCTTCCATCCATATTTAGATTGGTTTACAGTGGTCTTTATCGATGATATTCTGGCGTATTCTAAGACTAGGGTAGAACATGATGAACATTTGAGTATTGTTCTGCAAACCCTACGAGAAAAGAAGTTGTATGCTAAGCTGTCCAAGTGTGACTTCTGGATGAGTGAGATCTCCTTCCTTGGACACACAGTATCAGCTGAAGGGATTAGAGTGGATCCCAAAAAGATAGAAGCAGTGATGGAATGGAAGCCTCCCAAAAATACAGCTGAGGTCAAAAGTTTCTTGGGGCAAGCTGGGTATTATAGAAGATTTGTGAAGGGGTTCTCTCTCATAGCTGCTCCAATGACCAAGTTGTTACACAAAAATGTGAAATTTGGCTGGAACGACAAATGCCAAGCTAGTTTTGAGAGGCTGAAGGCTATGTTGATAGAAGCACCAGCGTTAACACAGCTAGTGTCGAGGAAGGACTTTGTGGTCTACAATGATGCCTCGCATAATGGGTTAGGGTGTGTATTGATGTAAGAGGGGAAAGTGGTCGCCTATGCTTCTAGGCAGTTAAGGCCACATGAATAGAACTACCCTACTCATGAGTTGGAGTTAGTAGCAATTAACTTCACACTGAAGATATGGAGGCATTATTTGTATGGTGAAAAATGCTACATCTATACAGACCACAAAAGTCTAAAATACTTGCCAACCCAGAAGGAGCTCAATCTTAGACAGAGGCGATGGATTGAGTTCCTAAAGGACTATGATTGTGTGATAGATTACCATCCTAGGAAGGCAAATGTATTTGCTGATTGAGCAGAAAGTCCATCACAGCTTTAAGATCACTAAATGCCCATATGTCATTAGCTCAAGATGGAGCTATTTGGCCGAGTTATAAGTGAGGCCAAACTTGCTACAACAAATACAAGATGGGTAGAAAACATATGAAAAATTAATGGCTATTATGGGAAAAATCTCAGAGGGGAAAGAAACTGATTATGAGGTGAAAGTAGATGGGTGTCTGTACTACAAAGAGAGAGTGTGTGTACCAGAAGATAGGGAATCAAAGACTAATATTTTGAAAGAAGCACACCAGTGTTTATGCTATGCACTCAGGAAGCACAAAAATGTATAATAATCTGAAGCCTCATTATTGGTGGCCTGGTATGAAAAAGGATATAGCTGACTATGTTACTAGGTGCTTGACATGTTAGCAAGTTAAAGCAGAACATCAAGTTCCATCAGGATTGCTACAGCCTATAAGCGTACCTAAATGGAAATGGGACTGGGTTACTATGGATTTTTTCAGTGGTCTACCTTTCACCTAGAAGAAGCATGATGCAGTGTGGGTGATAGTGGATAGATTGACAAGGTTAGTACATTTTCTGCCAGTTAGAACTGACTACTCACTGGAGAAATTAGCAAAGTTATATATAAGTGAGGTAGTTAGACTACATGAAATCCCACTTTCCATTATATCTGACCGAGACCCAAGGTTTACATTGAGATTTTGGAAAAAGTTGTAAGAAGCCTTAGGCACACAACTCCACTTTAGCATGCTTTTCATCCTCAGACGGATGGACAGTCGAAACGACTAATCCAGGTAAACCTAAAAACTAATTGAATTTTTACAACTAATAAATTGAAATGATAATAACAATGTGAATTATGTGATAGATCCTTGAGGATATACTGAGGAGTTGTGTCATTGAGTTTGAGGGGAGTTGGGATAGATAACTCCCACTGGCATAATTCGCATATAACAATAGCTATCAAGCTAGCATTCAAATGGCCCTGTATGAAGCACTGTATAAGAGGAAGTGTAGAACCCCAGTATGTTGGACTGAATTGGGCAAAGATAAGCTGGTAGTACCAGACCTAGTGAAACAAACTGAAAAGAAAGTACAAATAATCAAAGCTAATTTGAAGGTTGCCTCAGATAGACAGAAATCTTATGCTGACTTAAAGAGAAAAGAGATAGAGTATGCAGTAGGCGAGAAAGTGTTTCTCGAAGTCTCACCATGGAAGAAAGTACCGAGGTTTGGAAGAAAGGGTAAGTTAAGCCCTAGGTTCATTGGCCCATATGAAGTCATTGAACGTGTGGGACCAGTGGCCTATCGGCTAGCTTTACCACCAGAACTGGATAAGATCCATAATGTATATCTTGTGTCCATGCTAAGAAGATACCGCTCAGACCCTTCACATGTCATCTCCATGGAAGAGATTGAAATCCAACCAAATTTGACATATGCAGAAGAACCCATACGGATACTAGCTCGGGAAGTAAAGGAACTGAGAAATAAAAAAATTCCACTAGTGAAAGTACTTTGGAGGCACCATAATATAGAGGAGGCAACTTGGGAAAGTGAAGAGACAATGAGGCAACAGTTCCCTCAACTTTTTGCATCAGGTAAATTTCGAGGACGAAATTTTTATTAGAGGGGAAGAGCTGTAACATCCTCACTTTAGTTGGTCTGTACAGTCTACTGTTTCGATGACCAATGTCGGTCCGGGCAGCTAGAATATTTGAAATTATAATTAGACTAGAGTGAGGAGTTATAAATAAACCAAATAATGATCAGAAAAATCAAGAAAAATTTTTAAGAATGAAATGCACTAAGGTTAAATGAGCCATAATCCCAGTGATGAGTAATCCGAAGGGGAAGTGACAGTGAAGGCCGTTAGAAACCTTAGACCTAGGGAAAACTTTATGAAATAATTTTTGGGACCTCAGGGAAGGATTATTGGGGTTCCAATGACAATAAAATTTTAAGAAAACACAAGAAAAATTTAATAAATCGGTGAACACAATTTTAGTTCGTTAAGCCAAACGGAGGGCATTTTAGTCATTTCGTCTTTAGAGATGATTTTTGACCAACCATTTAAGTAAGTGAATAATATGATATAAAATATGAACAAATAGTGATGAAAAATTTATTAAAAAAGAATAGAAAGGGAAAGAAAAGAAAATGAAAGTAAATTGGATTTATTACATAATGCTTATGTAGGCATGAGGTAATAACAATTTTTGGCCAATCAAAATTAATTAATACATTCAAAATACATTAAAAAGAAAAGAAAGAAGTCAGAAATCTAGAACAAACCAGCAGCCATCCCTCTCTTCTCCAAGCCGCACCATAGCTCCTCCATTGCCAAGCTCACCAAAGCTTGAGTTTCTTGGTTTTTCACCAACTAAAGCCTAAGTTCCCAACATAAAATCTTACTCTTTCATCTTAGTGAAGCTTTTTGGAGCAAAAAGAAGTAAAAATGAAGAGTTCTTACAATCTTGGAAGTGACTCCATTAGAGGTTAGTGACCAAACTTACTCTTTTTCTTGCAATTCATGTTGAAAGAGTGGAATTAAATGCAAATTTACAAGAAAATGGAATAAACATCACGTGTATGCCCTTCTTAAAATTTCGGCAGCCTTGGATTTGGTAGCATTTTGAAGATTTCTTGGAACTAAAATGGTAGTATGGCTACCCTTAGCATTAGTCACTTGAGTAGGATAATGAAATGTAAACAAATGTTGAATTTGAAATGGAGAAGTTAGGGTTTGGACACAAACTTGAGACTTTGTTCATGTAATGGTGGAAGTAAGTTTTAATGGTCAATTAGTTGCCATTTGGTTATGTGTGATTAAGAAATGAAGTGGTTTGTGTGATGAGAATTGAAGCTAGGTATGCTGCCCTTGGTGACCTGCAAGACTGGGTGTGAGTCTAGCAGGTTTGGGCAGCTATAACTAGAGTTGTGTAGGTTCAATTGGTGCAAGGCCAATTGGACATAAAACCAGACACATAATGGCACAACTTTGGTGGAGAAATCCTGCCCAGAAAACCAAACCAAGTTGACATAAATATTGCCCTAATCCGGGTGACTTGTATTCAGCTTGGGTAAAATGACCAAATGAACAGTATTTATTCATTTGGTCATAACTCAGTGTAGAAAGGTCCAATTGACCTAAAATTTTACCAGAGGATAGCTAAGACATAGACCTACAAAATTCATGAAGAAACCAAACCCAAATTTTGATCATAATATGTTAAAATATTGACCTGCAATTAGTATACAAAATACTATAGATTTGGTTCTGTCCAGAAAATCTGGAAAATTTGCAATCCGGCCAGTTATGGTATTTAGGCCATAAGTTGAGCTAAAAAACACCAGATGGAGTGATTCAAAAAAGAAATGTAACTAGACATAATAAGAAACAACTTTCGTGAAGACAATTTTGCTAAATTCCTACTGTATAAATGACTAATGGAACAGTAAACTTAGTGCTTGAAATCTGAAAATTGTGAATAACTAACACTAAGCTTTGAAATGGTATTGGCAACTAATACCAACAACTTTAGAATGCAAAATGTGGTATGTTGGGGATATTAGAACCAATATACCTATTGTCTATGAAAAAGTCAACATTTTAGTTGACTAATGAAATGAATAGTAATAATGAAACTTCAATTTCAAGAATTGTAAAATTTAAGAGTGTAACATGCCCTAGTATGCCTAGTAAGATTCGTTTGGATAGGTTGGCATGCCAATATTAGTTAGCAGTACTACACATGGCATTATGCCATTCTATAATTTTATGGCTTTTAGCCATTCTGATATCAGTACGATACTTGGCCTTGTGCCCAATGTTTATTACAGCTTATTAGCCGTTCTGTTGCACACTGGGAGACACATTGTGCCCGATGGTGTGATGGCCCGAGGTACTTGGTACCCAGTGTCAGTTTACCCGTTTATCCAGTCCAGTCAACTAGTATAGGTTACTTGGGCAATTAAAAATAAATCTTACTAAATTTTAATTAAATAATACTGCAATAAATGCCAGAAATTAAGTCTACATAAAATGTCAACATACATTATGTATATTTATTTTATTTTAGTTATTTTATGTTATATTGGCACCACTAAGCAGAATTGCTTAACGCGTTACTTTTACCACGCGAATGTACTGGAAACATAGTTGGGGAGTCCAGCAGACCTCAGACCGAGTTAATTGTCAGATCTGCACAGAGTCCAGAGTCACCTCATATCTGCAGTGCACTTGGTAGGACATTAAGACCTTGGGTTGTATTTTGTATTTTGTATTTTGTAATAGTTTTGATTGTAATTACAAACTCTTGAAATCATGTGATAATGTAAATATATGAAATTTCATGTTATTGAAATTTTCTGTATATTATGTTGAAAAATGAAATGTTGGGAAATATTCATGAATGTGATTCGAATTGTGATGTGAACAACAATTTTGAAAATGGTGTTGAGATTTGGAGATTGAGTTGATATGTGTGTATATTGGAGTTCTGGATTTGAAAACTATATTGGAAGTGTCTTTTAAATAGGTTCAGAAGAACTATTTTTCAATTTACAGCCGGCACTCTGCCGGATTTTCTATAAAAATTTATGAAAAATTCAGATTAATCAATTTTGAAAATAAATGATATAATTAGTAAATTTTGCACTTGGTGAATAGTAAATAAATAAATTATGAAGGGTAAATTGTTATGAAATAAGTTATGGTGCTCCGCATACTGTGTGGCATATCTTGCTCAGCTACATTGTAGATGGGTAAGGGGTGTTACTCCTTAGTGATGGACCAGTTGCCTCAGATTTACCGGACTTCCTACCCTTTTGAGGTGTAGGAGCAGGCCTATCTGCTTGTGTTGGGGCAGTTGTAGCAGTCCTCTTCGGATAGTTTCTGATATGATGTTCAATAGACCCGCATCGTAAGCAAGCACTAGTCACTCGCCAACACTCCACCTTATGCCACTTTTGACAGTATGGAAAGGCAGAAGATGTTGAGGCTAGTCCCCTGAACACTATCCCTAGAGAACTGCCCAAAGATGGGGTAAATTGGCCTCTCCTTGGTGTGAACTGTGGCCTGAGCCCCTGGGATTGATCCTGACCTTGTGGTTGACCCAAACTCTGAGTAGGAGGACCCTTAATCTTTTTACTGGGAGCAGAGAATGAACTGGACTGACCTGGACCCCTCTTCTGCTGCCTTTCCCTTCTGTTTTGTTCATTTATTATGACTCTTTCTACTTTCAATGCAGCATCGAATAATTTGGCGAAATCCGTAATCTCCAATGCTGTTATCATGACCTTAATATTGTCATTTAGCCCTTCCTTAAAACTTCTGCACCTCTCAGCCTCTGTAGGGACTATCTCCCTCCCATACTAGTTTAGTCTGACAAATTCACGCTCATATTCTACCACTGATAGCTGCTTCTGTCTCAAACGGATAAATTCTCTTCTTCTCTCTTCAAGATACACTTTACTGACATACTTCTTCCCGAACTCTATCAGGAAGAAATCCCAGGTGATCTGATCTAGCTGCACCTCACTGGATACTGTGTCCCACCACTAGTATTCGTCATCTTGAAGTAGGGACACGGCACCCTCCAGGTTCTGCTCGGGGGTGCAATGAAGCTATTTCAACACTCTTCCAGTTCTATCCAGCCAATTTTCAGCTGTCATGGGGTCATCCTCCTTCTTCCCAAAGAAATCTACAGCCCCATGTTTTCATAGTTTTTCCAGATGGGACTTTTATGGAGGTGACGGAGGTTATGGCTGTGGTTGTGGCGGTGGAGTTGCCCCCATCATTTGCCGATAAAATTCAGTCATATGCTAGAATAACGCAAACTGAAGTTGGGCAAGTGCCTCAGTTGCTAGTGGAGCAGGTTCTCCCCTGTCTCCTGATTCAGCCCTTGGTGGAGCATGACTCTCCACCTCTTTATCAACTGCTCTTTGAGAAGCAGGATCCATATCCTAATCAAAATAAGAAAATAAACAGATCTGCATCAGTGTCACCTCAACACTTACAAATGCAATGCAATGGTATGCACTCTATCTAGGCCTAGAAACGCCTAAACCAATGCTCTGATACCACTAAATGTGACACCCCTTATCCGTCTACAGTGTAGCCGACAAGATATGCCACATAGTGTGCCAGAGTGCCATATCTTATTCCATAACAATTTACCCTTTCTTAATTCATTTATTTATTTATCACCAAGTGCAAAGTTTTACCAATTATATCATTTATTTACAAATTTGATTAATCTGAATTTTTCGTAAATTTTTATAGAAAATCCGACAGAGTGCTGGCTATAAATTGAAAAAATAGTTCTTCTGAACCTATTAAAAAAAACACTTCCAATATGGCTTTCAGATCCAGAACTCCAATATATATACATATCAACTCAATCTCCAAATCTCAACAAAATTTTCAAAATTTTTATTCATATCACAATTCGAATCAATTCCATGAATAACTCCCCATCATTTTATTTTTCAACAAAATATACTGATAATTACAGTAACATGAAATTTCATATATTTACATTATCATATGATTTCATGAGTTTGTAATTACAATAAAAAACTAGTACAAAATGCAAAGTACAAAATATAATAAAAAATCCTAATAACCTACCAAGTGCACTGCAGATAAGAGGTGACTCTGGACTCTGCAAAGATCTGACTAATCACCCTGTCTGAGGTTTGCTGGGCTTCCCAGTTATGTCTCTAGTACCTGCGCGTGGCAAAAGCGATGTGCTAAGCAATACTGCTTAGTGGTGCCAATATAAAATAAAATAGCTAAAATAAAATGGATGTGCAGAATGTATGCCGACATTTTATGTAGACTAAGTTTCTGGCAATTATTCTAGTATTATTTGATTAAAATTTGGTAAGATTTATTTCGATTGTCCAAGTAACCTATACTAGTCCACTGGACTGGATAAACGGGTAAGATTTATTTCGATTGTCCAAGTAACCTATACTAGCCGACTAGACTGGATAAACAGGTAAATTGGCACTGGGTACAAAGTACCTTGGGCCATCACACCATCGGTCACATTGTGTCTCCCGGTGTGCAACAGAACAGCTAATAAGCTGTAATATTTATTAGGCATGAAACCCAATTATAGTAAAGTCAATCAAAATAGCTAAAGACTATTATATCACAGAATGGCACATAAGGCCATAAAATAAAGAATGGCTTAAAGCCATATGCAGTACTGCTAACAGAACCCTATTGGCATGCCAACCTATCCAAACCAATAATTCTAGGTATACTATGGCATTTTACACAGTTAATGATTTGATTATTTATTTTTTGTAATGTAGAGGTCACTATTCACTTGACTATTTTCACTCAAAGGTGGACTTTTTAATTTATAATAGATTTGTTGAACCTAAGTTCACCAAGATACCACATTTTGGTTCACAAGAGTATTGACATTAGTGCCAATCAATACTTAAAACCAATAGGAAATAAATCAAAATTTTCAGTTTTAGGTGCTAGAGTTCATTGTTCCATTAGGCAATTCTACAATGTGAATTTTGCCAAATGTTCTTAATTAAAGTTGTTCCTTTATATGTCTTCTTTAATTCCGTTTTTGAATCACTCCATTTGGAGTTTTCTAGTTTAAGTTATGCTACTTTCTTTAGGACTGGCCGGATTGGCATCTATCCAGAATTTCTGGGCAGAAATGGGTCTGGCAATTTTGATACCTTGACTTTGGTTAGCAATTCAGATGGGTTATGGTCAGAATTTGATTTGGTGTTCTTCATGAAAGTTGTTCTAAATTTTCTAAGCCTTTCATTGATATAAATTTCAGGTTAATTTGACTTTTTTACACTGAGTTATGACCATTTGAACAAACACTGCTCATTTGGTTATTTTCCAGGGACAGCATGTTGGTCACCCAGATTAGGGTAGTTTTTTGGTCAACTTGGGTTGGTTTTCTGGGTAGTGTTTCTTCACCAAAGTTGTGTCATTATGGGTCTAGTTTCATGTCCAATTGTCCTTACACTAATTAAACCTACACCTTTCAAGTTACAGCTACCCTAACTTGCTGGACTCACACCCAGCCCTGCAAGTCACCTTGGGCAACATACCTAACCTCAATTCCATTATCATAAATCACTTCAATTCCTCATCAAATATAGCCAAATGGCCACTAATTGACCATTACAATGTTCATATACCATTATATGAGCAAACCCTAATTTTGCTCAAGTCTCCAAGTTCTCAAAGTTCAATTTATGCATTAAACTTACAATTTCAACTTATATCATGTCCTTAAACATGAATTGAATGAGAGAGAGAATAAATTGGGCGCTAACTTTAGTTGAAGAGTTTCTCACACTTGCAAAACCTCTTTTTTTCCTTTCCTTTTTGCTGCCTCAAGTTTACAAAAGGTATAAAGATCAAATTTAGTGAAGACAATGTAGGGTTTTATGGTGATTTAAGGTGGGATTTGAAGCTTTGTTGAGATGGCAATGGTGGAACACCATGGAGCTGGCTCGGCCAGCTGAAGAAGAAAGACAATTCTGGAGTTTTTTTCTTAATTCTTATCTCTTTTATTTGTTTTAAGAAGACTTGCTAAATGGTGATTGGTGGGAGGTTTTAAATGACATCATTATGATGTCATAATTAGGCATTTTATTCATTTTTTTTTCTTTCATTTCTACTCACTTCAAATTAATTTATCATCAACCTTTATTCATATTTTATGTGATATAATTTATTTACTTAATTGGACAAGTTGGTTAAAAATCATCTCAGAAGACAAAATGACCAAAATGCCCTCCGTTTGGCTTAATGAGATAAAATTGTGTGTACGGATTAATTTAATTTTCTTTGGCTTTTTTTAGTAATTTATTATCATTGAACCCTCAATAACCCTTTATTGGAGTCCCAAAAATTATTTCATGGAGTTTTCCCTGGGTCTAGGGTTGCTGACGACCTTCACCGTCACTTCCCGTTAGGGTCACTCATTGCTAAGACTACAGCTCATTTAACCTTAGTGCATTTCATTTCTAAAAATTTTCCTAAATTTTCCTTATTATTATTTGGTTTATTTATAACTCCTCACTCTAGTCTAATTATGATTCTAAATATTCTAGCTGCCTGAACTAACATTGGTCACCAGAATAGTAGAACGTACGGACTACCTAAAGTGAGGATGTTACAAAATACATGAAGTGTAATTAAAGGAACCTAAGTGGGACTAATTAGAATTTTTAAAATCCTATATTATTATATTAATAAACTAAGTTAGTGGGGGTATAAAAAGGCAAAATGTGGCAGATTTTTCCATTAAGAAAAACTCCCTCTTCCTCACGCTCTCTCCCATGCCGAAACCCCATTCCATTGCCTTCCATTGATGCCTTGCATGCATGCTCTTAATCCCTTCATTTCTTCACCTAAAGTCACAAGTCCCTTCATTAAAGCTCATCCCCACACCTTGGGAAGCTTATAGGCAGCTAAGAAAAGGAAAAATTTTAAAGTTTTTACAAGGTTGATGAGCTACCATTAAAGATAAGTGCACTAAAAAAGTTTCTTTCTTCTTTAGTTAGAATGAGCATGCAAAACTAAGTGTAAATTTCATGAAAAAAAAAAAAAAGAAACCATGTGTATATGGGAATTTGAATTTCGACAGCCATAGGAAGTGAATGGATTTCATGGTTTGATAGTTTGAATTGGGTTAATGAAGTTGGTTGATGAAGTTTAAAGTAGTAGAAATTGATTTGCATGGATAAATGCATGAGATTGAAATTTTGAAATTAGGGTTTGTAACCATGAATTGGGGATTTTGTCTTATGCTTGAGACTGTCCAATTTGGCAGCCTTAATAAGCATGGAAATTGAATAATTCATACATATAATTGATGATTAATGGCGTTAGTTAAGGTGATTATAATTATTAGAATTCAATTGCATGAATATGATTGAGGTGGATAAATTGATTTAGGGTTTAAATGATTATTGACTACTTAGTGAAACTGCCCAATTTGGCAGCCTTATGGAACTTAGAAGATGGATAATTTCATGAATTAAATGGTAATTAATGGTGTTCATGTATATGTGGAAGTGAATTAGATGTTGATATTTGAAGTTACATATACTAGCATATTGTTTTCATGTGTGTGTTGTTGATTTTGACCAATTGAATTAGGGTTTTGAATTGACTATTAAAGACTTGCGTAAACTGCTGGAAATTGATTGTATTGAGATACTTGATGATAATAGACGTGCCATGAATGCTATTTGAAGTAAGGGAGTTGGAGGACAAATGAAATTAGAAGTATTCTTTTGTGCAGGTTGTGAAATTATTGAAAACAGTATAAAATTATTAAAAACAGTGTGTAATTTGAGCTATAATTGACCTTGTGTGACTCTAATTAGTATGAGGCTAATTAGAGGTGAAATCAGACCTAAAACACTCCATTTTCCATTTAGAATTTATGTCCAAATTCTGCCTAAAAAGTAACCAAAAGTTTGCCCTAATTCGGATTGCCATTTAGTGAACCTAGAAAATGACCAAATGAACAGTGTTAATTCACTTGGTCATATCTCACTGTAGAGAGGTCCAAATGACCTGAAATTTATACCATTAGAAAGCTTAGACATAGGGCTACAACTTTTGTGAAGACACCAAAGCCCAGAAATGCCATTAACCAAGTCAAATTGCTTTCCTAAATAGGGACACCAAAACTGTCCAGAATGGAAACTGCCCAGAATTGCTAGACAAAGACAAACTGACAAGTTTTGGTAAAGAGACCATAACTTGGTCCATAGAACTCCAAATGCCCTGAAACTAGTGCCAAACTTTCAATAAGACATAGGCCTACAATAATGGTATTTTGACCAAAACCCATAAATTAAGGGAACTAGGCCAATTAACTTTATTAATTTGGCATACCAATTTTGGAAATGGTATAAATGACCATTAACTCAAGAATAGTGTCTTAAGCATATCTCCCACGAAAAATCTTCAATTGAAATGAGCCATACCATTCTAGAAAGCTAAGAAATAGACCTTCAACTTTGTTTTAGACATTTTCCTCAACTTATGAATGTAAGAAGCTTAAATATTGGGTCAAAACTACTGACCTAATTGAAACCCTGTTACTATAAGACACTTTAGTCCATATCAATAATTTGACTATAAATAATTCTACAAGACTTTAAAAATCACAATAAAAAATTTTGAGCGACCATAAGACATAGGGAAACATATCCTATGAAGAATAGTAAACCTAAATATGACAGCAACCTTCTCAAATAAAATTGTCAAAGTATAATATCAAAACTGCCTAGTAAGGGAACCAAAAATCAGAGTTGACCTAGTTATGGTTATTTGACCATAACTTGAGTTCTATAAATCCAAATGATATGATTCTAAAAGAAAAATAAAGACAAGACATAGAGGAACAACTTCCATAAAGGAAGTGTGGCTAAACAGTAGCCACAAATTATTCAAAGTGATATGCAAAAATTAAGATACTGAAATTGAACCTAAAGAAAGGTTCTTGAAATAAACTATTGACTTATCCCTAATAAGTCACTACATGCTAAAGTACATGAAATAGTGATGTGGGACCCACCTTTCCCACAATATATGGACATGAAGATTTTGTTAGATAATTAATAATACTTAATTGCCCAAAGTAAACCTAGGCATATATATATATATATAGTTGGATCGATTGGTATACCAATTAGGGACTACAAATAGCAGTACTGCCTATATGGATAATCATTGACTGATAACATATGTCTGATATGATTGATCTACAGGATATATGCCTGCCCATTGGCCATTGTGCCTAATTTTATATCTTGCTTTAAAAGCCTACCTGCTGGCCTTGTGCCTGACATGACAGATGTATACAGGATAGACATATGGCTGTCTAACTAGTATACTCCCGTGTATCCATCACTTATAGTCTGTTATAGGTTACTTGGGCACTGTTATAAAATAATTAAGACCAAAAATAAGAAAAATGAATAGAAAAGATACTACAAATCTAATTATTCCCAAAGTGCAGAAAATTCATAAATAACTTAGAATTTATGAAATTTGCCTGAAATTATTATTTTTAATTATTTAGTTACTTTTCTTTAAAATTATGCACCACTAAGCAATTCGCTTAGCACGTTGATTTTTTCATCGTGTAGGTACAGGAGACTAGACGCAACCGTAGCAGCAGCCGTAGTAGTAGTGTCCTGACAGAGCTTCAGTCAGATCTGCCACCGTCCAGAGTCACCCTAGTCTTTTGTATTTTGGTAGGACCCATGCATAGACTAGTATTTTGGTTCAGTGCATATAAACATTTTGTAATTGTAGTCTGTGATGTAAATAAGTTGTAATTATATATTTGTATATGAATTTCTATATGAATGAATGAATGAAAAATATATTTTCTTAAAATGGTATAAGTAGAAATGATATGATATGACATGATGCATATGGAAATATGAAATGGTTTTTAATAGGTGAATAGTGGAACTCGCCAGATGCTAATAAAAGAGAGAAGGCTTTGCCCAAGTATCCACAGAAATAATTTGTGATAAAAAGGAAAAAAAATATCCACATGTTTTAAATAAAGTTTAGAATTAATAGTGAACAGGACAATATAAGATAGGGTGCTTCGGCACCTAATGTGCCATGCTTTACTCAGCTACACTGTAGATGGGTGAGGGGTGTCACATTAAATGTAACACCCTCACTGTAGCAATTCCATACATTCTACTGTTTCGGTGACCGATGTTGGTCCAAACAGCTAAAACGTCTGGAAAAATATTTAGACTAGAGTGAAGAGTCATAAATAACTCAAATAAGTGTAAGAAAAATTAAGGAAAAATTTTAAAAATGAAATACAACCAAGTTAATTGAGCCGGTGCCCTAGCAATGGGTAACCCAGTGGGAAGTTACGATCCTCGCAACTAGGAGCCCTAAACTCGGGAGAAAATTTATGAAATAATTTTTGGGACTCTAGAGAAGAGTCATTGAGGTTTCAATGGCATTAGAATGCCAAGAAAATGCTTAGATAAATTTTAAGATCGGTACAGACGATTTTGGCTCAATAAGCCAAACGGAGGGCATTTTGGTCATTTCGTCTTCAGAGATGATTTTTGGCCAACTTGTCCAATTAAATAAATAATTATTATGATATAAAATATGAATAAATATTGCTAAAAATTTAATTGAAAATGAGTAGAAAATAAAAGAAAAGAAAAGAAAATGAAAGAAAATTTAGAATTATGACATCACATGATGTCATTAGTGTGCTCCCCACCAATCACCATTTAACAACAACATTAAATTCATTTAAAAAGGGGAAAATGATTAAAAAATGAAACACAAATTCTGCTCACTTTCTTCTCCATTTTCAGCAGCCTTCATTTTCTCTCTCTTTTCTCTCTTAACGTCCATTAAAGCTCCCTTGTGAGCTTGATTTCCCCCTTCATCCTAGCATAAAACCCTATCATCCCTTCACAAAAATTGATCCTTACCATTAGCACAATATTTGGGCAGCAATTTGAAGAGGAAAAAGTGAAGTTATACCTTGGGAAAATTCTGCTTACACAAGGTTAGTGCTAGTTACACTCCACTTTTCTTTTCTAAACTTGAAATTAAGGTTAATTATGCATGAATTACGAGGGAAAAAGTTGATATTTATGCATGAAATTAAAGATACAAACTTTGGCCAGCTTGTGTAAGGGTAGGATTTGAAATGTTTGATGCCAAATGAATTTGATATTGTATGTTAGTGTACTTAAATGGTAGGTATGTTGATGCTAGGTATGTTAGTGTACTTAAATGGTAGGTATTATGTGAAGATTTAGTTGGAAGCTAGGGTTTTGAGAAGGAGTTTGAGGATATGTTCAATGGATATTAAATTGGTGCTCCAATGGTCAATTAGTAACCATTGGGAGTGAATTACCCTAAAATATGAATGAATTGTAGCATTAAACATTGACTTGGTAGGCTGCCTCCATTGTGCTAGAATTACTACACTAGAGTCTAGTGTGGTTAGGCTACAATAAGTTGAATTGTATAGCTCCAATTGGTTCAAGGACAATTGGAGGTGAAATTAGACACATAATGCAATATTTTTTATGAAGAAACCTGGCCCAAAAAACCAACGTAAGTTGCCCTAAAAATTGACCTAATTAGGGTGACCAATATGCTGTCCCTGGAAAATGACCAAATGAATAGTGTTTATTCATTTGGTCATAACTCACTGTAGAAATGCCCAATTGACCTAAACTTTATATCAATGGAAAGCTTAGACAATTTAGGACAACTTTCATGAAGGACACAATTCCAAAGTTTGACAGAACTTAATGAAATTGCCCACCAAACTCAAGACACCAAAACTGCCAGAATGGATTTCGCCCAGAAATTCTGGGTGCTGCCCTATCCGGCCAGTTATGGTATTTAGGCCATAACTTGAGCTACAAAAGTCCAATTGGAGTGATTCAAAAAGGAAATTAAAGAAGACACATAAAAGAACAACTTTGATAAAGAAAATTTTACCAAATTTCCAATGTAACAATGACCAATGGAACAGTAAACTTAAGGTATAAAATCTGAAAATTTTGAATAACATAAAATAAGCTTTGAAATGGTATTGGAAATCAATGCCAATAAAAATAAAATGCAAAATGTGGTATCTTGGTGAACTTAGGTTCAACAAATCTATTATGTATTAAAAAGTCAACTTTTGTGTAAGAATAGTTCAGTGAATAGTAACCTCAATGAAATGAATGCAAATGACCAAAACTTAAATTGCTAATGGTACCTCACTTAAATGATTTAAGGTTTGTTTAAATCATGTGATTAGTTTGATGCGATTTGTAGGCTCATCACAAATAGAACTTAGGAGAAATAGTTTATATAATTTGAAATGTGAATTTTAAATTACTATAAATGAAATATTAAAGGTATAAATGATGTGTAAATAATATTTGGAGACTTTCCCTTTTATATAAAAATGAAAATTTGCTTGAACCTAGATACATGTGAATTGGTGTGATAGATTAAAGATGAAAATATAAATGAACTATACAAATGAAATTTATGAACATATGCATTAGATAAAAATGAATTTGGACATTGTATTCCCACTAGGAAATAAAATAAAACCTATTGACACTTAATGGTACATGAGTAAATTAAGAGTAATCTTAAATACTTAGCAAGCAAAAACATTTGTTGAATTTCAAATGATAAATTATATAAATAGTGTAAAAAATAAATTAATTATATTAATGTATGAATGAGACATGAGTTCTCATTATTGTAGAAGGGAAAAATATTTTGAGTACAATGGTACATGAGAACCATTGTTTTGAATTGTGATCATTATGGATAACATAATGAATATATAAATTACGATGAATGCATAAATTATGTAAATATTAGACTTAGAGATTTATGTTTCTATTATAAAAAATATTAAAATGTTAGAAATTATAATTAGAACCTATAATGAAATAATGAAACTTATTAACACTTAATGATACTATGTGCCCATGTATCGCTTAGACATGTGTGTCAGATTGGATAGATTGGCATGCCAATAGGGTATTATTTTAGCAATACTGCATAAGGCTTTATGCCTGTATTCATGTCTGTATGCCCGTATTCATGGCTTTATGCCCGCACTCATGGCTTTATGCCCGCATTCATGGCTTTTATGCCCGATTATATGTTATCATGGCTTTTTAGCCATACTGACTGCATACATGGTTAACGTTTCGCATCCCATGGTATGACGGCCTGAGGCACCACGGTGTCTAGTGCCAATGACCCATTATCCAGCTTAGTCAGGCTGTCATAGGTTACCTGGGCAATGTAAATTATTGAAATTATTTAAGCATATTAGCAAATAAAAACATTAGAAAGTATTAAATAAAATGTGGAAAAGAGATTAGCAATAGAAACACAATAAAAATACAATTTGTAGAATTGTAGAGAGATCTCAAATACAATACTCCTATAATAAAATGTATATTAAATATTATTACTGTAAGGCTATAAACTCGGTACTTCCAAAGAGGAACAAATTAGCATATAAGATAGTTAATACTAAAAATGTCAATTTAAATCAAATTGATACTTGAATTTTTAGAATGCTTGATTCTTTCTTTATTTGTATACATTATTTCTTGTTATATTATTGCACCACTAAGCATCAATACTTAGCGCGATGGATTGTTTCCTTCACGCAGGTACTGAAGATAAAGCCCAATGGATATGAGACTGTGATCTTTGTAACACCCTCCCTGTAGCAACTCCGTACATTCTACTGTTCCCGTGACCGGTGTTGGTCCGGACAGCTAGAACATCCGAAAAAATATTTAAATCAAAGTGAGGGACCATAATTAACTCAAATATTAATAAGAAAAATTTAGTAAAAATTTTAGAAATAAAATACAACCGAGTTAAACGAGCTGGTGCCCAAGCGATGGGTAACCAGAGGGAAGTTGCGGTTCTCGCAACGAGGAGCCCTAGACCCGGGGGAAAAATTATAAAATAATTTTTGGGACTCCAGAGAAGGGTTATTGAGGTTCCCATGGCATTAGAATGCCAAGAAAATACCTAGAAAAATTTTTCAATCGGTATAGACAATTTTGGCCCGTTGAGCCAAACCGAGGGCATTTTGGTCATTTCGCCTTCAGAGGTGATTTTTGGCCAACTTGTCCAGTTAAGTAAATAATTAATATGACATAAAATATGAATAAACATTACTAGAAATTAAATTAGAAATGAGTAGTGGAGAAAAGAAAAGAAAAATCAAATAAAGCAATTTGTGACATCATAGTGATGTCATTTATAAATTACCAACCAATCACAAGCTAATAAGCTTTCTTAAATACTTAAAAGAGACAAAACAAAGACCAAAACAATTAAAAATCCAGCAGCCATCATCCTCCCCAAAGGCAACCGAAACCTTGCCCTAGACCTAATCCTCCATTAACACTTCCATAAGCTTTCCATTCCACTAAGTCTCACCCTAAATCCTCATACTCCATTCACTAAAATTTATCCTAGCACCTTGCATAACCTTTTGGCAGCCTAGAAAGTGAAGGAAAGTGAAGATTTAACTTGGGAAAATTCTGCCACTTAAAGGTTAGTGCATCTATATCCCTAAAACTCATTAAGTTCATGACTAGGAACTTGAATTTACTAAGAAATTGTGATTTAATTGAACAAAAAATCATGTGTATGGTACATGAATTTCGGCAGCCATATTGAAGGAACAATAATGGAGTGTTTTGATGGACTTAAAGTGGACTAGAGATCATGTTTGAAGTACATAATTATGTGGTTAATGACTTAACTAGTTACCTAGGGTAACTAGTGTGAAATGGAGATGGGAATTAGGGTTTTGAGAAGTGTAAATTTGACTTGGCTTAGGGAATTGTTAGAGAACCTTTTAATGGTCAATTAGTGACCATTTTAGGTAAGTTGACCACAATTTGGACTGAAATATAGCATGGCAAAGTGAGTGTGTAGGCTGCCTAAGGACAGCAGCAGAGTGACTGAAATTTCAGTCCACTTGGACTGCCATATCTTTGGCTGTGTTGATCCAATTGGTGTTTGGCCAATTGGACATGAAACTAGGCTTATAATGGCACATTTTTTCTGAAGAAACCATGCCCAAAAGACCAAAGCAAGTGAACCAAAAGTTGGCCCCAATCCGGACACCCTGCAACAGCACCTGCAGAAATGACCAAATGAACAGTAACTGTTCATTTGGCCATAACTCACTGTAGATTTGGTCAATTGACCTGAAATTTTTACAGCAATAAGTTAAGACATAGACAAACAACTTTCATGAAGAAACCTACCCCAAATTATGGCCAGAACCAATTCAAATATGCAATCACAGTCACTATTCATGTTACTGTAGATATGGTCAATTCTGCAGATTGGCAATCCGGCCAGCTGTGATTTTTAGACCATATCTAGAGCTACAAAACTCCAAATGGAGTGATTCAAAAAAGGAAATTCAACTAGACAAAATAAGGAACAACTTTTATGTTTACCAATTCCTCAAATTTCCACTGTAACAGTTCCTAATGGAACAATAAATCTATGGTACAAAATCTGAAAAATCTGCTCCTTTGGTTTAATGCTTAGACATGGTATTAACGCTTAATGCCAACAAGTTTTAAATACAAAATGTGGTATGTTGGGAGTGCCAAAGTCAATATACATATTTTCTATCCAAAAGTCAACATTTTTGTTGACCAATGAGGTGAATAGTAACACTAAAACATGAAATTCAGAAATTGAAGAATTTAAAAGTTTCAAATGCCCTAGTATACCTAACAAGATTGGTTTGGATATTTTGGCATGCCAATAGGGTTCAGTTAGCAGTACTGCACATGGCAATATGCCATTCTGTGATTTTATGGCTTTTAGCCATTCTGACCTTGCATTGAGACTTGGCCTTGTGCCTGATATTGTTTACAGCTTGTTAGCTGTTCTGTTGCACACCGGGAGATGCATATGTGACCGATGGTGTGACAACCCGAGGTACTTGATACCCAATGCCAGTTTACCCGTTATCCAGTCCAGTCCTCTAGTGTAGGTTACTTGGGGCAACCAAATAAAAGTGGACAAAGTATATGATATACAAATACCAAACAAATATAGCATATACATTCATTACATATTTATTTCTTGCTATTTCCTTTATTTTATTATTGCACCACTAAGCATTATTGCTTAGCGCGTTGCTTTTGCCACGCGTAGGTTCTGGAGATACAGATTGTGAGCCCAGTAGACCGCAGACTGGGTGAGTCCATCCTGCAGTTCTGCACAGTGTCCGTGTCACCTCAACTTTTGCAGTGCATTGGTAGGACACTAGGTGTCATTTTGATATTTTGTAGCTAATTTTTACTTTCTCATATGTATTTGAACTTATGTAATGTATTTTGAGGTTCATGTAAATAATAAAGATTTATGGTTATGTATGGAAGTAATTTGAGTATTTAATTGTTGTTTATATATGAGAACCCTGAGAAATGATGATTGAGAACTGAAACTGAAAAAAAAAATGTTGAGATTTGGATATTGAGACTCTGTTGATGAATTGAAGTTGGGATTGTTTGGAAATTATTTGGAAGTGTTTTTAACAGGTTCCGAAGAACTGTTTTCTCCATTTTTAGCCAGTACTCAGCCGGATTTTCTTTAAAATTTTCGGAACCTCAAATAAATAATACTTTTGATAAATGGCTAAAATAAATTATATTTCATAAATTATATTCACAAGCATGATATAAATTAATGAAGGTATATTAGAATGCGCCGGTACACCGTGTGGCATTACTTACTCGGGTATACTGTACACGGGTAAGGGGTGTCACAATCTTAGAGTCCGGATCTGCAGAAGTGTCAGAAGTGTATAAGGTTGTCACCTCTTCAGCAATGCATGTAGATAGGGCTCACAAAAGTTATTTTATGTATTTATAATTAGTTGTTATGTTGAAATATAAATTGTGAAATTGTAATTAATTTGTATATTATGTAAATTGTAAATTTTGTAATTAATGGAAATTTGAAATATTTGATATATGAAATGAGCATGAATGAATATGCATGGTAATGAATAAGAATCGAAATGTATAGAGACTATCAGAAATGATGAGCATGGATGAGATCTTTATTTGAAAATATTATTGAAAATTTCAAACAGGTGAATGGTGAAATACGTCAACTGGTAATAAAATAGAGAAAACTCCGCTAGTTTCTCCATAGAAAAATAATTGATATTAAAATATAATGAGATCAAATTATTAAAGGGATAAAGATAAGATAGGGTGCTCCGGCACCGAATGTATCACATTTTTCATGAAGATTAAACCTTAGACATTTTTCATGTGAGGCCAATTGGAGATTAAACCTTAGACATAATTCTAGAAATGTCATGAAGGAAGCCTCCCCAGAAACTGACCATAGCTTACCCAAAAATTGGCTTGAATTCGAAAGTGGCATTCTGGACCTGGACAGAATGATCATTTGAACAGTGCTTAGTAATTTGAGCATAACTCACCCTAGGAAACTCCAAATGATTTGATTCTTAAACCTGTGAAATTTTGAGATATATGAGAACATTTTTCATGAAGACCAGGAGATCTATTTTTGACCCTAACTCAACC
Organism: Hevea brasiliensis; assembly: GCF_030052815.1. Classification (NCBI taxonomy): domain Eukaryota; kingdom Viridiplantae; phylum Streptophyta; class Magnoliopsida; order Malpighiales; family Euphorbiaceae; genus Hevea; species Hevea brasiliensis. The sequence continues at coordinate 56,233,487 of NC_079494.1, forward strand.
AAATTATTAGGCAAATTTAGTCCACAAAATCTGCCTAGACCAAACCTGACCTAGAAATCCTAAATTTCAGGGTACCAAACCAATTGTGGTAAAAATGCCATAACTCAGCCTACAAAATAGAAAATTTAGTGATTCAAAAGCCAAAATCATCATAAGACCTAAAACTACAATTTTGATGTTTTGGCCAAAACCTAGATCCTAAAGGAACTTAGGGAAATTGTTAGGATAAATTAGGAACTCTAATCCTGGAACTCCTGCATTTGTAGTAATTGACCATTTGACACCCAGATAGTAAATGATTCATAACTCTCACTAGAAAACTCCAATTGTGATGAGCCAAACTGATATAAAAACTTAAGAAATAAAGCTACAACTTTGGTTCAGAAATCTTACTCAAATTTTGAGTGTAAGAACCTTAAATATGAATTGTAAAGACTGACCTGAATCTAAAATCCTGGATGTACAAGGTTCATGAGTCCAGGTTATTTAATTGCCATAACTCACCCTACGTAACCTAAAACTTAGTGATTCTTGAACCTGTGCAACCATAAGACACAGGAGAACAACTCATATGAAGAACATTAAGCCAAATTATGACCATAATTTGTCTAAATGGCTAGACAAATTTGAGTTCTAGAATCTTCTAGGTTCTAGAAATAGTATTGGCCCCTGGATCAGTACTTGGAAAATTGACTATAACTTGAGCTAAAAATCTTCAAATTGAATAATTCAAGAAGGAAATTAAAGCTAAGATATAAAGGAATAATTTTCATAAAGAATGTATGATCAAACTGTCACTGTAGCTTGGTCCAATATAAGAGGAAATCCAAATGCAAAATTTTGGAATTGTTGAGATGTACACTAAATGACTTAAATTGTGATTTATATTTCACATACGTGATTTGATGAATACATAATTTATATGGACATGTGAATGGAACTTGGATTCCTATTATGAGTGAAAGGAAATTGTTTTGAGCATGAATAATATAATGAATAGTACATATAGAGTAATGATGAGAATTGTAAATACTTATTAATAATAATTGCGCATGTATGCCTAGACTTTATGTATGGTTTAGATAGATTGGCATGCCAATAGGGTTCTCATTTACAGTACTATTAATGACTTGTGCCATTCTGTTATCATGGCTTTTATGCCATTTTGTTATTATGGCTTCTAGCCTTTCTGTTACATGATGATGTATATGGCTTTATGCCCGATTGCTATCATGGCTTTTTAGCCATTCTGTTGCATACTTGGTTGATATTATGTGTCCCACGATATGATGGCCTAAGGCACAGATGTGCCTAGTGCTAGTTTACCCATTTATCCAGTCCAGTCAGTCTGTCATAGATTACTTAGGCATTGAAATGAGATATTAAAAAATAAATAATAAATAAACGAATGAAAGGATCAACAAATCAATGTAATTTAACTATTTATTAAAAATGTATCTCCCATAACAACATGAACATGAATTTATTATTTTTAATTATTTAGTTTACTTTTATATTACTATTGCACCACTAAGCGTTATGCTTAGCGTGATGGATTTTTCCCTTATATAGGTACTAAAGATAAAGCCTAGTAGACATCATACTGTAATTTTTGGGAGTCTAGATCTGCAGCCAGTGTCCAGTGTCACCTCCTTATTACAGTGCATTTTGGTAGGGCCCGCATGCGCCATATTAGTGTATTTTGTTTTTTATTCATTGTAATTAATTCTAAAGTTGTAATGTAAATTATAAGTTTGTGTAATTAATTTGTATATGATGAAAATTAATAAATTTGATCATTTTATGTATAATATGGTTGGAAAATTTGATGTGAGCCAATATAAGGCATTTATTAAAGTTTTGATGGAAATGATTTTGTGATTTGAATTTGAGATAATGATGAAAGTATATGAATTGATAGAAAATATTTTTAAATATGTGATTAGTGTAACACGAAAAATGTTAATAAAACAGGGGAAACTCCATCAGTTTCTCCATTTAAATGATTAGATTTAAAATAATAATGGGATTATTAAAATTAATAATGAAAAAGTAAGATAAGATAAGGTGCTCCGGTACATAATGTAGCATTTCTTGCCTGGCTACACTGTAGATCGAGTAAGGGGTGTCACATAGATGATTCGGATTCCAATCAATTTGACATGCATAACATTTCTTGACAAATTTAGCATAGTTAGTCTCCATGGTAGACCAATAATAACCCAACCTTAAAACTTTTCTAGCCAAAACCTTTTCATTCATGTGAGGACCACACATTCCTATATGTACTTCTTCCATTATCTGCTGCACCTACTTCTCTATCACATAGAAGAGCAAGAGTCCTTCAAAGAACCTTTTATAGAGTTGCCTCCCAGACAAAGTAAACTGGGTAGCTAATATATGAATTATTGTTCTTTCTCTTTTATTGGTTAATTACAGGTGTTCCCTTACTTCTAGATACCTCTTTATGTCTTTATACCATTTTTCTTCATTCTCTAGGTCCAACTATGCTACTACTATTAATCCTTCATAGCATGGAATCTTACTTCTTATTAGAATAATTGGCTAGGTCAACTTTTGGTCACCCTTTTCCCATAGGGATGTTAGTGTAGCTAGGGAATTGACCGTTTAATTCTGTTAGCTAACCACTTTGGATATTTGACTACTTTGATAAAATCAGCCTCAGTGAGCTTCTTCGCCTATTGGGCTATCTTTTCTTCCTATTTAGCTCTAAACCAATGTTTCTTTTGCTTTACTAGCCTCATGCTCAGATTTGTAGGGATCTTGTGTTGTACTATATCCTAGTCAATCCCAAGCATATCCTTATAATACCAAGCAAACACTTCTTGGTACTTTGTTAATAAAGTTATAAATCTATTTCTTTCTTCTTGAGTTAGATGTTCGATTAACTTTATTTCTTTAGGGTTTTATGGTGTACCCACATTAAAAAAAGATCGATTTTGATGCATAAATAGAAGTAGATTCTAAATGGTTGTGAATGCCATGTATATATCAAACAAGTAAGTAAAAGGACTAGTCATATTAATGATTTTTGCCTCAAAATCGGCATTAAGTACATTAGATTTTAAAACATCAGTATTATTCTCATAATAAAAGATAGACTCAAACGTAGGGCTGTAGGATTAAGTGCTTGGCTTCCATGTAGTCTTTAGATCAATGGTGCCGATTTTTTGTTTTAACTCTTCCACATATGGCAAATCATGATCACCTGTCTAGGTAATTACCCCCCTCTTTTATAAACGTGGGGTGGCTTTTCTTCCTCTATTGCCTTTTTCCACTACCTTCTTATTCTTACCCTTTTCATCATCCTTCTACATAAGTGAATTAGGATAATATCTACCACTTCTAGTTATGTGACTCACCTTCTTCTTCTCCTCTCCATCAAAATTGGTCTAGACATGCAAAAGACCCTTATCATCATTAAAACTATCCCAAATGTCAACAACCGTTACATAATGAGGTTCATCGGGCTCCTAGATGGGTTAGATAAGGTTAATAATTTAGTCAAGTAATTTAAGGTGGTGGAAATCATGTAAAGACTACTGAAGGCGGAACATTATGGTTAGGCATAGGGTTGGTGCGAGTGTTTAGTCATTTTCTGGGTCGGCTATCTTTTTGTCATTAATTAGATCTTGGATTCCATGCTTAAGTAAGAAGCATTTATCGATTTCTTAACTATGGATTTGGTGCAATTGGCAACATTGGTTGATATCATAGCTAGGTGGAAATGGATTTAGTGGTGGATCGGGTGTTAGCTGCTGCAGGAGGACTCGAGCTTTGAGATGCTTGAAAACTTTGGACAAGGATTAGTTGAATTGTGAAAATCTCCTTAGGGTGGCAGACACAATTTGAACCTTAATAACCTCAATGCCACTTGATTGGCTTGCCTCGGGCTTCTTTCTAAGGTTGACCATAATTTTCTCTTCCAGTTCAAACATCTTGGCATTCAAGGTTTCATCAATCATTTTTTAAAACATGGCCATAGTGTCTTCCTTTTTAATTGGTGTAGGTGAAATCCTTACTAGTCTTTTCCCTTTCCTGACCCAAGTGACTTGATTAAAAGTCTCTTTAGTGTGTTTTGGTACTATGTTTGCTACAAAAATAAGGTTTAAAAGTTAACCAGGCATGCTATTTATACAAATTCAATGCATGAATGCTAGTATGAATGCACAATTTTACCTTTATCTTTACCTTTACCTTTGAAACCCAAATTTACAAAATCAAAACTAAAAAATACAAATCGAACCAAAAAATAAAACTAAAATCAAACTAAAACCAAACTGAAACCTTTCACTGTAGTTGAATCTTTGCCCTCTTGTTCCTCCAACTCTCATATATGTGGTAAGATAAAAATCTATCCTAAGCTTTGGTACACTAGACACACCAATAGGGATGGTTTAAGATGGTTCTTGTTTCACAAATAAGGTGTTTATATCCTTAAAGTTTAACCATAAATAGGCATCCTCTTGCCTAACACGGGTTTTAAAATGGATCGGGGCCAGTACACATATTGAGTTTATGCATAGGCCTAGGTTCTTTTCAACTATTACTAAGACTTATAGTTTGAGAAAGTAAGGCCATAAATTAAACACAATTAATCTATAAGGCACCTAGGGCTAAAATCTATGGCTTATGGTCTCATCGAGTGGATAAAGAATTACTCATACGAGAGCTTGTCCATTAAGCACAATGGTTGGATTTGTGGCTCGTTTATATACTCGAAAGTATGGGCATGGGGTGCTAGCATTTGCCAATTTGGCATAGCTCGAGTGGAACTATGGCTTCCTTAGCTAGTACTAGCAGAGCTAGGAGGGTAAGTGTGATCCACATGATAGTTTAGTGCAATGTAAAAAAATTTAACGAAGGAATAATATTAAACTATTGGAAACATGTTGGGGTAACTATCCATCATTCCCAATGGAGTTGCCAAACCATGGGGGTCATGCGGCATAGGGCGAAAGATCATCTACTGAGATTGTATAAAGTGCACCAGGTAATGCTCAGAAAAGATGGTGGAGTCACATCAGTCTTACTTAAGTACCCCCTCCTCAGATAGCATTTCCTAGACATATAATTTATACAATCTTAATATAATTGAGTCTATTAGTAAGTACCATATTCCCATAACACTACTACGATACTAAGGATTTAGGCTATAAAAGCATAGATGGAGAAGAGTTGCCACTCGAGTAATAATTGTGACAAATTCATTATTTTTTGCAAGGGACATCTGATTGAGGCATCAATTTCTAAAGGGACAATTAAAGGGACTTGATAGATGCACTCAATTTTCAAATAGGGTCATGGATGGCAACTTACTCCTTACAAGGGCTCCATAATCGTTGTCACCATAGCCTAATGTCTAAGTTTGGGATAGTGGGTACATAAAAGGAATGTGTTAGGCACCCCTTATATGTGGTCTAACCTAATTAATTCGAGTGTCAGCCCTCTACTATTGCTTCTAAAAGTCATGTTTATTATTCATTTATCAAACTTCTTATTTAAAAATACAATTTCTAAACCTACACACGCAAGTAATTTAAACAAGGGTTTTTGTTTATAAATAATTTTCATGAATAAGTACTTTCTATCTATGGGGTTGCTAAATTAAATTAAGTGAAATTTACCGAATGACTAAAATTAATCTATTATTGACAATTGATTTTCACACAAGCTCAATTTACAAACAACCCTAAGTTTTTAATTAACCTATTTTATTTATTTACAAAGTTATCCTAAAGATAATTAAACTAAACAAATTGTGCACATGTGTCATTTATTCTAATAAACACCTAAAGGTCCCAAACAATTACAACCTAAAATTTTTTTTCCTAATATTCTAATTTATTTTATAATTTACTAAGTATTTAATTAAATTTAATTTATATGCCAAACATGGGTTAGAATACAAATAAAATTGATTTTAGCATTTACCGAATAAATTCTTATTATTACTAAATATTACATACAAAATTGTTATATCAAGAAAGTTTAAGAGATACTTACTTTTTAATTATTGCAATTGCCATTGGGGCAAGCTACTCTCAGAAAAGGTCTTCTCTTTTAGTATGGCAAGTTAATCCCTATCTTACACCCCTTAAGTTTCACACAATTACCCTTTTTTGTACTTACCTCAGGACTTAAAGAATTCTTGAATGTTTCTTGAAGGAAAAAAAAAAGAGAGGAAGAAAGAAAGAAGAAGAAAAAAGGAGGGAGAAGGGGAAAGCTTACTGAATTAGAGAGGTGGAGTGAGAGTTTTTTTTTTTCTTGAGTTGTGTTGCTCTCCTCTTCTTTGTTTAGTATTTATAGGGTTCTAGTTTAGAGTTTTAGGGAGATAGGTAATCCTATTCCTAGAGAGTTTAGAAGTGCTAATGAGATAGGAATAGGAATAAAGATAAAGATAAGTAGAGATAAATAGATATAAAAAAAATAAAATTAGATAAGGATAGAGGAGAGAATTTGTGTGGGAATGGGGAGAGAGAGAAGAGAGGGCATGTGAGGGAGAGAGAAGAGAGGGAGTGCGTGTGGGAGAGAGGAAGAGGGAGAGGTTGAGTAGGAGGGCGAGAGAGAGAGAGAGAGAGAGAGAGAGAGAGAGAGAGGCTGAGTAGGAAAGGGAGAGGGAAAGAGAGAGAAACTCTTCCTAATTAAATTTTTTTCTTTTTTTTATTAAAAATAAGAGAAAGAAAAAAATGTTGGGCTTTTATTTAGTTAATTAAAATCTCCTACTGGGTCTTATTAGCATTAGAAAGCTCAATTAGGTCTAATTAGGCTTTTTAATTGAACAAATTCTCAAAATTAAATTTAAGCAAAAATAAACTTCATTTAAATTTAATTAAATACATTTTTACTCTTTTAAATTATCTTCTTCAAGAGACATGTCGTAAATATGATTATCCATTTTTAATAACTCTAAATATATCTCACAGTTAAATAATTTTTTCCTCGCTGCCTCAATTCATATGACCACATGGTCACACAAATAGGGATCTACAAAAATTCTGTTGGGTTAAATGAATCTTTGATTTCATGTGTTTTCTTTTGATTATGTGAAGTTGGTAAATCACATGTGGAGGTATTGTATATGTTGGATTGTGTTTTAAGGCTTTAGGAGGTGAGAAATTTAGTTTTTAGATGATTTGTGGCTACTAAGCATTGAGTTTGGAATTTTAGATTTTTCCAAGTTTGGTTGTCGAAAGTTCCCACTTCGACAACTAAAGTTGCTTCTGCTTGCCCTTTTTTTCTTTTGAGTGTTATAGCTCTAAAAAATAAATTTATGGCCTAGAAAGTATAGAATCAAGGGTTAAAATTCTTAATATGCTTAACAGAGAGTCTTAAATATAGAATTCACGCATTTTTTTGATTCACCACTTGCCTCTATGGTGTAATGGGTCGTAAAAATAATAAACCTAAGTTAACTTCTACAAATTTTTAAATAAACTTACAAGTTTGAAAAAAAGTAGTCCCATAAAATTCCATTCGCTCATGCTAGCTTTGTTAGTGATCTTTGGTTGTCCCCATTCTTAGCCAACTATAATGGCAGGTTAATTGAATTTTTAGTGCAATGAATTAAGCCCCCATTAACTAGCCATTTTATAACTCTAAAGCCTCACAAGTGACAGTTATTATATGCAATAATTGAACACTCAAGAGCACTAAGCTATTTTAGAACCCTATTTTTAGTACTTTAAGGATTTTCATATTTGAGGCAATACAGAGCCCAGTGATGAAGACTATGAAAGGTTTCAAAGTTCCTTAAAGCATTAAATAGATGAAATGAGATGTTTCATTACATAAAAAAAAAAAAAAAAGGTTTTAGAAAAAAAAAATTGAAACCAATTAAAAGATTCTAATAGCTTAGTATGTCCAATTTGCTTCCAAGCAGGGCATGGACTCTTTATGCCTCAGTTGGACTTAACCCTGAGTATCACTGGCTTGAACTAGAATAGAAGGAAAGTCCTACCCAATTCGGCCAAAGGGGAAAAAGGTGTAACACCTTCACTTTAGCCTTACCATACGTTCTACTGTTCCAAAGACCAAGGTTTGTCCAGACAGTTAGATTGTCTAGAATTGTATTTAGACTAGAGTGAGCAGTCAAAAATAACTGAAATAATAGTAAGAAAAATCTAAGAAAAATTTTAAAAATAAAATACAAACAAGTTAAATGAGCCGGTGCCCTAGCGATGGGTAACCTAATGGGAAATTGCTGTCTTCATAGCCAGAAGTCTAAACCCGAGGAAAAATTCGTGAAATAATTTTTGAAACTCCAGAAAAGAGTCATTGAGGTTTCGATAGCATTAGAATGCCAAGAAAATGCTCCTAGAATTTATTCAGTCGGTACAGACGATTTTGGCTCAATAAGCCAAACGAAGGGCATTTTGGTCATTTCATCTTCAGAGATATTTTTTGACCGACTTGTCTAATTAAGTAAATAATTATTATAACATAAAATATGAATAAATATTGCTAAAAATTAAATTGAAAATGAGTAGTAAAGAAAAGAAAAGAAATGAAGATAAATTAGATTTATTAAGTAAGCATGATGTCATTATTATGCCCTCCACTAATCAAATTTCAACAAGCATTTTTAAAGAAGATAAATATACATTAAATGAGATAAAATTAAAGCAAAATTCTTCTCAGCTTCAACCTTCAATTTTCGGCAGCCCTCTTTCCCCTCAGCACCTCCATTAAAGCTTTCTCTCTCTTGCTAAACCTCACTTTTTCCACCACAAAACCCTAACCTTTCTTCATTAAAACTTCTCCTCACACCCTAATTTACCTTTAGGCAGCCATTAGAAGGAGAAATTGAGAAGAATTATAAGCTCAAGTAACCTCTCAAGTGAGGTTAGTGTCCAATATCCTTATTTTTCTTTAAATTCAAGTCTAGGAAGTTGAATTCAGTTGAAAATTATAAGGAATTGAAATGAAATCCATTGATATGCCCACTCTTCATTTTCGGTAGCCATGGTTATCTTAGGGTTGTGATGAATTTCTTTGATTTAAATAAGTGAATAGGCTACCCTTGATATGAATGTATCACTCAAAACATTAATTTATGAGTTTAGTCCAATAATTTGAAACTTTGGAATTTTAGGGCTAGGGTTTGAAACTCAAATATGGAGGTTGATACAATTGAACACAAAATGATGTTGTAATGGTCAATTAGTGACCATTTGGTGTAGTTTGAATTGAAAATGGAGTGATTGGTGACATTAACTAATGTAATGAATTAGACTGCTTTAAGTGTGCATTCTAGACCCTTTAAGTCCAGTGTGTTCTTGGGGTTATAACTCAAGTTACGTAACTCCAATTGGTGTAAAGCCAATTGGAGGTTAAACTAGACATAAAATGCAAAAACTTTGATGAAGGAACCTATCCCAAAAAACCAAATTAAGTGGCCCTAAAAATTGACCTAATCTAGGTAACACACATTATGCCCTGGGCAAAATGATCAAATGAATAGTGTTCATTCATTTGGTCATAACTCAGTGTAGAAAGGTCCAATTGACCTGAATTTTATATCAATAAAAAGCTTAGACAATTTAGGACAACTTTTATGAGGAACTCAACTTCAAAGTTTGACCAGAACCTAGTGAAATTGCCCAGTAAAAATCAGGACACCAAGCTGCCAGAATGGAATTCTATCCAGAAATTCTGGGTAGATACCAATCTGGCCAACTTTGCTAAAATTAGCATACCTTGAGCTAGAAAACTCCAAATGGAATGATTCAAAAAGGGAATTAAAGATGACATAAAAAGGAACAACTTTCATGAAGAGAATTTTTCCAAAATTCTACTAAACAAATGCCCAATGGAACAGTAGCATTAGTGCTTGAAATCTGAAAATTATAAATAACCAACACTAAGCTTTGATATGGTATTGGCAACCAATTTCAACAATTTTAGAATACAAAATATGGTATGTTGGTGAAATTAGAACCAATATACCTATTGTCTATAAAAAAGTCAACATTTTAGTTGACTAATGAAATGAATAGTAACAATTAAACTTCAATTACAAAGAATTGCATAATTAAAAGTGTAATATGCCCTAGTAGGCCTAGCGTGATTGGTTTGGATAGGTTGGCATGCCAATAGAGTTCTGATAGCAGTACTGCACATGGCATCATACCATTCTGTGATTCATGGCTTAAATGGCTATTCTGTGATTTTATGGCTTTTAGCCATTCTGACCTTATTGCGATACTTGGTCTAATATTTATTATAGCTTATTAGCTGTTCTGTTGCACACCGGGAGACACTATGTGACCGATGGTGTGAAGGCCCGAGATTCTTGGTACCCAGTGCTAGTTTACTCGTTTATCCAATCTAGTCAACTGGTATAGGTTACTTGGGCAACCAAAAATAAATATTGATAAATGTTAATCAATTATTGATATAAAAAAGAGCCAAAATAATAATACTACAAATAATTACAAGAAACTTGTCCGTATGAAAAATCAACATACAGTCTACATGTTTAATTTATTTTAGCTCTTTTATTTTGCTATTGGCACCACTAAGCAGTATTGCTTAGCGAGTTGCTTTTGCCACGCATAGGTACTGGAGATATTGAGTGCGATCCCAGTAGACCCCAGTCAGGGTGAGAGTCAGATCTGCTAGTGTCCTGTGTCACCTCTCAGCTACAGTGCATTTGGTAGGATACTAGGCTACATTTGGTATTTTGTAATTTTTGCAAACTTTGTAATTAAACTTTTATTTTATCATATATATTTGAAACTTCTATAATGTAATTTTGTACTAATGTAATTATTTGTAAATTTGTGTTTATAAATAAAATTTGAATATTTATTTATGATTTGAGTATTATTATGATATGAATTGAATGAATGAAAAATTGAGAAATTGTTGAGAAATTGATGAGAATGTGTTGGGAATTGATGATATATTTGGAGTTGTGGGTTTAAAAAAATTATTGGAAGTGTTTTCTATAGGTTCCATAGAACTGTTTTCTCCATTTTTAGCCGGCACTCTGCCAGATTTTCTATAAACTTTTTGGAACCTCAAATTGATTTAAAATTTCAATAAATGATATAAATGATACCAATTTCATAGATTTCACTTAGTGACCATAAATAAATAAATTAAGAAATTAGAAATATCAATGAGATAAGATAAGGTGTTCCGGCACACTGTGTGGCATATCTTGCTCAGCTACACTATAGACGGGTAAGGGGTGTCACAAAAGAAAAGTGTAATGCCCCAAATTTACAGACCGTATTCAGTATATTTTGGTAAGAAATTCAAGTATTGAATACGGCATGTAAATTAGATTAAATGAGGGGTTAAAGTAAAAGTTTGCAAAAGGCACCTATAATTTTTATGTTTTGACTAGACCTAATTCTTAGGGCAAAGTGGTTAAAATTTTAGAGAAAATTAGAGTTGCAAAACTAGAATTTCTGGAATTCCAGCAATCAGTCCTGTGACCTCCATGTAGTAAATAAGGCATATCTTGATCTGTATAACTCCAATTGAGATGATACAAGATGATTTGGAAACTTAAGACATAGGCTTAAAATTTTGCTTTAGAGATCTTATGCAAATTCTAGGTGCAAAGTATTTGAATGTTGACTGCAAATCTGAGTTAGAAATCTAGAAATCTGGAATTCTCAGAACTCTGCATTCGTGAACAGTAGGTGGTAATTTAGCTATAACACATGACTTAGCCCTCCAAATTAGGTGATTCTTAAACCATTGGAAACTTAAAACATGTAGGAACATGTGACACCCCTCACTCGACTATAGTGTAGCCGAGTAAGGCATGTCACATTTGGTACTAGAGTACCTTATCTTATCTTACTTTATTCCTTTAATAATTTGTTCTCGTTATATTTTAATATTAATTATTTTTCTAAGGAGAAACTAGCAAAGTTTCCCCTGTTTCTATTACCATTTGGTGTATTACACTATTCATCTGCTTGAAATTTTCAATAATATTTTACAATAAAAAAAAAATCTTATCATCACACATTTAATTCTTGCAATCTCATTTGCATACATATCCATTCATACTCAATTTATGTATCAAAATTCTCAAACTTTATTAATTTACATGATTTATAACTAATTACATAAAGTTCATACTTTGCATGATATTCAAATTAATTACGATTCCATAATTTATATTAAAACATACAATTCATGGGCCCTATCTACATGCATTGCTGAGGAGGTCACAACCTTGAACACTTCTAACACTTCTTGTAACACCCCAAACCTCCGAGTTGTGAATAGTACCATTTTTGGCATGTGACCAGTACTATTCAAAGACACCTTGAGGACCAAAAATAAATAAAAAATTAATAGAGATAGACACAATAAAAATTCAAATGACCAAAAAATATAAGAACTCACCGGGCATATTGAAAAAAAGGGATTATGACCCGATGAAGAGCATTTTGGTCAATTCACCTCAAGAGTTGACTTTTGACCAAAATGTTAATTAATTTAAGTGAAATTAAATAATTGAATTATGGAATATTTTTTTTTTAGGAAAAGA